>NW_023270718.1:9546747-9562972 GCF_011800145.1 Mirounga leonina | reverse complement strand
AGTGGGCGCGCGGCCGGTGACGCGGGCGGGCGAGGGCGCGCCAGGCGGAGCCGCGGGGAGCGCGCCTGCGCGGCGCCGCGGCGGGGCCGCGCCGGGGAGGGAGCGCGCCTGCGCAGCGCCGGGGCTCGGGCTGGGGGCTCGGGGGGTGGGGCCGCCGCAGCCTCCCTGGCGGGTCGTGGCCGGAAGTGGTGGCGATTCCCGGGGGAAGTTGAGGCCCCGGTGGGGGCAGGGGACGCGCGGGCCGGGCCGGCCTGACCGGAAACGGCGGCCCGGGGGGCGCGTCTGGGTCCCCGGCCTGCTTCCCCCGCCTCCCCGCTCCTTCCCCTCTTCGGAGAAGCCCGGGTTCCGTTGCCGCCCCGGGCGGGCTGCGTGCGGCCTTTGATCCCGCCGGGGGTGACGGGCTGTGGCCCGGCGGGAGGCTCATTCATTCGGCCCGGCGCGGGCGGCGGGCAGGAAGCGCGTGCGCCGCAGGGGAAGTGGCTGGGCCAAGGTCAGGCACCGCGTGGCCCGCGGACCGGGGAGGACGGTGGCCGGGCGCGCAGCCGTGCTGCCTGACTCCCCATGCCCAGCCCCGGCCGCAAGTGGGGACGCCCCGGTTCGTGGAGACGGGGGTCAGGCAGGCCAGGATGGCGGCGTCGCACGACGGAAAGTGACCCCTAGGCTCCCCCAGGGCCCGGCCCCATGCTGGGCACCAGGGACGGGCATGAACAAGGCCCTGCAGCGGGCGGGCAGAGACGGGGACCTGGACGCGGAGTACTCCCTCCCCCAGCGCCCTTGCGGGGCGGTCAGGGGGGCCGTGGGAGCCCCGTCCAGAGCGGTTTCCTGCTGCCAGGCCCCGCGTTGGGCCGCGCTGAGGATCCAGGTGGGAGTCAGGGCTGCCCTTGCTCTGGGAAGCACAGTTGCCGTTGACCCGGGCTTATCTTCTCAGACTGTAAGCCTCTTTGGCAAACGCAGCTGTCATTCACCTGCCTGCCTTCTGCCTCAGCCCCGAGAGCATTCAGATCAGATTCCCACCTGTTATCTCTTGTCTTAGCTTTTCCCCCTGGAAGCCTTCCAGATCTAACCCCCACCCCCGCCCTGGCGAGCGAGGAGGGGAGAACTCCAAGGGCTGGTCCCCATGCCTGGCCCGTGCGCAGCACTGCGGCGTTAGCGGTGCTGGGGTCAGACAGACCCGAGTTCAGATCCCAGCTCTACACCTGGCAGTTGGTGAGCCTGCCGCACAAATAAGCGCAGCATCTCAGTTTCTACGTGGATGGAAAGGAATGACTTGGTAGGGAAGCTCTTGATGTATTCCTTTTAAAGCCAGAGCACACCTCGAGAGAGCTGAGTGTAAGGTATGTGAGGAGGGCTCTGGAGCCAAGCATTCCTAGGTCAGGCCTTGCTCCTGTCTCTTCCAGCATGGTGACCGTGGACCTGTCACTTCCCTCTTTCCTGGCTCCCTTAAGGCGGAGAGCACAGTCCGGCATTCCCTGGATAAGCCTGGCCCTGTGCTGGGCCCATGGGCCCCGTGGTCACAGCACTCTGCCATGGGGTGGGAGAGAAGGGTCTCTCAGCACACGTTCTTGAGGCTTCCCTGTGCCCCACTCAGAGCCGGGCAACCCTGGGTCGCAGTTCCTGCCCTGCAGCTGCTTGGAGGCCTGTCAGGGAGTCAGTTTCCCAGAACTATAGGTGCCCAGAGGGAAGCGTGTCCCTGGGGGAGGTGGTGTGTCCTGTGTCTTGAAGGACAGGGAGGGATTGGCCTAGAGGACCCTGGGACTCGGGGGAGGGTGATGGTGAACCCTGGGCTCACCATTCTGGCCCTCGGCCTCCAGCAATGGCCTGGCTGGCCGGAGGTGTCTGGTAGTCACTGCCGGGTACATAGCTCTCCGGGCACCCATGCTCAGACACATCTCAGCTTCCGAACTTTGCTCGGTTGTCCTCCATCTGCCCAAAGCCTTGCATGTGCTGGGGCCTCCAGGAGTCAGCTGTGGCTCTGGCCTCTTGGTGGTGACAGACTAAATTTGACAGCACTTGCTTCCTGAGCACTTGGCAGGTGCCTGGTCCTGTGCCTGGTTCTATGCCTGGTCCTCACTGTCCTGAGCTCTCAGAGGTCCTGGGATGGGAGTGGTTGCCCCCGGTTCAGGGGCATGGGATGGAGCCCCAGGCCCCACAGCTGCACAGGGAGCACTGGTCTGCATGTGACTCCAGAGCTTGGCCCTTCGCCATAAGCCGCTTTTGGCCAAGGCTGGGGTCTGGGGGAGACAAAGGTTATCGGGTTGGGGACTCGCTCCCTCTGCCATGGGGTGCGTTGTCACGAAGGGTCATTGGCTGGTTCAGGGCACTCCGAGCCCCAGCCTCTCGTTTCAGGGGTGACTCACACTAATAGTCCCAGTGGCTTTGTTGTAGAAGCACAGAGAGCTGTGGCCTCCTGACTGCTGAGCCGCCAGCCAGGCTGAGCCTGGCTGGGTGGATCTGGGCCCCGGGCTGTGCCACCTGACACCTGGGGCTGCAGGATACGTCTGTAACTCTGGCAGTTGAGCCAGTGCCAGCATCCTGAGGACGAGGAGGGAAGGAACGATGACCTTGGAGGCTGGCCGGCCTGGCTGGAGTCTGCTCCTCTACTTGGTGGCTCTGTGGTGTTGAGTCAGCCACCAAACTTGTCTGAACCCCAGCTTTAACAGTTCTCATCAGGGGTCACCAGGCACGGTCTGGGTGCCTGGCTTCTGGCTGAGCACTTCACATGCATTGTCTCCTTTGATCTTGACGCGGGGCCTGTGAGGGTTAGGGGCACAGAGGCCGGAGCACCTTGTCCAAGGTCACATGGCTGCTGGGTGGTGGGGCTGAGTCGGACTCTGGCCGCCTGCCCAGAGAGCTTGTCCTCACCTCTGACAGTGGTTGTGGGGATCCGGATTATGAACCCACTGCACTCTGTGCACAGGATCTGAGATGTCGTCTGTGCCTGGTTATTTGAAAAGAGAGGACCGTTGAGCTGAGGGAAGGGAGAAGTCTGGGAAGACTTCCTGGGGAAGGCGCTACTTTCCCTGGGCCCTGACAGCAGCTCCATGGGGAGAATGGACAAGGTGGAAGGATGCAAACACATCCACCAGGGAATGGGGGTCTGGCCTGATTGAGGGGTGACAGATGTTACATGGCCTATAGGCATGCTTCCATTTTTTTTTTTTTTCCTGCCTAGAGAATGTTTTTGTTTGTTTAAGCAATTTTCAGTTAGTTGCCAAGACTTTAACAATCAGGAGTGTTCACGGACGTGTCCGAAGATCTGGATGCTCGGTGTTCCTGGGTGGTGGCAGGTGGCCTCCACGCTCCCTGCCGCGCCTGCCGCGTAACCGTACGGGGAGGTTCTAGGGATTCTAGAAACTGGTTTCCTTTGGAGACAGCAGGGAGTGGGGACCAGGGTGTCTGGAGTTTGCCACCTGCCTGGGCTCCGGGGTGGCGTGCACTGCACCCCTGGGAAGGCTGCACAGGATTGGAGGCAGGGGCAGTTGGTGCCCCTGAGGATACAGGGACGGTGGCCGACAGCAAGGGTGAGGCCTGCTTGGCCAGGTGGGACGTGGGTGGGAGAAAGAAAGCCATGAAGTAGGGTCGTCCTCTTCATGGGAGGACTGTGAAGGCAGCCCAGACAAGGAAAAGCGAAAGAAAGTGGGGTTGGGGGGGGCAGAGGAGCAGGATCATAAGGGACTGCTTTGCTCAGCTCTTTCAATGTGCTGGAAAACCCGAAAGAGGCGTAGATTGCTTTCTGGGGAAGTACAACCTACCCAGCTGACTCCCGATAAGATGGAAAAAATCCAAACGTTATCGTGGAAGAAATAGGAAAAGTTGACAGAGGGCCCCTTCCCCCCCCCTCAGAAAAGGGCTTAAGGTTCTGATGGTGTTGCGACTTGTCCTCAGTGTTGAAAGCACAGGTGAGAGCCTGGCAGGACCAGCTGTGGGTGTGGGAGGTGGTCTGGGTGGGAGGTAGAGCAGGGAACAGATGGGTGTTCAGGCCTGGAGCAAAGGGTGAAGCCGCGCCCAGAAAAGGGAAGTGGGTAGGAGCTGCTGAGGAGAGCGGAGGGGTCTACCTGCAACCCCAGTGGGGCTGTGGGGCATCACCACCCAGGCCGAAGAGGGGTCTGAGGCCTGAGCGGCCCCCATCCAGTCAAGGACTCCAATGCCAGGCTGCTTCCTCTCAGTGAGCCATGTGCGCTGGGCGGGCGATTCCAGGTGGTGGTGCACGCTGGGGAGGAAGGAAGCCCGGCCATATGATGCGGGGCGGGGCGTGGGTGGACCCTTGAGAGGTGAGAAGGTGCCAGGCAGGTGGAGGACAGGCCGCAGATGGGAGGTGGGCAGTGGTATTGAGGGGCTGGGTGAGTTACAGGGGTGGGTTTGGATTTGGGGTGACGCGCCGTGGGCATGTGCAGCAGGGTGGTTTAGGCAGGGCAGGGGTGCAAACTCTAGCGGCTTCACGGAGGCGTGAGTCTCCTAGCATGACCCCCCTGCAGAGTGCACGGTGGGGTGGGGGTTGATGTGTTCACGGGTAGGTGCACCCATCCCCACAGAACATTGTCGTCATCCCAGAGAGACTGCACCCACTCCCCTTCCCCTGCCCCCAGGCCCTGGGAGTCACTCATCTGTATCCTGTCTCTGTGGGTTTGCCGTTCTTCACGCTCAACGCGGTCTCTGTGGCTCCTTCACGTGGTGTGATGTGTTCAGGGCTCCTCTGGGATGCGATGCGTCAATGCTTCCATCTTCTATGTGACGGAATAACGTTCTGTGGAATGATCGGACCACAGTTTGTGTATCCATTCATCTGCTGATGGGCATTTGGGGTCTCCAGTTTTGGCAGTCGTGATTTATGCCTCTGTGAACGTGCGTGTACAAATTTTTGCACGATCGTGTTTTTGTCTGTCTTGAGTTTATGGCCGTGAGTGGAGTTGCTGGATCCCATAGTCATTCTGTGCTCTGCCTTCTGGGGAGCTGCCAGTCTGTCTTGCACAGTGGCCGCCCCATTTCACATCCCCACCAGCAACACACGGGGCTTCCAGTTTGTCCACATCCTCGCCAGCCCTTAATGTTTTGTGTTTTCTGTTATGTGCGTCCTGATACCGTGGGATCTCATTGTGGTTTTCATGTACGTTTCTCTGATGGCAGATGAGGTTGAGAATCTTGTTACGTGCTTATCAGCTCTTTGTATTCTCCTTAGAGAAGTATCTGTTCCGATCCTTTGCCTGTCTCTAGTTGGGCTGTTGGAATTGAGTGACTTAAAAAGATGAGTTGGTCTGTGATGTGGGGAGCAGACTTTAAAGGGGTGTTGGGCGGGGGTGGGCGTGGGGAGGCAGGGTAAGGGTGGACGGGGTGGGAAGGAGGAGGCTGGGAGGGGAGTGTGTGCTGGACTCTGCTCGCTGACAGCACAGGGGTTAAAGAGCCACTGGATTTGGTGACCTCGAGGTTGGGGGGGAGGTAAGGGCAGGAGCTTGGCTCTGAGGGAGGAGGGGAGAGGACGGTGACGAGAGAGACCGAGAAAGCAGGGGGGTGTCCTGGAGGGCAGGGCCTGGGGCATAGGTGCAGGACGGGCCCTTGTTCTGCAGGAGTTGTCTGGAGCATCTGGTTGCTGGCGCGGGGGAGGGGAGGTGGTGAGATTGGCAGCAGAAGAAAGAGAGGGGCTAATTGGTGGGCTGGCATCCAGAGGAGGTGGGCGGGGTCTAATAACAACAATAATAACAATAATTTGTCTCAAGCTTAATAGCAGCCAGGCCCTGTCAGCCCCTGTGCTAATTGGATTGCTCAAGGGCCTGGCTGGGGTGGGCTGGGGGAGGCCTACCCTTCACCTTGGGGAGTGGAGGTCAGAGCTGGGCGAAGTCACAGAGGGGGGCAGAAACGGGGGGAGTTGGGAGGGAAGATGGGGGGTAGGCAGGGCCTCCGAAGGGGCCAAATTGCGTAGTCAGACTTCGTCTGGAGCAAGTGGGGGGCCTTCTGGTCACGCTGAGGCCATACCCCAGTGTTTCTGCACGCACCTCTGTGGAGGGGAGGAGTCTGCAGCCCTTCCCCCGTGACGCTGAGGTCCATACCCAGGACCTCAGCAGCTTCTTGAGTGATGAATGAGTGAGTGGGAGAGGAAGGGACCTGGGTAATGTTTAGTGAACACCCTTCCCGACTCTTCACTAGGACCCCTGGTTAGTCCCCGGCTCCGGCGCTGTCCTGACCCTCTCCCCGCCCTGGGAGTACTTGCTGGGCCTTGTGGGGAGCAGTGGCCGGGCCCCCGCTGCGTGCTTCCTTGTTCCATCACACTTCGTGTGCAAAACACAGATGCAGGGTAACCTTACTGGGATTTCAGGATGGCGACTGCAGAGCCCTGACCCCCGAGCTCGGGGCCTCCTCTGACGGGCATCCCTGCTGTGGCCCCCACAGCCACCCGGCCTGCCTTCTGCCCCTCTCTCCCTCCCGTCGGAGGCACGGCACCTCCAGGCCTTTCCTATCTGTTTGGCCTGGGATGTGTCCCCCCACATCTCAGCAGTCCTTGCTCCTTTACGTCAGGGTCAGCAAACGTTTTGTGTGATGGCCCAGAAGGTAAATATTGTGGGCCTTACAGGCCAAGGGGCAAAATGGAGGATCTGGTGTGCTACTTAGACGTCTTTTAAAGTGTGACCGTTTAAACACACAGGTAAAACCGATTCCAAGCAGGGGGCAGCTTACAGGCGGGCGGCTGACTCCCTCTCGGCTCCAGCCTGTCCCCTGCAGAGGGGAGGGAGACTTTCCTCTGCCCTGTTAGGGTTTCCGGCTGGACGGACTGAAACAGATTAACGGCAGAAAAGCACACGGATTATATTTCCACAAACGTGGGAGCCCGAGCAAGAGAAATGAAGACCCACAGATGTGCCGCACTGGGCTGAGCGAGGGGCTGTGGTGGTGGAAAAGAGACTGCGGCCCCCGGGGGCCCTGAAGGAGAGAGAAGGTCTGTGTGTCTGTGTATACGGGCTTCTTTCTCCGGGGTCTGGAGGGAGGAACCTTCTTTCCTCCTGGTCCAGGGAGGGCTCTGTGCCGTGCGGCTCCATCTTCTGCTTTCAGGAAGAAAGGCGGCCTGTTCTGGGTGGATGTCCCTGATGGAGACCCGGCCCTGCTCCAGACCCACAGGCCCCCTTGCCCACTGAGCACCTGGGAATCTCGTGGCCACAGGGCAGGCGCTGACGCCGCCATCCTGCAGCCGGAGGAGAGGCGCTCCTATGCCACGCCTCCTGGCCCGGGGGGCCCCAGAGCCCTGGGGTTCCTGGGGAGGGAGGACAGCGACATGGCGGGGGCGGACAGGGAGGGGACGGAGAGAAGGCCGAGGCCTTCTTGCTGCAGGAAGTGGGCCTGAGGTGGAGACTCAGGTCTGGGAAGTCCCTGCTCAGTGACTTGCACGTTAATGTTCAGGGGAAGCACAGCACACCCACTTAGCAAACAAGTTTCCACACACACAGGAGGGCAGAGGGGCCGGCTGTCCCGGCCCGCTGCCTCAGCCCTGCTGCCCCCAGCCCTGCGAGCACTGACTGTGTCTTTCCTTTTCTTACCTCGTTCTTCTTTCTTTTTCTTTTCTTCAAAGTTTTATTTATTTGGGGGAGGGGTGCATGAGGTGGGGAGCGGCAGAGGGAGGAGCAGGCTCCCCGCTGAGCAGGGAGCCCGACATGGGCTCGATCCCAGGACCCTGGGATCACGACCTGAGCCGAAGGCAGACGCTTAACGACTGAGCCAGCCAGGCACCCCTTGTTTTCCTGGAAGATGTAATTGGCTCTATTAAGTGGTGCACGAATGGGGAAATGTTTCATCTAGCAAGTGGAGAGATGCTCTCCTCTTACCTCATTTTCAGTGTTTGTGGCCTTGTAATCAGCGGGCCCCATACGATTTTTTAAAGTCTGTTTACTTTTTAGTTGAGATCTAATTTGCATGTCGTGAGATCCACTCTTTGAACATGTACAGTTTAGTGATTTTTAATATATTCACAACGTTGTGCAATCCTCACCACCATCTGGTTCCACAGTATTCTCATCACTCCCCAAAAAGCCCTGCACCCATTAGCAGCCCCTCTCCCTCCCCGCCCCCATCCCCTGGCAGCCATCTTCTCTGTTCTGGATGTTTCTGGACGTTTCCGAGAGATGGAGTCCGCTCTCTGCGGCCCTTTGTGCCTGGCTTCTCCCCTGGTGTTTGCGCTCTGACGGGCACTGCCGGAACATTCGCATGCGAGTCTGCGTGTGGACGCGGGTTGTATGTCTCTCGGGTGTATACCTAGGGGTGGAGTCACAGGGTCACAAGCTAAGTCTGTTTATCATGTGAAGAGCTGCCAGACTGTTTGCCACGGTGGCCGCACCGTCTGCGTGCCCAGCAGCCGTGCGCAAGGGTTTCTGTGGCCGCGTGGTTACCTGGTGTGACCCGAGGGCTGTGCGTCCCCACGGTGCCCCCTCAGCACCCGGCGATTTTCCCATCGCCATGCATAATCCTATGGACGTCCAAAAAAGAATCGTCTCGTCTTTTTCCCTTATAGCAGAAGTAATTACTCATTCTAAAAAAATGGAAAAGTTGAGAAAATGAAGATAAAAAGAAAAAAGTTAGACACGTTCTCCCTGCCATCAGCTGTCGTTTCTGGGGCTGTGGCATCTGTGGGATTTTCTTGGGCTTTCTCCCACATGGTGCTGACGGGTTCTTTCCAGTTTCTTTCCTGCTCTAAATCTGGCTGTGATGAAGTTTTTTTTTCCCTGCAGGAAGCATTTTCTGAGGTTTGGGTTTCCCCTCAGATTAGCCCCAGGAGAAGGGGGTTGGTTGCCTGGCCAGGGGCTCCCAGCGCTTGTTTGCGGCTTTGCAGCCGTGTGGCCCGGACTGTCAGGCTCCCCCCGAACTATGTGTGGCACCAGCTCTCAGCTGGGGGCTTGCTGGCCTTCCTGTGGGGTCCCAGAGGGTGGGGCGGCCAAGGGGGACAGAGTTGCATGCATTTGTCTCTTGAGCCTCCATTCTGTTCAGACCCCTTCGTGGGTGTGGCACGTGCCTGTTCTCAGCCCCTGAGGGCGCCTGGCGCCGGTGTGGGTGCTGGGCACCCTGTGGGGTCTAGGGGAGGGCAGATCGGGGGCTGGGAGGCCTCTGAGGGGGTGATGCCTCGGGCAGATGGGGAGGAAGAATGCTCCGTGCCCTCCCGGATCCTGGGAGTCCCTGTGGCCCCGAGCCCGGCACTGTGCCAGTGCATCCTGGCTGCCCACCCTCGCTGCTGCGTCCAGGTGCTCCTGCTGTTGCTGCAGGCGAGCTCCAGGACCGGCCCCACCGACGTCTGGGAGCCCCAGTGTCCTCGTCTGTAAAACACGCGTCGCAATGGCGCCCACCCCAGAGGGATCACCACATTTCACACAACAACTCAATCCGTCTGGCCTTGGAAGCCCTGCGAGAGTACCCTCCCACCCCTGCATCTCTAGCCTCTCCGCAGGGCCTTTGCACCTGCTGTCCCTGCATCCCTCCCCCCCCACGCTTCTCGTGCAGACCTGCCCCTGTGGCTCTTCCCTCTGGGAGATCCTCCACTGACCTCCTGGTGCAGCTGCCCTCCCCTCCCCTCCTCTTCCTTCCCCTCCCTGCAGATCTTCCTTGAACTTCATCGTCTGAAATGGCCTTTTTCGTTCAGATGCTTGCTCCTCACTGGCAGGGCTCTGTCACGAGACTGGGGCTGTGGCCTCTTCACCACACCACATTCTCCAGGGTTGAGCAACGGCTGGCCCTTGGGGAGACCCCCACGCCTGTGGGGTGGGGGTGATGGGGACCAGTGCGGAGGAAAGGATCATGCCATCCCGCACACGGCGCTCCCGCCTTGTCTTCTCATCAGGCCGACATGAAGAGCCAGTCGGATAAGGGCCCCGTGTGGAGGGGAGCCTGTGACGGGCCGGGCAGGTGCTGCCGTGTCACGGTGGGTGCTGTGATGATGCGCGGGAGCGAGAACCTGCACAGGGCACCCCTGTGTGTGTCCTGCCGACCTGGCCCGACCCCGTGGTAGCTCCTTGTCGTGGTCAGTGGCAGGGCCTGCCGTGAGGAGGCCTGGGCCTTGGCTGCAGGCTCCACCCAGGGGCCACCTGCAGTCTTCTTGCCAGGCCCCCGCCTCCCATCCATCCCCTGTTCGGTGTCCCCCAGCGTGGCCTCCTGGCCCCCCAGACAGGCCTGGCTTTGTCTTTGGTTGGCCCCGTGCTCTTTTAGGTCCTTGTTGACAGTTGGGTGTCAGGATGGCAGAGCAGTTGGGACCAAGGATTCCACAGCAACACCGTTGGCGTCCTGTCCCTGCTCCTTGATGACCTCACTGTGATCTCATGTCCTCTGCTGTGACGTGGGGATGGTGGTCGTTCACAGCACGTCAGTGGAGGGTATGCAGAGCCGGGCCGGTGGCTGGAAAATGGGACCCCGGCGTCCAGGTTTGGCTCGTGGGAGGCACGCGGGACGCTGCTGCGTGAGTGAGCATTTGTCTGCCTGGTCACTGCCACGTCTCCTGGTCCCAAGGACCCAGCCCGCATGACCCGCGTTCGCAGTTCTCTGCGTGCCGTCTGCCTTCAGATCTCAGCCACTTAATGGCTCAGTTTGCACATCTGCGTGATGGGCGACAGTGTTGTCTGCTCAGAGGGCTGTGATGCAACCAAATGTGTTAACGGCGTCTAAACTGCGTAGAACGGGGCCTGGACCTGGGAAATGTGTTGGCAGAGGGAACGGCTCACTGTGTCTGTGAGTGTTTATTAACTGGACAGGCAGGTTCTCAGAGTTCCTCTCAGAGATCAGTGGAGGTTACTGAGGGGCGGGTTCACGCTCCCCCAGCAGTGGAATGGGTTCCCTTCGGTGCCTGGGTGGTAGTGAGCTCCCTGTCAGTGGGGGATTCAAGAGACGCGGGCCCGGCATGTTGTGCCGCGGGCAGATGCTTGCCGTTGGCAGGTGCTCGTCTGCAGGTGCTCACCTGCAGTGAGGTCCCCGTGTGGGATGGGGGATGCAGGACTCTGGAGGTTTGCTTGGAGCTGCGTGCACTCAGCTTCAGGGGCCAGGTCTCAGTCCATTGTGTGTGGGACGCTGCGTAGCTGCTCACCAGGAGTCTTGCCCACTTGCAGGCTTCCTGCCAGGGCCAGCAAGGGTCCCCCCAGTGCCAGGCTCTGGTGCAGCGCAGGACTGACGAGCCCACCTGGGGCCGGGTGCCTGCCTAGGTCTCCCTATGCTGCCCGCCAACTCCAAACACAGGGGAGACCCCTGCCCAGCTCCTCGCCTCAGGGCAGCGTGGAGGCCCAAAGGGGCAGTAGGGGGAGGCCTGGGCTGTCTGCCCCAAGAGCCAGGCCCTGCCAAATGGCATTTGCCCCCAGGGCGGTGGTGAGTGGGTGAGAACCTGACCCTCGAGGCCAGTGAGGTGAGAGATTTCTCCCCAGCACGGCCCGTTGCATGGGGTGGCATGGGCGGTGGTGAGATGAAAACATGTCCACACGGTACGTGCGCTCAGATGTTCGTAGCGGCTTTACTCCTCAGCCCCGAGGTGCAAACAGCCCAGACGCCATCTGCGTCGGTGGGTGAACCGACACACAGAATGTGGTCCATCCATACAGTGAAGTGTTGTACAGCCGTGAAAAGGAAGGAAATTCGGACACGTGCTACAGTGCGGATGAGCCCTGAAAACATTACACTGAGTGAGAGAAGACACACAAAACGCCTGGTGACACAGCGTTCCATTTCCCGAGGCCTCCAGATGGGGCAAATCCAAAGGGACAGAGGCCGCAGAAAGTGCTCCGCCTGCCCCCCCCCCCCCAGAGGCCGGGGTTGCCTGGCCGCCCCTGTGGGTGCAGATACCCTGGAGGCTCGGCCCCTTTCCCCGGACCCCAGGGTGGGGTCTTGCTCAGAGACCTGAATGCGTGAACGCCTTAGAGGACCTGTGCGCCCGGGTCAGCTGGCCTCACTGTCCCGTCGGGGGCGGGCTCTGGGGCTAGAGCTGCCAACCTGCTTCGTCTTGTTTCAGCCTCACGCACGTCAGATGTGTGTGCGGTGTTGGCGGCAATCCGGGCGCCAGGCGGCGGCGGGGGCGGCTGAGGCGGGGGGCTGGAGTCTCCCCCCGGGCTCCAGCTGGCGAGTGGTGGAGCTGGGGCACGAGCCTGGCCGGGTCGCTGCAGCCCCGGTGTGTCGTCTTCCCCAGGTGGTGCGTGGCCTTGGGCTGGTCTCCTGTGCAGGGGGAGGTGCGGGCCGTTTCTCTGTGCCCCTCAGGTACCCGCCGCGTGCGCCTTCGGCCTGCCAGGGCTGAGCTGGGCGCTCGCAGCTCGAGCACGGGTTGGAGCCGACGTGGTGCCTGCCGTCCTGGGGCCCTCCGTCTAGTCTGGCGTCCTGTAAACTCTGTCCTTCCGTCTCCTCCCCTTCTCACAGGGACCCAGACATGGAGCTGCGGGAAGAGGCCTGGTCTCCGGGGCCGCTGGATTCCGAGGACCAGCAGATGGCCAGTCACGAGAACCCAGGTGAGGTGGCCTTGGGCAGGTCTCAGCTGATCCCGTATCCCTCCTGGACCCCGGCTTCCTTCTCCCCCGCTCCTGTGGCTCAGGAGTGATGCCTCCTTCCTCCAGAGGGTCATGGGTGCCTTTGGGTGCCTCTGCTCTCCGGCTGTCCTCTCCACCCTCACGGCCCAGGCCCCTCGCTCTCCAGCGTCCTGGCCCCCTGCCCTGTTTCTGGGTGGTCCGCAGGTGTCTCAAGCGAGAAGCTGTAGACGGGGTGGGCGTCACGGGGCCGGGGTGACAGGACCACAGAGGAGGGGGTGATGTGTGCCAGTTGTGGGGGGAAAGCTGAGTATCTGGGTTTTTAGGGGAAATCTGCCACTCTTTCACTATTGGTACCCTGTTGTGTTTAATAAAGCATTATTTGGGTTGAATAAAACTCACCTCTGAGCACACGGGGCCTGGGGCTTGCTCGCCGAGACCCTCCTTCCCAGGGCTTTTCCTGTAGGGCACCCGAGAAATAAAGCCTGGACTTGGCTTTCATGCTGCTGTTGGTGTGTTTTCGTGCCGGGTGTCATGCCGGCGTGGAGTCAGCAAATGTGTTTGTTACTGTGGAGGCCAGAGGAGAGAGACTTTTGGCTTTGCAGACTCTGCTGTTGCAGTGGGAGGGCGGCCAGCCAGTATGGAAGTGAGTGGGTGTGGCCACGTGCCGGTCAAACGTCACGCACGGCCGGGCGCTGGGTCTGGCCCCGGGCCGGCATCCCGCGGTCGTCCTCCAGGAGGGCCACGGGGACCTGCACCATGGTTGGGGAGGGTTTTCAAAGTCTCTTGGCCTCCCCCTACGCGTTAATGTAAGAGCACCCCGAGGAGCATAAGGAGAAGCTCCCTGCAGGCAGGCCGGGACGGCCTGGTTACCAGGGAGGACACGGAGTCGTGGGGGCTCCATGCTCACTCTGACCCGGCTGCCCTCCGTGGGGGGACCGTGCCCGCCCTGCCCTGCTGTGTCCCTCCGGGCCTCCTTCCCCTGCCTCCCCCGATGCACGTCCTTGGCCTTCTAGCCCTTTTAGAATTAATTTAAAAGTCTGCATATTATGGGAACATTCGAGCTCAGTCACGCCATGACTTTGCCTGCACTCAGCCTCAGGCTTAGAGATCCCTTGCCAGTCTTATTTCTCCGATTGCACCCTTTTCTCCCTCCTGGAGAGTTTAAAGAACATCCCAGATGTCCTGCTTTGCACCCGTAGGTCCTCCAGCAGGTGCGGGCTCTTTAAGAGCAAAAACGAACGACAGCTACAAAACGCTTACCTCACCCAACAAAACACCCAGTCTGAGTTAACAACCCCAGTTTTCTCCAAAATGTACATCTGCCTTGGAGTAAGTCAGGTTTAATCCTACGAGTCCTCCGTTAACCCGTCCTCCTTATAAAACTTGTACGATGTACAGGTGGGTTCTCACCTCCCCCTTGTCCAGCCTGCTGTCCTGAGCCTGTTCTCCCCCAAGGGAATCTGTTGGACGTCCCTGCTCCAGCCACCCCCTGCTGGGGGCCACGCCATTTTGACCCCCCCCTTCGCTCAGCTCGCAGGCCTTGTGCCTGGATGCTTCTGAGTGGCCGTGTATTCCATGGTTCTGGGCCTGCCCCGGGGGGGTGCTGCCCGCCTGGGGGTGGGGCTTCCTGTGGGCTGATCGTGCCAGACTCCCGCCCTGAGACACCAGCCTGATGTCCGTGGTAGCTCTGGCCTGCAGGGCAGGGGCTGGGGTCTGTGCTGGCCCCCTCAAGAGTGGGGCGGGGCTGGGAGAAGGCAGGCAGGTGGGCTCATCCCCTGGCCCAGGGTCTGAAGATGGCAGGTGGAAAGTGCTGTCAGAGCCCTGAGTCGCAGCCTCATGGCCCAGCCGACCGTGGGGGCTCCCCGGGGCCCCCCCCCAATCTGATTTCTGGCCCATCGAGTGTCCACTCACAAAGTACCTTCTGGATGTGGCCACAGAGCCCCCCTGGCTCCTGGATTGCCACCCTGCACTGACCTCCACCTAGTCCCTGCGTCCATCCCTGTCCACAGCCCCTTGCATGAGCTTCTTGAGATGGGCGTGAGGTCCTGGCTTGCCGGGCGCGATGCCCGTGCCCTGCACTGCTCACCGTGCCTGGAGTCAGCCACACGCCGTCTGCGGCACGGAGGCAAGCTCTGCCTGTCACTGCTCCTGTGGGTCAGGGGCTGGGGACGGTGTGCCTGAGGCCGACTCCCTGTCCCCACGGGGCCCCCAGACTGGTGGTGGGTACAGAGGGGACTGCCGTGGAGACCGCCTCACCAGAGGGCCCAGCTCGTCGGGGGCAGGGAGGCTTCGCCAAGGAAGGGGCTGCCCACCGCGGGAGGTGCGGGCCGCTGGCTGGAGAAGAGCGCGGCTGGCTGTGGATCGGAGGCCCCGCGGACAGCTTGAGGCAGGGGACGCGGCGGCCAGGTGGGACTAGCAAGAGCCCTCCTGTCGTGGCTTTAACGGGAACGGTGTGTAGCCGCCTGGGACACCAGGCTGCACACAGGGCGCTTCCAGCCATTTCTCCACGAGCCGCCGACATCCTGGCTCTGGGCGGCTTTGTCTGTGCCGTCCTGGCCACACGCCTGAGGTGGTTCCTCAGCTCTGGCCCTCACGTCCCCCTCCCTGCTGAAGATGCAGGACAGGGAGGGGGCGGGGCAGGGGCAGAACTGGCTCCTGGGGCCTCTCTTCCCGGCAACCCCGGGTGCATCCTGATCGGGACGCGCGACCTAGGAGGTGGCCTCAGGGTCACCGTGCCTGCCTTATCCCCGCTCAGCCCTGTGCTTGGGATTTTCCGGTGAGGAAGAGGGGACTGGCCGTGGGCAGCCCCAGCAATGTCACCCCAGGGAGAAGGGCGTTCCTTGGGGGCTCAGGAGCGCTTTGGAAAGCTTTCTGGGGCTGCTGTGGGGGAAGGAGCCCCGAGCCCCGGGCGCCTTGTCTTTGCCTGGAGGCGGCCAGCCCCTCAGGAGCCGTGGGCGACCGTGGGCCCGGGGCTCCTTCCCTAGGGAAGGCTTTGCCTCAGGGCCCCTGGGAGACCTCGGGTCGGGTGGTGGGGCCTCCGGTGCAGATGAGGAGGTGGCCGTGGTGGCTCCCCCCAGATGCTGTCTGAAGGACTTTCCAGCTCTCTGTCCCCAAAGTTGGGAGCCGCCCCGCCCTGTATCTTCCTGCTTCGGGAGACTCCACTCCATGACAGGGAGGCAGAGGGGGACCCACGGCATGTCTTCTGACCGTCGCCAAGGCCGGAGTCGTTCTGCACACGCCCTCAGCCCAGCCCCACGTGTGTTCGTGTGCCACGGAAGCGAAAGCCCAGTGCTCCCTGTTGGCAGCACGGGCGCTGTGTTCGCTTCTCCTCCCGCCGTGTTCCGTGTGGATCGCCTCTGGCCTGCTCCACACTGAGCTGACCCCTGCTGCCGGGCTGTGACCCAGGTGGAGGGCAGACAGCCGGTCACCTGGGCGGTGCTTCTCCGGCCGCTCTGTGCACACGGGACAGAAAAGAGCCAAGGGGTCGCATTTCCCTTCCATGACATGGACCTGCCCAGGGCGTTTGTGAAACCTCAGGGATTTTAGCATTTTCTTCCCTGGATTTGGGTATTTTGGGGAATGGTGTGCAGACTGAGTAGGTGCCATTGTTCACAGCGGCTGGTGCTTTAGAAGCGCTTCCTGTCGGCCCTGCGCTCCCTCCAGCCGCTGGGCCATCCTGCGAGGTTGGGTTGCCGGCTAGAGTGCTGGAGCAGAGAGGCCAGGCCACCCACCCAGGCTGAGGCAGCTGGGGGGGGACAGCCGGGGGGGGG
>NW_023270718.1:9511122-9546647 GCF_011800145.1 Mirounga leonina | reverse complement strand
TGGGGGCACAGCCGGGGGGACAACCTGTGGCCGGACAGCCGGGGGGGACAGCCGTTGGGGGGGACAAACTGTAGGGGGGACAGTTGTGGGGGGACAGCTGTGGGGGGGACATCCTGTGGGCGGACAACCGGGGGGGGACAGCCGGGGGGACAACCTGTGGCCGGACAGCCGGGGGGGGGACAGCCTGTGGGGGGACAGCCGTGGGGGGACAGCCGGGGTCTGCTGCGCTGTCCCCGGGGGAGGGCAGCCCTTCCAACCTGCTCCCTGGGGCTCCTCCTGGTGGCCCCAGCCTGGCCATCCAGGGTGCAGGTGGTCAGAGGCCTGGGATCAGGTGGTGGCGTGGCGGGGTGGGAGAGCCATCCAGGCCTGTCCTGGGGCTTTAGCTACAGGGTATTCAGAATGGAAAGTAATCCAAAAAAGGAATACATAAATAAAGATGACATTGTGATTCTGAGGAGGGAGCTCTCCCAACAGGAAAGAAGTGAGCTGGTGTCCTGGAAGGCACCCACTGGGGGACGGGGTTCTGACCTCCCTCAGCCGAGCTCTGGCTCTCACGTTGAAGTGCACTTCAGAATCATTCCGGGGGGCTGACCTAAAATGCGTCCGGCCCAGAATGATGGCAGCCCTTAAGCCTCCCCAGACCTCCACAGAAAAACCATGTGGCAGAACCCAGATCCCTCAGGCCACACTGATGACAATACTCCTTAGGTGTGAAGGTGCCCCCGTCACCCCAGAATACAGTTGGATGGGGACAAACCAATGGTCACAAGCCTGTGTGGTGTTGGCATTGTGCTGGAGGGAAGGAAGCAAGGAGGAGCCCCAAATAGCCCTCGGGGGTTCACTGGAAAGCTTGGGGGGTGGTCCCACTGAGCCCAGCAGCTGAGATTGGAGGTGTTCTGTCCAGACTGGGAGCAGGGAGCTCGGGGCCACAGGAAGGTCTGGGGCTGGAGCAGCCTGGGGGCCCACACGTGGGCTCTGATGCCAACCAGAGAGAGCGTTCTGCCCATGGCAGGACCCACTCAGAGCAAAACCTTCTGGGAGGGAACTCAAAACTGAGTGGGACCCCTGTCCTTGACCACAGGGAGGAAGGAAGGAGGAGGCACAGCTAAAAACAGGGAGGCTGTGGAGCCAGGAGCTTGGGACACTGTCACACACTCAGCTATGGTATGAGAACATCAGAGGAGGGAGCTCGGAGAACCTCGCCCCCTGGGAGTCGGGGGACCTTGCCTCCTGGGAATTGGGGACCTCGAGCCCCCAAAGTTGGGGAACCCTTCCGCGCAAAAACAAGCAATGGGAACAAACGGAGCATAACACTGGTGCCCCCCCCACCCCAAAACCGTTAGAATAAAAGAGAAAATGGGCAGGTAATATCTCCCCCGATCGCGAGGCCACTTGGAGATAACACCACCTGGTCAGAGAGGTGACAGCCTGTGGAAGAAGCACGAAATCAGAACAGCTCAGAAGCGAGGATGCAGGACTCAGCAGAAAATACGAGCAAAGTCGTTTCAAAATGAAAACTGAAGGAGAAAACCCAAGAGGGAATAAAAAGAATACATTCCCTGAGAAAAGTTGGAGGTAAAAAGGAGGGATGTTTAAAATTAAAAAGAAATGAAGGTTAAAACGAAGTATAAAAAAAAAAAGTCAGAATCCCAGCGCAGAGCTGGGGAAGTCCTTGCAGAAATCCAAAGCAAAGGAAGAGAATAAACAAGCCAAGAAGACTCCTGAATTGTCAAAATTAGGTCTTGAAAGAGCAAGTCACAAATCTGAGAATATCTCCTCAGAGGTCACCGGAAGAAGCAAATCTTTGGGGCACCTAGGGGCAGTGCTTTATGCCAGAAGACAGTAGGGCCATATTTATGGTTCCCAGGAAAGAAAAGGCGAGCCAAGGGTCTCCTTAAAACTGACCTACAGGGGCGCCTGGGTGGCTCAGTCGTTAAGCGTCTGCCTTCGGCTCAGGTCATGATCCCACGGTCCTGGGATTGAGCCCTGCATCGGGCTCCCTGCTCGGCGGGAAGCCTGCTTCTCCCTCTCCCTCTCCCACTCCCCCTGCTTGTGTTCCTGCTCTCACCCTCTCTCTCTCTGTCAAATAAAACTGACCTACAGGTTGGAAGGGCAGAGGAGGAGCTCAGTCCACAGCGTTCTGGGCCCTTCCCGGGGATTTGTTAGCAGGCGAGCCTCAGACAGCCACTGGCTGGAGAGAGACGGGCAGCAAACAGGGCCGCGGGAGGTTGGGTGGGACAGGAGTGGCGCGCGCAAGGCCGTGCTTTGTGCTTTCAGAAATTGCAATCGGCAGCGGTGGATTAGGGTGGTTATCTCCACACCGCAACATGGGGTCAGCAAACGAATAATGACAGACTATTCAAACTCTCTTCTCCCTTTTGAAGAAGGGAGATGCAGACATCCCAAAGAAAAGACTCAAGAAAAATCTGTAGGTCCGGATTTATCTGGGAAGAAGTGTTGGTGTGAACTCAGCAGAATATTACTGTAAGGAAAAAAAAAAGCAATGACCATTTCCAGATTTGGGTCTTGAAATACTTTCCACCAGAATAAACCAGGGCCTCCTGGAGAAACAGCGATTGCATGTCTGGGCGTCTCATGAGGCTGGGGAGCAGGGAAGCTGCCAGGGGACGGCAGTGGATGGAGACCACCAAATACAGGTAAATCCAGGAGTTCGTAGCGATGTTCAGCAAGGGGAGACTGGAGGGTGATCGAGAACGGTTCATCTGGCGAAGCAAGCGTGGACCGTGCCACAGCCACATGTGGCTGACCATGGTGATGGGGAGCGCGTGTGGGAAGCCTTCCAGCTGCCAGTGCCACGAGCAGCTCCGGGCCGCGCTCCCCGGTGAAGCGGTCGTGAGTGCCCCAGAAAGGCGCCGAGGCACCCCCTGAACCCCATGCAGCGAGCGGGCAGAAGCCAGGGGGACTAGAGCAGGGCTCTCCCAGGTTGTGATTCCTCTCCCGGTGCTGGGGTTCTGTGCTGTAAAGACCCGAGTTCTGTAGCGCCTCCCTTACAGGACGTAGACGCACTGAAGCTTGTTGAGTGTGTGGCACCCACCTCCGTGCATCCTAACGCCTCTTTGCATGTTTGTGAGTTACCCTGGGTCAGTGTGTGAGTGCTTCGGGCCTGACTTGTGCCCTGGTGAGGGAGGGAGGGAGCGGGGAAGCAGTGTTCCCAATGCATGCTTGGAAGGGAAGCTGCAGGCACACCGTGGAGGGCCACGCCGGGCTGGTGGGCACCGTGGAGGAGTCCCGGCTGAGGCCCAGGCTCTGCTGGATTGGGGAGCAAGAGCCCTTGTTGCAGGTGCTCACAGGTTGGTCTCTGAGCTGGGCAGGTTGCCCGGGGGAGGCCAACGCTCTTCCCCTGGGAGATGGCTCAGGGCCAGGTGTGGTGCAGACGTTGGACAGGCTTTGAGTCCTCACTTCACAGCCGGCAAGACCAGGGCTCCATGCTCCTCTGTTGTCTGCATGGGGCAGCAGGGATAGGGTCAAGGACGTCTGTCACAGAGGCTCCGGTATGCGGGGGTCGCACTCCCAGGTCCTGGGGCAGGCGGGATCCCGAGCTGGCCTGTGATCCCATTAACCAGTCCTATTCCTCCTTCCTCTTCTCCACCTGCACCGGGATGGTCTTCCTGGAAGCCAGGTGCGATGCCATTACTCCCGGGCTTGCCTTGTTCCTGGGCCAGGGTGTGAGCCCCTCTCCCTGGACCCTCCCCGCCCCTGCCCGGTGCTTTGGGCTTCAAGTGTCATTTCCTAGACTTCCATCCATGTTCGTTTATGTGGATGCTGTTTCTTTCCCAGACATTTCTGGAGTCCCTGTTACGTTCCAGGCATTGTTCCAGGTGTGGGGGAAGCAGCTGGGAAAGAACAGTCTTGACGGTGGGTAATGAATGACCACATGAACGTTCAGTACAGCGTCAGGGAGTGAGCTCTGAGGAAAATGGGGCGGGTAAGGAGGGGGAGAGACGGGCATCTGCGGAGGGCCAGGTCTGCGCCGACCCGGCCTAGCTGCCCTCCGGGGCCGCCGGGCATCCTGAGAGGGCGCGGCGCGCAGGTGAGGCTCTGCGCATGCCCGGTGGCAGGGGGCAGGGCGCAGGGGGCAGAGCCCCGTCGTCGAAGCCCCGGCCCTCGGGCCCTCGGGCCCTCCGTCCCGGACCGGCCCCCTGCCGAGCCGGGGCTTCTCTGACTCTCCTCCCCTCCCGCCCTCTTGCCTTCTAGTGGACATCCTCATCATGGATGACGACGACGTCCCCAGCTGGCCCCCGACCAAGCTGGCCCCGCCCCAGTCCGCGCCCGCGGCCGGCCCCCCGCCCCGGCCGCGGCCCCCCGCGCCCTACATCTGCAACGAGTGCGGCAAGAGCTTCAGCCATTGGTCCAAGCTGACGCGGCACCAGCGCACGCACACGGGCGAGCGGCCCAACGCCTGCGCCGACTGCGGCAAGACCTTCTCGCAGAGCTCGCACCTCGTGCAGCACCGGCGCATCCACACGGGCGAGAAGCCGTACGCCTGCTCCGAGTGCGGCAAGCGCTTCAGCTGGAGCTCCAACCTCATGCAGCACCAGCGCATCCACACGGGCGAGAAGCCCTACGCCTGCCCCGACTGCGGCCGCAGCTTCACGCAGAGCAAGAGCCTGGCCAAGCACCGGCGCTCGCACAGCGGCCTCAAGCCCTTCGTGTGCCCGCGCTGCGGCCGCGGCTTCAGCCAGCCCAAGAG
This sequence comes from Mirounga leonina, assembly GCF_011800145.1. Lineage (NCBI taxonomy): Eukaryota > Metazoa > Chordata > Mammalia > Carnivora > Phocidae > Mirounga > Mirounga leonina. The sequence continues at coordinate 9,541,936 of NW_023270718.1, read as the reverse complement.
CCTGGCGCGCCACCTGCGGCTGCACCCCGAGCTCTCGGGCCCCGGCGTGGCGGCCAAGGTGCTGGCGGCCAGTGTGCGCCGGGCCAAGGCGCCCGAGGCGGCGGCGGCGGCGGACGGCGAGATCGCCATCCCGGTGGGCGACGGCGAGGGCATCATCGTGGTGGGCGCGCCGGGCGAGGGGGCCGCGGCGGCCGCAGCCGTGGCGGGCGCGGGGGCCAAGGCGCCGGGGCCGCGCTCGCGGCGCGCCCCGGCCCCCAAGCCGTACGTGTGCGTGGAGTGCGGGAAGGGCTTCGGGCACGGCGCGGGGCTCCTGGCGCACCAGCGCGCCCAGCACGGGGACGGGCTCGGGGCGGCGGGGGGCGAGGAGCCGGCGCACATCTGCGTCGAGTGCGGCGAGGGCTTCGTGCAGGGCGCCGCGCTGCGGAGGCACAAGAAGGTGCACGCCGTGGGCGCGCCGTCGGTCTGCAGCCGCTGCGGACAGAGCTACTACCGGGCGGGCGGGGAGGACGGCGACGGCGACGGCGACGGCGACGAGGCGGCTGGCGGGCGCTGCGGCGAGTGCCGCGGCGGGGAGGGCCGGTAGGGGCGGCGGCCCGGGGGGGCAGGGCCCCTCGGGCTTGGCGGGGACGGTGGCGCAGGACCCGGGGCCGGAGACGGACGGACAGAGGGCGCCACGGGCGGCGGAGGCCTCGTCTCCGTCCCCCGCCCCGCCCGGTGGTCCGCGCTGTGGGGACGGGCGGCCCGGGGCGCTAGGGCCCTCCCGCCCCCGCCCTGCGCCCTGCGCCCTGCAGCCTGCCCCAGCCTGGCCTGCCCTTCTGGTTCTCGGCGAGCCCGGGAGACGCCGCGCGCGGGAACTGGAGACCGAGGGAGGACGGAGCCCGCGACCCAAAGAGCGGTTCCTGGACCCTCTCTCTTGCCCCGCCGCCCGGAAGGCCCCGCCCTTCCGCTTCACAGGGCCACACGGAGCGAAGGGAGGGGGTCCTTTTCCCCTTAGAGTTTTCTTTTGATCACACCCGCCTCCCGACCACCCTTCCATTATTTTGTCTCTACTTCCCCGCGGGTCCTGTTCTTTTTCTTGGCCCTCGTCCCTCTCCCCTTCCTGGGTTTGGGGTCGTGGAGGAGTGCTGGAGCAGGACTAGGCCCTGTTCCCAGCAGACCCCGCAGAGATGGGGTCCCGTCTATTCCCTGGCCTGGACGCGGCTGAAGGAGGGGCGCGGGGGCAATAAATCGCACTATCTGATTGTCCCTGCTCTGCGTGGTTCTTGAGTCGGGAGGGAGAAGGGCAAGAGCATGACTTGAGGGCTCCCCAGCCCGCAGTCACAGAGGGGACACCGGGCGAGGGCTGGGCCGTGGAGAAAGCTGCTGAGTTGGTACCCTCCTGGGCCGATGTAGACTGGGCTGTCCTGAAGAGTGACCCGACCTAGTCACCTGCAGTGGGCCGTGGGCTTTCCAGACAGAAGGGCACCGGACTTGGAGTATTCCTTGGGCTTGTGAGGAACTGGGGCTGGTTCCGAGTAGGGCCTGCTTCTTGCAGCTTAGAGGAGGAACCCCACAGCCTCAGTGGGTTAACACAGGCCGTTCCTCACTCGTGGGACAGTGACAGCAGACGAGGTGCCTGTGCTCCCGACTGTGGCTTCCTCCCCCAGCACCTGAAGCCCCTTCCTGCATCTAGCTTCTTCGAAAACTTGGCCTGGAGGTGACCCGTCTTTCCCCTGCTCACATCTCATTAAGTGTGTGTGTTTGTGTGTGTGTGGGGGGGGCAGTCACAGGGTCACATCGCACTGCACAGGAGGCTGGAAATGTCCCTGGTCAGGCCACTGTTTTCCAGTGGGGAGCTACACCATGGAGGAGGAAGAGGGACTTTGGTGGGTCCAAGTGGAGGAGCCAGCTGAGGGGCTGGGGGGATGAAGACAAGGATGTTGACTGCTTATTGACGGTTTGGGGGCACTTCTGTGTCGGGGGCACTTCTGTGTCCCAGGCACTGTGCTCTGTGCCTGACAGACACAGTCCTATAGGGTCATTGCAGCCGTCCTGTGAGGTGAGGCCCGCTAGTAGGTCGCTCATCAGGATAGGCCTCCCCCCATGCTGATGCTGATTCCAGTTTCCTGGGACCCACAGCCAGAGTCTGGGTGCCCACGTCCCTGGATTTGTGGGAGGCTGCAGTGGGCTGTCCTGGGGGAGAAAGGGCCCCACCAAGGGGTGTTTTCAGCCTGGTGTCCCTTTTACCTCTGGGGAAAGAGGAGTTTGCTGGCATCAGGGAGTTGAAGGAGGAAGCAAGATTTCCAGCGTGAGCTCGGAATCTGGCACCTGGTACTTCCCTGTCCTTGGGCAGGTCATGCTCCCCACTCTCCCCCCGGCCTCAGGTCCTCATCCGGAGGATGAGGGGCTCAAAACCAAGGTCAAAGGTGGCCACCTGGGGGGTGGGAGCCTGACTCCCGGGAGGATCTTTTAGACTCTCTCTGGTTGTGATTGTAGGTCAGAAAAGCATGGTCTCAAGTGGCGTTTCCTTGCTTGGAAATTGGTTAATGTGGTTCAATTTGGTTTGAAATCTCAGATCGCTTTAAAGGGGCGGGGGGTGGGGTGAAGCTCTTGTTTCTCCAGAGAGGGCATGCATAAGCAGAGCCCTGAGAAAACATGGCCTCATGCCCTTGGGTCCCCTCTGGGAAGCACTGACCTTGGACCCCTTGGGAGGCGGGGGTGGGAGGGTGAGGAGTTGTGGGAGCATGAGTGGTGGAGGGTGGAAGGAAGCAGCTGGGCCTTAGGCCTGCGTCTTCTGCTCCCTACCCCAGGAGGGGGGGGAGGAGCTGACCCCTAGGGCTTGTGACCCTGGGCAAGTGAACTCTGACCCTCGGGTTCCTCTGCAAAGAGCTTGCCTGTCCCACTTGAAGGGATTCCCCGGGGCATCTGTCCGTGCCTGTCCAAGCCTCAGCTTACTTCACTTAACGCAGAACTCAGTGAGATAACAGGACTGTGTACCATTAATATTAATATTACCATTATTGTTGTCCCGATGCTTTCCAGGAAGACGAGTCATTGACTCACTGGAGTGAGACTAAGTACATTTACCCACAATGTTAACAATGACACAGGATCATCATTCCCTGGGTGCACTTACTATGCGTCGGGCACCCTTCTCAGCCCTGCCGTCCAAGACGCCAGTTCAGTGTTTCTTCATCCCAAGAGACCACGTATGCCCATGTGGAGAACTAATGCGCTGCACAAAACAGATCAGGCCCCTCTCAGCATCAGCAGTATTGACATTCGGGGCTGGGTCACTCTGTGACCCAGTCCCCAGTAGGGTGTTGAGCGGCATCCCACCCAATCAATGCCAACAGCACCCTCCACCAGTGTCAGTCCAGCTTGTCTCCAGACATTGCCAGATGTCCCCTGGGTGTGGGGCAAAGTCGCCCCTTGTTGAGAACCACTGAATGAAATTGAAGAAGCCCCGCAGCCCTTAGCTTTTTCCTCTCACGGAGTGAACATTCCCCCCTTCTCTCCTGCAGCCGACTCTGCCTTTCCTGGCTCTTCTACCACGTGCTTGATGTCTTGGCTTCAGGTCTCGGTGGTGCCTGGTCTGAAAAGTTCACCTGCAAGCTGCAAGCTTAGATTCTTGTGGGGTCCAGGCAGGGGACGGAAATGAGCGAGGGCCCTGGGAAGAGGATCCCCCAGCCAGCGCGGGCCCTGCGGAATGTGGGCGTGGCATTGCCTGGCCTGATTTTCCAGGAGAGATCAGAATTAGGATTTTTTTTTTTAAGATTTTATTTATTTATTCATGAGAGACAGAGAGAGAGAGAGAGAGAGAAGCAGGCTCCCAAGGAGCAGGGAGCCCGATGCGGGACTCGATCCCAGGACCCTGGGATCATGACCTGAGCTGAAGGCAGATGCTTAACCATCTGAGCCACCCAGGCGCCCAGAGAATTAGGATTTTTAAAAATGGGAAACCCCCTGTTTTTTTTTTAATGTTAGCAACTAATTAAAAAAGAATTAAAGCCCAGTGTGAACCAATCCAAACATACCAGGGGCCGATTTGGGTTTAGGGGGCTTCAGTTTCCAATCCTCTCTTTAGCATCGATTCGAGAGAATTAAGTTCTCACCAAACACAAAACAAAACAAACCCCCCAAACAAAGCAAAGGTAACTGTGAGAGGTGAGGGGTGTGTTAATTAGGGGGTGGGAACTTTGACAGTGTACATGTGTATCAAATTAAGATGCACACTTCAAATATCTTACAATTTGTCAATTTTACCTCAAAGCTGGCAAAAAAAATTTTTTTTAAGGGGGAATTAAGGTTTTGGAGTCCCATATCAGTAACCTTTGTCTCCTTTTCATGATCTCGAGCCAGAATTTTAAGTTGGAACATATCACATAAAAGCATGGACTTCTGGCTTCTCTTGGAAGTTCTGCAACACTGGGTCTTCGTGCTGTATGGAGACAGTTGGCTGGAGGTGTGGGTATGTGTGTTAGTGTGTGTTCGATAGTCCTTTGTACACTCCAAACCCAGGGGTAGGGACCTTTCTCATGCTTGGTCACAGGACCCCAAAGCAGGTCTTTACAGTGTACAGACCCAATACGTTTTGGTTTCCTCTTGAGGCTCGTACAGTTAGTTCTGGAGGTCAGAGATTTTGACTCTGGGCTGAACATTCTGAATTGCAACTGGGGAAGGCTGTGGTGGCCATGAGGCCCAGGACTCTGCTTACTGAGCATTTCAGGTGATTTGGACGGCTGCCCTAATGGGGAAGCTGCCTGCTCCAGAATAAACTCAGACCTTCTCCACTGGGAAGGAATATGTGCTCTTTGTCGGGGTCTGCTGTCCTTGAGCTTCGACGGGCATGCGGATGTGGAGGGGCCGTTGCTGACCAGGCAGATGCCTGGGACCTGTCTTCTCATGCATCTTGCCATGTAGTCCTCGTGGTACGCCTACCCTGCAGCCGTTCACCCAGGGCAAAGATGAAGTATTCGGCGGACATGAATTTGGGGGACCTTTCCAATCACATGAGCCCAGAGTGGTAGTGGTAGAAAGAATCACACTTGCTACCATGTATTTAGTGCCCACTTGGGGGCAAGGCTGACTTCCTGTCCCTCACAGCTCAGTCCTCACAAAGGCCCATGGGGTTGGCATTAAGTTTTCTCTTGTTGGTGATGGAACTGCTACCAGATCATGGTCTGCAAAGCAGTAGAACTGAGATCTGAACCCAAAGCCCCAAATTTCACACTCCTTCTACTGTGTCCACATCTACTTCCTTATTTGTGTTTACTGAGCACTTACTACTTGTCTGGGGCCCTGCCAAGCACTGGGGACGCATCGCTGAACATAACAGGCACAGTCTGCCCTTCAAGCTACCCTCTAGTGTGTGTGTGTGCAGGGGTGGGGAGTGACACGCAGGCGAGGATTGATGTGGAGAAAGCCCTGGGGTGGGGAGAGGGGAATGGGCGGTCGTCTGGAGAGGTGAGGTCTCAAGGAGTGGAAGCCAGACAGTCACGGGATGACTCCGTCCAGCTTATTTCCTGCTGTGAATGCGATTATCTGGGAATGTTGTGTTCCATGTATCCCCACACCAGGACTGTTAAATGAACATTTATTAAGTTGAGCACAGATGGTGAGCTGTGGCTCAACAGTAGACCACAAGAGAAACTGAAATAGGGAAGTTTATTATTTACGGGTCCCGGAGGAAGTACAGAGCACGCCTCAAGGGGCCACATGGGGAGGTCAAGGCAGAGTGCAGACAGAGCCAGGACCTGGCGCACTTGCCTTTCTTGGGGTCTGTGGGTGGAGTGCTCTGGGGTTCCCGGGCCAGGACTGGGCTGGGATTCAAACCAAAAGAGTGGGGTTTTGGTGAGCCCCACAGGGGTCTTAACCAAGGGGTGGATGAGGGATATAAGTGCTGGGAAGCAGGGGAGACTTGCTCACAAAGGTGGTTGGGGGAGTCACCAGGAACTTGCCTTTGCTCGTTACTCTAAGGCATGTGCTGCTGGGAGGGGCGAGTGTCAGGTTCAGGTTCCCACAGGCCACCTGGTGACGCAGAAGGGATGCCGAGGCAGCCATTTTCTGGAGCAGCTTAGCTAAGTTCTGGACACCACCTTTCCCAAAGTGTGCCCTGGGGAAGGTAGGTTCCAGGGAATGTGCATAAGGTGTTTGGAGAAAACAGGATCCTGTGTTCATGGAATTTAGGAAAATGTTGTATTTGAACTTTTTTTTTTAAGATTTATTTATCTATTTGAGAGAGAGAGAGAGAGAGGTGGGGAAGGGGCAGAGAGGGAGGGAGAAGCAGACTCCCTGCAGATCAGAGAGCCTGCGGGGCTCAATCCCAGGACCCCAAGATCATGACTGAGCTGAAACCAAGTGTTGGGCACATAGTAGGTGCGAAATCAAGATTTTTTCACTGAATAAATCATAAAACAAATTTTTGTTTGTTCCCCTTCAGGAGCCTTTCATTGCAGTGGTCGGGGTGGAGGGTACATTGTAACTTGCGGCATTTTCTGAACGTGTTTGATCGTGAAACCTTCCACTGATAGAGCATCTTGGGGGCTTGTGTTCCAAGCCATCCCTGGAGAGGTGCATGTTGTGTGTATGTGTATGGGTATGCATGCATATGCACATGTGTGTGTCCTTGTGTGTCTTCACATCTCTGCATGTCTATGTCATTGTGTGTGGATTGTATATGCATGTGTGTCTGTGTATCTGTATATGTGTGTGTCTCTAGTGTCTCTGTTTGTGTGTGTGTCTGTGTATTTATGTCTGTGTTTCATACACGCACTCATCTGTTCTCTTCCACTTACCTTCCAAAGAAGCTATAGGTGTGGAGGGGATTGGTTCTGGCCCCATCGATTTTGCCTGCTCTCTGCCTCGATAGACAAAAAGTCTATCCACAAACCCTCCCCATTCTCTTGCCTTGGCCAGATCCTTCAGCACCACGGACAGAGCCCCATTGCTGGGTCTTGGGTGTTGGGAGTCCCGCTCAATCCACATGCATCATCTTCTGAAGCTTCCCAACCATCTCATGAGGAGGTATCATCCACATTTTACAGATAAGGAGAGGCTCAGGGGAGGTTATTTCCCCCAGACTCTCCCAGCTCGTAAGTAGCAGAGCTATTTAATAGTGAAATCAGTTACCCATACTTACAGTGGTCTCTGCTTCATGCCATGTTTGTGAAATTGATGTGGTCACCAGCTAGCAAAGCAATAAGAGTATTTCGATGGACAAAGTCATTATGGCTTCTGGGGGCTATGCCTAAGGAATTTGGGTCAAGAATTGATCTGTTTGATCACAAATAAGATATTTTTCTTTTTTAAGATTTTATTTATTTATTTGAGAGAGAGAGAGAGAGAGAGAGCACAAGCAGGGAGTAGAGGGAGAAGCAGGTTCCCTGTGAGCAGGGAGCCCGATGTGGGGCTCAATCCCAGGACCCTGAGATCATGACCTGAGCTGAAGGCAGACACTTAATAGACTGAGCCACCCAGGCACCCACAAATAAGATCTTAAATAGAATAGATACTTGGAGGAAAATTACCAAGTCTCTTTTATGCCAATTCCCAGATTCCTCATTCCTCTTCCTACATTATTCTTTGAGATACTCAATGAATATACAAATGTTTTTATTTATTTTTTAAAAGATTTTATTTATTTATTTGACAGAGAGAGACACAGCCAGAGAGGGAACACAAGCAGGGGGAGTGGGAGAGGGAGAAGCAGGCTCCCCGCCGAGCAAGGAGCCCGACTTGGGACTCTATCCCAGAACCCTGGGATCATGACCTGAGCCAAAGGCAGATGCTTAACAACTGAGCCACCCAGGCACCCGGAATATACAAATGTTTTTAAAAATAATTTACCAAATGGGAGCACATCATGCATATTATTCTGCTACTTGCCTATGTATGTATGTATGTGTATACGATGTATCTGTGTATCTACTCTTGTATCTATGTATGTATCTATCTAATCTGGATATCTATATATCTATCAACTGTCTATGTATCTATCCTTGTATCTATATATTTATGTATGTATGTGTCTGTTATCCATCTTTCCACCACCACCTAGCTAGCTAGCTACCGATCTACCTGTGTATTCAAGATTGTTCCAGAGAGGCCCATATACATCATCTCATTCCTTTCAATATTTTCACAACATTTCATTGTGTATATAACATTTTATTACCTAGTAACACAGTAAGACTGTCTCTTGTCTTCCGCTATGATAACAATGCTCCAGCAAAACTCACTGCTTCTCTCCTGGCTTCCAGGAGCTGCATGAAGGGGAATGTGTATTTGAATTCTGACAGATACGACCTCTCCCCAGAGGCTAGACTGATTGATTGTGTCCCCAACAATGTACGAAGTGACACTTTCTGCCTGCCCTCCCCGTGAGGGTGATGTGGTTTGGAGTGTTGGGGTGCGGAGCAGTCCGCCAAGAAAGAATTCTTGAGATGTCTTTGGTGCAAAAAAAAAAAAAGGTGGTTTTATTAAAGCACGGGGACAGGACTGGTGGGCAGTAAGAGCTGCGTGAGGGGTGACTCATTATATACTTGGGAGTTGGGGGAGGTAAGGAAAAAGGGGGGTGTCCAAAGGGACTTTGATATGCTAAAGAAGACTCACCAGATTCTGGCGGCCTGGCTATTGTCAAGCTAAGGTTGTTTTTCCTTCTACTAAGGCACTAAGACAGTTGGGAGTTTCCTGGTGGAATGTTGTACTCTGCCTATCTCAAGTATTTATCAATAGGCTGCAGGTTATAAGGAAATTCCCCTCTGCCTTTGTTTCCCACAACACTAAGGAGGGGAGGGTGATGTTAGCCTCCAGGAAATGGAGTCTGGGTCTCTGGAAGTTAGGCTAGTGATAAGAGTGCTTTTTCCTTGTAAATCACTAAGACATTTGTAAACTGATGGAGACTCCTGTCCTGTAGGACTGTGATCTCTATCAGTGAACCATTGGGTTTTTTTCCCTTCCCTTAGTTTTAGGGCAACCAGGAATGCCTGACGAATGTCACATGTACCCCAGCTGGGGGGCAGGGGGGTTGTAGGGTCTCAGCTTGTGCTTGGCCCTCCGCTTGCCTTCGCTCCCTCATCAAGGGGACACCTGAGTGAGGGTTTTGAGATGGCCATTATCTAGGGAGATACAATCTAATGTGCACCTACTCTGTGTCCGGTGCTTCATAGATATCATCTTGCCTAATTTCACACCAAAACTCGGAAGCAGGAGCTGCTTTCTCTGTCTGATAGAGAAGCAAACCTCAGAGAGGGGACGTGACACATCCTAAAAGCCGCTAGATTTTGTTATTGTTAAGTGAAGCCACTGGCCCAAGATCTGGTGATTCATTATCATTCCCCATGGGATAGAAAAACTGCCCAGAACTCCATCAAGTTTGGCAGCTTCCTCCAACCCACCCCCCTTGTCCTGGACCTCAGAGGCTCCTCCCTCTCCTTAGATGCCTTTCATGTGGGAAATAAAGGCAGAAGAAAAAAAATAAATTTCCTTACTGCCTGCAGCTCATTGACAAGTCCTTGAAACGGGCAGAGTGACATTCCTCTAGGACCCAGCTGCCTCTATATTAATACTTTGCTGAGGATAAAAGGCAACCTTAGCCCAACACCCAGGATCCTGTAAGTCTACTTTAACATATAAAAATTCCTTTAGAAATTTCCTTTATCTCTAAACCTCCTGAGAGACATGTTGGCAATCACCCCCCAAGCTATGATCCACCGATATATATCTGAAGGGTCTCATGACTCAGGTTTTTTTTTTTTTTATTTAAAGAAAAAAAATCTTTATTTCATACATAGAAAAAATAAGAAAGTAATTAAGCTTGACTAATTTTTATTTTATTTTTAAATTTTTATTTATTATTTATTTATTTATTTATATTGTTAGTCACCATACATTACATCATTAGTTTTTGATGTAGTGTTCCATGATTCATTGTTTGCGTATAACACCCAGTGCTCCATGCAGAACGTGCCCTCCTTAATACCCATCACTGGGCTAACCCATCCCCCCACTCCCTCCCCTCTTAAGCCCTCAGTTTGTTTTTCAGAGTCCATAGTCTCTCATGGTTTGTCTCCCCCTCCGATTTCCCCCCCTTCATTTTTCCCTTCCTTCTCCTAATGTCCTCCATATGAATGAGTGAAACCATATGATAATTGTCTTTCTCTGCTTGACTTATTTCACTTAGCATCATCTCCTCCAGTCCCATCCATGTTGATGTAAAAGTTGGGTATTCATCCTTTCTGATGGCTGAGTAATATTCCATTGTATATATGGACCACATCTTCTTTATTCATTCATCTGTTGAAGGGCATCTCGGCTCCTTCCACAGTTTGGCTATTGTGGACATTGCTGCTGTGAACATTGGGGTGCATATGGCCCTTCTTTTCACTACATCTATATCTTTGGGGTAAATACCCAGTGGTGCAATTGCTGGGTCATATGGTAGCTCTATTTTTAATGATTTTTTAAAGATTTTATTTATTTATTTCACAGAAAGGGATAGCAAGAGCAGGAACACAAGCAGGGGGAGTGGGAGAGGGAGAAGCAGGCTTCCCACTGAGCAGGGAGCCCGATGTGGGCTTGATCCCAGGACCCTGGGATCATGACCTGAGCTGAAGGCAGACGCTTAATGACTGAGCCACCCAGGCGCCCCTCTATTTTTAACTTTTTGAGGAAACTTCATACTGTTTTCCAGAGTGGCTGTCCCAGCTTGCATTCCCACCAACAGTGTAGGACTGTTCCCCTTTCTCTGTATCCCCGCCAACATCTGTCGTTTCCTAACTTGTTAATTTTTGCCACTCTAACTGGTGTAAGGTGGTATCTCAATGTGGTTTTGATTTGAATTTCCCTGGTGGCTAATGATGATGAACATTTTTTCATGTGTCTGTTAGCCACTTGTATGTCTTCTTTGGAGAAGTGTCTGTTCATGTCTTCTGCCCATTTCTTGGATTGTTTTTTGGGTGTTGAGTTTGAGAAGTTCTTTGTAGATCTTGGATATCAGCCCTTTATCTGTAGTGTCACTTGCAAATATCTTCTCCCATTCTGTGGGTTGCCTCTTTGTTTTGTGGACTGTTTCCTTTGCTGTGCAGAAGCTTTTTCTCTTGATGAAGTCCCAAAAGTTCATTTTTGCTTTTGTTTCCCTTGCCTTCAGAGACGTGTCTTGAAAGAAATTGCTGTGGCTGATGTTGAAGAGGTTACTGCCTCTGTTCTCCCCTAGGATTTTGATGGACTCCTGTCTCACATTGCGGTCTTTCATCCATTTTGAGTTTATCTTTGTGTATCGTGTAAGAGAAAGGTCGAGTTTCATTCTTCTGTATATAGCTATGACTCAGGTTTTATTAGATGGTAATAAATGACCTTTTCCCAACAATAGCTAGCCCCCTCAAAGTCCTGGAAGCCTTACTTCCAAAATTCCTTAGAGACTTATGCTATCCCTAACCCCCTCCCAATTTGAAAGTATATCATGGGCCACTCCTCATGACCCCAGTGCAGCTTTTTCTGACCATGGGTCCTATCCCCATGCTTTAAAATCACCTTTTTGCACCAAAGACGTTTCAAGAATTCTTTCTTGGCCGTCAGCTTCGAACCGTAATGTCTTTCCTACATCACATTCACTGCTGTGAATACATCCAGAACAATCTATTATTTATTTACTTATTTTAGATAGAGAGAGTGTGCCATGTGAGTGGGGGGAGGGACAGTAGGAGAGTGAGAATCTGAAGCAGACTCTGGCTGAGCTCTGGCCTGGGTGGGTGGGCGGGGAGGGGGGTCGATCCCACTGTGAGATCATGACCTGAGCCGAAGGCAGACGCTTAACTGACTGAGCCACCCAGGCGTCCCAAAGAATAGACTTAATTTTTCTCAGGCAGTTCTGGGTTCACACAGTTCCTGGAAGGTGCAGAGATTTCCCAGTAACCGCCTGACCCACCCACGCACAGCCTCCCCCACTAGCAGCATCCCCAGCCGGAGTGATGCATTTGTTACCACCGATGAACCTACGCAGGCGCATTGTTATCATCCAAAGCCTGTAGGTTACATTAGGGCTCATTCTTGGTGTTGTATATTCTACTGGTTTGGACGCGTGTATAATGCATCTCTTGTTCTAGCATCACACAGAGTAGTTTCACCGCCCTAAGACCACCTGTTCCTCCCGTCCGCCTCCCCCACCCCCTGGCAACCACTCATCATTTCACTGTCTCCATAGTCTTGCCTTTTCCAGAATGCCATATGGTTGGAATCGGATGGTGTGCAGCCTTTTCAGACTGGGCTCCTTTCACTTGGTAGGGTGCCCTCAAGTTCCCTCCATGTCTTGGCTTGATAGCTCATTTCTTGTTCGTGCTGAGAATATTCCGTTTTCTGGACGGACCACATTTCATTCATGCATTTACCTCCCGAAGGGCACCTTGACTGCTTCCACAGTTTTGGCGACTGTGGATAATGCCGTTACCCTCTTGAATGTCGGTTACACGGCGGTCCCTCTCCTATAGAAGAAGCCAGCCGTGGAGGTATCCGATATCCTCAGCACTGCATGCTGACATGGGATTGCCTGTGGATCAGCCCGACCCACTGGGGTTCAGGGGAACCCACTGAGGGTGCGACTGAGGGAGGTTTTCTGCTGAATGTAGAGTGATGGTCCTCAGGTGAGGGCGATTGTGCCCCCGAAGTGACATCTGGAGTCATTTTTAGTTGTCACGACTGGGGGCAGGCCAGTGCTCCTGATGTCTTAGTGGGTAGAAGCCAGGGATGCTGCTCAATATCCTCGAACGCGCAGGACAGCCCCCTCCCCCACAACAATGCTAACAGGGCAGAGGATGAGAACGCCGGTGCAGGGAGGTGTGAGCGGATCCTTCCTGCAGGTCCAGCTGTCGAAAGATAAGGATGGTGTTCTACTGCCACCTAGTGAGGATGGGGGGGAGGTTCAAGGGCATTGCAGAGCCATAGAAAGGCAGGCGGGGCATCCCGACCCGAAGCCATATCCGTTCTGATGCTTTATTTTTTTAATTTAATTTTATTATGTTATGTTAATCAGCATACATTACATCATTAGTTTTTGATGTAGTGTTCCATGATTCACTGTTTGTGCATAACACCCAGTGCTCCATGCAGAACGTGCCCTCTTTAATACCCATCACCAGGCCAACCCATCCCCCCACCCCCCTCCCCTCTAGAACCCCCAGTTTGTTTCTCAGAGTCCATCGTCTCTCCTGGTTCGTCTCTCCCTCCGATTCCCCCCGCTTCGTTTTTCCCTTCCTTCTGAGGCTTTAGGCTGCACTCAGTAAGTAAGGGCTCTGTGGGTGGCTGATTCCAGTTTAGTTAATTCAGCAATGCTGGGAGGTTGTGGGGAATAAGCGTGGGGCACAAGTGGGCATGAGGGATTTTTTTTTTTTGGAAGATGAACTGTTCTGTATATTTTGGTGATGGCTATCCAACTGCTTGTCAAAACTCAGAACTGTACACTAAACAGAGGGCAATTTCTACTGCATGTAAATCATATCCCAAAACCAACTTAAAAAATGACAGACGATGCGGAAGAAAAGCAGCCTTCTCAGGCTCTAAAGTAAAAAATGGCTGGCATGCTCTTGCTAACATGACTCTTCATAGGATGTACTGATTGAACATTTGCAGTTTGTACTTGTCGCCCCCCCCCCCCCCCCCCCCCACCCGCTAGTATGCACACACCCAGCGGGGGGGGTGCCGGTCTTGTGTGCTGCTGAATTGTCAGCCCTGGCCCAGCAGCCAGCCCATAGGCGCTGGGCATTTCTAAGACTAATCAGCACCTCGTCGCCTCCTTTTGGAACTCAGAATCAAATGAGAGATCAGGAGTTAGATATAGATCAAGATGTCGCCTCTATTACTCAAAGCTCCATTGGTCCAATGGCCTATATTTGCAGATTTTTTAAAAAGATTTGAGAGAGAGAGAGCGCGCACACAAGCAGGGTGAGGGGCAGAGGGAGAGGGAGAAGCAAATTCTCTGCTGAGCAGGGAGCCCTATGTGGGACTCGATCCCAGGACCCTGAGATCAAGACCTGAGCCGAAGGCAGACTTCACCGACTGAGCCACCCAAGCGCCCCTGTATTTGCAGATTCCCAACACTTTGCCTTAATCAGAGTTGTAGGGGGAAAGAGTGCACATGTCCTAAGGACAGGCTACTTGGAAGGAGTGCCCAGAGGGTCTAAGCCACACAGGCCTGGTGTTTTCCTCCTGTCCTTACCAACTAGGTAACTTCTTCTCTACCCTTGGAGATGGCTGGGGGGGGGGTAGTGGTGGTGGGGACAAGACATTAGCTGCCCTTTCCAACACGCAGAAGTGAGTTGAGATTGGCTTCCCCCTAGAGCATAGAGCAGAGCATCGGACAGACTCTAAGGTGGCCCAATGATCTCTTCATCCCTTCATGCCCTTCTGGGGCCTCTTCCCCTTGAGTGTGAGCAGGACTTGTGACTTACAGCCAAACAGAATATGGCAAAGTAGGTGGGACCTCACTTGTGTGGTAACATGAAATTTTCAGTCTGTTTTGCAGGGAGACTCTCTTGCTAGCTTTGAAGAAGCAACCTGCCATGCAAAGGGGCAGCATGGCAAGTAGCTGGGAATGCCCTCTGACAACTTGCAAGAAACTGAGGCCCTCCGTCCAGCAGCCTGCAAAGAAATGAACGCCTCCAGGAACCACTTGAGTTTGGAAGAGGTTCCTTCCCCGGTTGAATCTCTGATGAGACCATGGCCCCATTGGACACATTCATTGTGGCTTTGTGAGACCCCGAGGCAGAGGACCCAGGTAAGCCACACCCAGACTCCTGACCCACGAAACCGTGAGGTAATATGTTTCAAGCTGCTAAGTTTGTACCAATATTGTGAATGGCCGTAGATATCACAAGTAGGTATTTAATAACATATTTGTGGGATGAATGTTCTAGCTTTGAGAGCTTTCCAGGAATTCATCTTCTCAAACTGCCCATAAGTAGGTGCCGTTTTCCTTATTTTACAGAGAAGGAAACAAAAGCTGATGGAGGTTGGCATCTGTCTTGTGTCATCAGTCATTTAGGAGAGCCAGGATGCCAACACGGGTCTGAATTAAAAACTCATTGCCTTCTCTCTTTGATCTTCCTTTTCGGGCAGTTTTCCAAAGCAGGACATATGTACCGTCAGGGGGAGAGAGGGACAGGCAGTGCTCAAGAGACTCCACTAAACACAGACAGCAGGTGTTAGGTACTTTTAGCTCGAGGTCAGGTGATATTCCTTTAAAGACTAAAATAGTAATGCCTTATTACCTTTTTTTTTTTTAAGATTTTATTTATTTGAGAGAGAGAGTGAGAGAGAGAGAGAGAGAGCACAAGAGGGGGGAGCGGGAGAGGGAGAAGCAGACTCCCTGCTGAGCAGGTAGCCCGATGTGGGACTCGATCCCGGGACTCCAGGATCATGATCTGAGCCAAAGGCAGTCACTTAACCAACTGAGCCACCCAGGTGCCCGCCTTATTAGCGTTTAACACAAGCATTAGTGGTACTGCCTCACGGGGTATGCGGGTCAGATGGTCATGTGTCCCAGGTGGAAGAGCCGGTATTCCGAAGACTAGGACATCTCTAATTTAGGAGGTGTAACTGTGACCCCTCTCCCCCATTCACATCACACAAACCATGCCCCACTGGTCCAAGGCACAAGCATTACGTAGTCTGAGATACTCCCAGAACATGCATTTAAAAAGTATTCCTGCAGAGACACCACAGACTGAAGATAATACTAGCAACATAAGCCCAAGGAAACTACAGGGCTGACATTTCTCCTATGCTCTGCATAAACTTTTCCTCAGCCATATTATAGGGCTGAGAGGAAGCAGGCTGATCACCATCTAATCACCATCTGAGAGGGAACAAGCCTAAAACATTTCCAGGTTTGAAAAAAAATGAGGCTTGGAATTTGAAGACCGAATGAGTTAATTTGTAGATTGTGTTTCAAGTAGAGCCTGTGTTAGCGACCATCATCATGGACTAGAGAAATAAACGGAAGGACCAATAAATAGGACACAATGGTGAGAACACAAGAATTTCCCACTTTCCTGGGAAGAGACTGGTTGATCTGTAGCCATGGTAACAAGTAGCCACCCAACCGGACCGTTAAATGGATCCAAGATGACTTGCCCCAGGGAACATGCTTTGACAAGGCAACGATGGACTCCCCTTAGCTTCTGAGATTCAGCTGATCAGGAAGGGATTCACTCTGATGAACACACTTGTGAACGCTAAGCAGTCTTACCTGAAGAACTACATGTCACAGCTCACTCCAAAGACTCACCAATCCTTGAACTCCATGCTTCCCCAAATCCCTACCTACATAAGATCAGCAGTCTGCTCTTCTCGGAGACAGTGGTAGACCAGTTCTTCACTACACTAAGCAATACATTTGGTTTGTTTATATTTAGATAGTGATAGTCACACCATCCTCCTCTGACTTTTAGATTGTGCTTTAATTTCTTTTTGTAACACCAGCAGAGTTGTATCATCAACATCTGGGGGCCACTTTTAGGACCTAAGTCCTCCCACTCTTCTCTTGGATCATATCCCCACTGCTCAAGAAGGTCACATGGTACTTACTCCCCAAATGCTCAGTGCTTGTTTTATTTGATTTTCTCTATATGCTCCGAGGTAGGACAGACATTTCATAGATAGAGAGATCCTAGGATTGGAAGGTCACAGCCTATGTCAGAGGCAAATGCAATAACCAAGTTATATTGGACACATGAGAATTGCCACCAGTGAGGGCTTTGTGAGAACCAGAACTCATATTCCATCTCTGAGAGGGAACTCCTGGGTACAGCTTGCCCCAGAAGACCGCTTTTAAATGTTCCTCCATCAGAGTGCGCGCGTGTGTGTGGTCAGGGGCAGGGTGGGAGAGTTTCATGTTTTCAGTTTTTCCACCAATACCGGTCATCTTCATCAAAAGAATACCAACTGTCACCAATTATGATCTGTGGCTTGAGTCGTTGGACCTCGTTCAGAAGCTTCCGTATTTGAGTGGGATATTGCCATTTCCACAACCTGGAGAGGCAGAAGGGGGACACATTACTCTGGGAATTTGCTTCTGCTTCTCCTTTCCTTAAAATTCCTGGAAACAGCATCAAGGATCTGAAACCTCTTCTTGTACTCTTGAGGTGCTCCACAGAGCAAGAGTAAATCCCTACATGTGAAGGCACACTTGCATGTATTAGATGCTACACTGAGCTTTTATGGGCATCTGCCCCTCACCACGGTCCTCAGAGGCAGGCATGATTACTCATCCATCCGTAAACTCCTTCCTGAGAACCTTCTTTGTGCCAGGTCCTGTTATAGGGTTCAGAGGCACAGTGATGAATAAGGCAAAGCCCCTACCCTCAGGAAGCTTATATCCTAGAGCAGGAGAAACAGGTATTCAAATAGATACACAGCATCGTTTCTATTTTACAGATAGGGA
This sequence comes from Mirounga leonina, assembly GCF_011800145.1. Classification (NCBI taxonomy): domain Eukaryota; kingdom Metazoa; phylum Chordata; class Mammalia; order Carnivora; family Phocidae; genus Mirounga; species Mirounga leonina. The sequence goes on along the minus strand of NW_023270718.1, from coordinate 9,524,523 downwards.
AATAGGCTCCTGGAAGGTCCAGTAGTAAAATCCAGGTCTGACTCTTCAACTGCCAAGTCCCATAATCACAGGCTGAGCTTGTCCAAAGCTATACTGCTTCATGAGTCATTGATGCAAATATGCTCTCTTTCAACCCAATATTCTGCCTTTCCAGCTTCTCTGCTGAAGAGATCACTGTGACAGTTCCCCTTGTCCACACTGAAGTCTCTGAATCCACAGAGCCATGCCTTCCATTCCATCCTTCCCCTCAGATCCCACACTACAACTACCCTGTTACATCCATATGTCGACACTTGAGCCCTGCACAAACCCAACCACCGTAAGCTGTGCTACACAGAGGCAGTTTTTCAATCAGGGAGTTTGCTATTGAAATAAATATAGGACAACCAACCTCAACCGTCTGTCCATCTTAACCGTTTTTCAGTGGGGAGTTCATCTATCCTCATAACTTTTCATCTTCCCCAATGGTGTTCACCATCTATCCTCATAACTTTTCATCTTCCCCAACGGTGTTCACCATCTATCCTCATAACTTTTCATCTTCCCCAACTAAAACTCTGTGCCTATTAAACACCGACTCCCCATCCCCTCCCCCTCCTCCAGTGCCACCATCTACCTTTAGTCTCTATGGATTTGACTGCTCTAGGGACCTCACTTAGGTAGAATCATGCAGTATTCGTCTTCTTGCACCTGACTTACTTTGTCCATGTTATAACAGGTGTTAGAACTTCCTTTTGTTTTAATGCTGAATGATATTCCACTGTGTGGATATATCACACTTAATTTACCCATTCCCCTGACCGCAGATGCCTGGGCTGCTTCTGCCTTTTGACTACTGTGAATAATGCTGTTGTAAACATGGATGTACAAGTAATTCTTCCAGATCCTGGTTTCAGTTCTTTTGGGTATGTACTCAGAATTGTTGGATCATATAGAAATTCCACTTTTAGCTTTTTAAGGATAAACATCTGATTTGTATGTTGTCTCTACATTCTTCCTAAACCCATGCAGAAGTAAGCCCCATGGTATCAGGCACCTTACCTCTGTCTCTATCCCTATCCTCAGTACGGTGCCCAGAACACAGTGGGCACTTAGTGGCTGAATCAAGGATCTGGTTGTTGAGCCACATCTCAGCTTCTGGGATAAAGCGTTTCTCCACCAACCAGCATGCTTTGTAGCAGAAGGAGGTTTGTATCTCGGAAGACAATCGCCAGGGACTCACCCGATTATTTGTAGGTTAGATGTGGGTTGTGCAAAGGCGGGACACAGCTTCATCATTCCTACGGGGCTGAAATTGTTCTGCATCAGATTCAGGCTGGTCAGGCGCTGGCTGCAGAGGAGAGCCGAGGCAAGGGCCTCACAGCAGCCAGAAGTCAGTCCACACGCCTCCAACCTGCAGGGCCAACACGCCAAGAAATGCCTCCAAAGTTCAGTGACCGACCCTTCAACCCACTGGCCTTTCATGGCAATGTTTAAGATAGAGGGGTGGGCTCTACCACTGGTGTTTCTGGTTTCTAATGGATTCCCAGGCGACGATGCTCGTTCTCCTGTTAAGAGCCACTGGGTGACTTAATTACAGTCGTGGAAAGAATGAAAGATAAAGGGTGAGAATGCTTGCAACTAGGGAACAAAGCAAGGCACATGGAGAAAGACTTGCTGAAAACCTGCATTTCACCCGGAACCCAAGAGGCAAGAAGGAAGCCAGGTGAACAGGGCAGGAAGTAGCGATATAGGCTTGGGAGTTGCACTCACCTGACCCTCGCGGAAGGAAGGCTGGGACATGTCAAAGACTCGGACAGAGAACCAGACAGCCACAGGGGAGTCAGAGGCCACGGTGTGAAAGGAGGCTGGGCATTTTAGGTCACATTAAGGATTTAGGATTTTATCCTAGGAGCAGCTGAGGGCCAAACAACTTTGTTGGATGTAATAATGGATGGTGGCCATGTTCTCCCATGTTGGAGATGCGTGTTGAGGTATTCAGAGGCTGAACAACAAACTATAACTCGCTATGAGATGGTTCACCAGATAGAGCAAAAGACTGATGATCGTTTAAACTGGGTGGTGAGCATGCAGGTTTTTAATGTCCCAATCATTCTAGATTCTGTGTATTTGGGAATGTCTTGTGATAGAGTAAAAAAGTTGTGGGATGTGCTCAAGTATTTTTAAGTGCCTATAGTTAGATGGTGAGGTGGGGTTGAATAAAGCTTATTGTTATTATTGGTTTTGCTTCTAAAATAATATCTAAGCCTCTGTGAAAACAGGAAATCTCTACTAGGGAGGCTGTGGAAAGAGGTGAGGGAAGGTAATTCAGTGATAGCATAAGGCACTTGATAGATTGCCGATATGAGTGAGATTAAGCTGTAGCGGTAGGGATTTTTCCTCCATTGTTTCAGAAAGAAGGGAACGTGGGTACAGATATTAAGTGGTTTCATGGTGGAACGTGCAGGGCTTTCCTATGAAATGGCTTCATGTTGATTCGAAGGGGGTGAGGTCATTTCTTAAGCACCAGGAAGAACAAGGCAGGTTCAAATGGAATTGTGAGAGTTGGAACACTGTCTTTGTTCAGCAACTTCACGCCCAGGTCCCCCTTCCTCTTCACCCAGCCCTCATACTGGGGACCCCAGGAACTCACCCAAGCCTCCTCAGAGAAGCTCTCCTGTGTTTCAGCCCCTCGCACAGCGCTATGATGCCTTCATCACCCAGGGCATTCACTGCCAGATCCAGGCTCTTCAGGTGTTTGCTCCTTGTGATCACATGGGACAGTTTCTTACAGCAGGCGGCAGTGAGATGACACTTAACCAGTCTGCAAGAGGAGAGCCCATGTCATTTGAGGAGAGGGCTAGAGGGGGACGATGCCCAGAAACATCAGTGGGGCTTTCCTGGACTCCTTCCTCACTGGGAACCTTTCTGTCCATCCCTGGGAATGGCTTAGGTTGTGCAGCATCCAGTGGCTCAGGTAAGGAGGGATGATAGTGCAGGTGGGGAAAGCATGTGATGTGGCTGGAGGGATCTCTGGAAAAAGAAATGAGCACATCAGAGCTTGCTTCCCACCTGCAGATGGGATGAAGATTCTCCCTGGTGGATGGAGAAAAAGAGACAGGAAAAAAAAAAATGAGGAGAAGTTGGTAGAGTCCCTGAGAGGGTGAGAAAAGATGACAGATAACAGAAGGTACTGAAATGCTAGATGGGTTTGGGGTCCGAAAGGAGAGGCATCTTGTGCTTCTGTTTCTGGGACGAATGGGGAGGGTGGGGGCAGAGAAGGCCCCTGAAATACCGACTGCATGACTCATCTGAGTAGAGATGATGGGAACAGCTCCACTGTCTCCTATCTTCAGCTAAGAATAGAATGATCCCACTGGGGATGAGAGAGTCCATCTTCACGAGGCGTTCACACAAAGAATGAGCAAGAGCTCACACCTGCAGACCAGGTGTTAGGGCTCACACCTGCAGACCAGGTGGGAATGGCTAAGCCTCAGATGCCAGCAAGGATCAGTGATGATTATCCCCCAGCATTTAAGCATAACCCCAAAGAAGTGGCACCTCCAAGTGATTAAGCTTTAGTTTCTACACCATGCAAAAGTAGAGCTCGAAACACCGATTTCATGAAAACAAACACAGGACTAATACTTGGGGGGGGGGCACTCAGATCTGTGGGCTATGATCTCTATCCAGTTTCTTTATTTATTATTGGAGAAGGAGAGATATTAAAATGGTCCTACTTTTTGGTTCACTGATTTTTTTTTTTTAAGATTTTATTTATTTGACAGAGAGAGATAGCGAGAGAGGGAACACAAGCAGGGGGAGTGGGAGAGGGAGAAGCAGGCTTCCCGCTGAGCAGGGAGCCCGATGCGGGGCTCAACCCCAGGACCCTGGGACCACGACCCCAGCCGAAGGCAGATGCTTAACGACTGAGCCACCCGGGCGCCCCTCTACTTTTGTAACTGAGAAAAAGATACTACCAAGTACACAAAGATTTAGAAGGTACGCATGACTAAAACATTGGACGTAAGCTCAATGTCCAGCTTTAGGGGATTTTTAAAGTTATGATGCATCATTCAGTGGAATACCATACCATACTTAGTTTATGATTACGGTCTGCAGATCCTCAAGGGACAGAATGTGAGACTAAAAGGCAAGGTTTGGGCTCCTAAGGGAGTTCTGGTTTCCCCTGCAAATGATTGGTAGGAGAACTACATGAGCCTAGACATGTGAAATATTTAAAGCCCTGTGCCTGCCATGTGGCAAGAATGCTTTCAGCGGTAACTGCTGGGATCCTTTCTTTGTAATACTTATGCATCCAGGAGGAATTTGCCAAAGTGTTAACTGCTTTGTCAGATTGGAGATTCATTTCTGTTCATTGATATCTTTTAACTTTTCTATAGTCTGTTTAAGGATGGAATAGTCTTATTAAATAGAAACACTCCAATAAAAGGTAAAGAAATTTGAGCCCCAGAGGAAGAAGGTATTGAGAGAGAGCCCCTCCATCTCCACCCTACATACGGAATGAACAGCTAAAGAGTAACTTAGGGCAAAAACAGGTTTTCTGAAAAGTGAACAGGTTTTAGAAATCGAGGGTGACCTAAGCTCCAAAAATCCAGTTGTGGGGTTCCTGTCTGGACTCATTTTTGTGTCCTTCCCACACTCACTGTGGTAAACATATGAAAGCATGAGCATCAGTTGACCCAACTAGACCCAACTAGACCCAATTACCAAGAAGTAATTTTTGGTACCAGTCTTCCTGCTCACATATCTGGACTTTATAGGAACCCCAGTCCCCAGTATGGTAGAACTGACCCCCGACAACCATTGAAACTTACTCCAGGTCCTGGAGGTGACAAGATGGTTCCATCAGGACCTCACAGAGAAGGTTCATCCCACCATCTTCCACGGGGTTCATGCTAAGGCTCAGATGCGTCAGATGTTTGTTGCCCATAAGTGCAAACGCAAGAAAGCCACAGCTGGCGACATCCAGGTTGCATTCATTTAGTCTGTGGGGCGCACACACGGGAAAGAGGAAAGTTATACTCGTGACTTGGTGTCACCTTGGGTAAGCCATTTCTGTTGGCCTCAGTTTCCTCCTCCTTTGGGAGGGTATTATGTAAGGGGGTACTTAGGGAGGTTTCAGCTTGGGTAACAGGATGACCATGAAGTGCTTGGTATGATATCTAGCAGAATGCATGCACTGGATGCCGTTCAAGATGCTCTTTTTAATTTTCCTTCATACTCAATGTGTCGCTTTCCAATAGCTACTGTAACAAATTACCACAAACTTAGTGGCTTAAAACATACATTTATTATCTTACAGTTCCGGAGTTCAGCAGATTTTGACTGAGGCAAAAATCAAGGTGTCAGCAAGGCTGTGTTCCTTCTGGAGGCTCCAGGGGAGAATCGGTTTTATTGCCTTTCCTAGCTTTTATAGGGCTGCTCATAGTCTTTGGCTTCTGGTCTTCAGTCAGCAATTATATCCTGTTACCATATCTCCTCTCCCACTTCTCCTCCTTTCCCTCATAAAAACCCCTTTGATTACATTAGGGCTACTCAGAGAATCCAAGATAATTTCCCATCTCAAGATCCTTAACTTGCTCACACCTGCAAAGTCCCTTTTGCCATGTGAGTTCACATATTTACAGGGATTAGGACATGGGCATCTTGGGGAGCAGGTCACTCTTCTGTCCACCATACTCAGCATCTTCCCATCACTTATTCACTGAGGAACCTTGGAACCCACAAGGTAGACACGTACATTAAAGTTATATTCTTTAAAAGAATTTCTGGCTACAGGTATACCATTAACATATGTTGATTTTTTAAATTAGAGAGTTATTGGTGAACTAATTGGTCAATGGGGTGAAGTGGCAGAAAGCAAAGTGACCCCAGCAAGGCAAGCTGGCAGTGTGGGACAGGTGTAACACCCATCTTTTGTTCTCACCACCAGACCAAAGATGTAGGCTAGAAGAATAACCTGGCAATGGGGTAGCAGTTTTCAAAGCAGTTATGGAGACCCCTTGCTCTACGCTAGAGTGCATGGCCTCCCCTCGCTGTGCACGTGGTACTGTCCAGAATGGTGGGGACAGTACCTCTGTGGCTGCCAACCCTGTGTCACTATTACCAGCATCCAAAAATCTCAAGTATCCAGCTCTCCCTACCAGAAACTAAGCTCTGTGAACTTAGGGACCACGTCGGTCATCTCTGCATCACTGGCAACTAAAAGTGTTCGCCAGTTGCACGTGCTTACTGTAGTCAGTCCTCATGATGCAGGGATTCTGTGTTTGCACATTTGTCTGCTTGCTAAAATTTATTCGCTACCCCCCCCAAGTCCATTTCGTGGTGCTCATGGGTCCTTCATGGACACACGTGCATGTGCAGAGAAATATTCACACATGCTCCCTGAGGCTGAACTCGTTTCAAATTCACTGTCAACAGGTATCCTTTTCATGATCCAGTTAGTGCCACGTTTTCCGCATTTTTGTGTTTTTTGTGGGTCATTTTGTTGTTTAAGATGTGGTGCTAATGTGTGGAGCTGAAGTGCTGTCCAGCGTTCCCATGCCCAAGAAGGCTGTGCTGTGTGGAGAAAGTGCTTCAGAGATGAGCTTCGTTCGGCCATGAGTCATGGCGCTGTCGGCCCTGGGCGCAATGTGAGTGAATCAACAATATGTATTAAATAAGGGGTCTTTAAACAGAAACACACAAAGCGAGGTTAGGTACTGGTTGGTTGATGAAAATGTGACCAGAGGCTCGAAGGAACCTAACCCTGTGTTTCCCCTGGGAGCAGTGGTTCGGTGTTTGTGACGACTTTATAGAACTGCAGGAAATAATGAGAATCGCCTGTATTTGGATAAATGACGACTTCCCACTGTAAGAAAACGGGCTGAGATGGAATTTTCCAGGGAAGGAGGAAATTGGCGGGGACAGGATGCAGCCCTTATCTGTTCCCTTTATCATGACAACCGTCCTCCCACTGCTTTGAGCTCGCGAGCATCACATGCGGTTTGTAACAAAGCAATGCAGTCCTCCCAAGGAAGCAAGCTGGACTCACGTCAGCCTCTGTAGCCCACAGGTGGGCACTTTTATGGCTTGACACAGCTGATTCACGCCTTCACTCCCCAGGCCGTTGCTCGACAGGCACACGTGCGTCAGACTCTGGTTGCTGGTGAGGGCTGAGGCCAGGTCCTGGCAGTCGGCAGCTGTGAGGCCACAGCTCCCCAGTCTGCAAGGAGAGAGCCCCCAGGAAGGAAAGGGTGAGGTCTATTCTGAAGGTTCCCTCCCTCCCTCCTTCGCAAATAAGGGAAAGAAATCCTACCCCATGGCTGACCATGCTCTTGCAGACGTATGCTGAGGTCACACTGTGTCTTGCATTTAACTTGCAAACCCAACCCTGATATTTATATACATGGCATGGGTGACTAGATCTGCCATCACCCACAATGGGAGACACATGGACAAGGTCAACCTGCTCCCCATCCAGGGGTCCTTGCTCCTTACATGCGCTGTGGTGTGAGGTGTTGCCCAGATTAGGAACCTTCCTATATAGAAAGTGCTCTTCCTATTCCATCCGTTTCTCAAAGCTTCATACATAATAGCACTTGAAAATAAGAATTTCATACTACTTCTCTCATGGGATTGTGGCAAAGCTAAATGAATTAACACATCTAAAATGCTTAGAGCAGCACATATAGCAAACATTTACTCCCTATTACTGACAGTGATTTATTTTGATGAAGAAATACTGGCTGGGTTGGATTAGAAGGGGGTCAGAATATGTAAGCCTGAAATATGCCACTCGGGCATAAGGATGATCTTGAGCTGAAAGCAACTGAGAAAAAGCAGACACAGGAAGGGCTCGGTGCTCTCCCCCATCTGCCTAAAAACAGGGCATGAGTTTCCCTTGTACGTGTGTCCCTCCTCTTTGGTACCAGCAAGAGAATGACCCTTGTCACCAGAGATGGGCATGACATGGGGATGAGTCATCATATAACATTTATCTACCATTAATTCCTCTCATATACTTCCTAGTCACCTACCCACAATTTATCAGCCCCTAGAAGCCCCAAACGCCTTTTGTCTAGTCACTTCTCCACAATTTAGCGTAACTTTGTTAAAATGATATATAAGCTTGAGTCTAACCACTTCTTTGGGTTACTCACATCTTTTCTGTGAAACCTCCATGCATGTTAAAAAAAAGTAGTACCAATACAATATGTGTGTCCTTTGTCCTGTCAATCATCAGTTTAATTTGCAGGCCTCAGACACTGAACCTAAGAGGATAGAGGGAAAGTCTTTTCCTTCCCCTACAGACTGAGGGAGAGAAATGTTGGCTTCTAATGTGATTCCCCCCGCCCCCGGAATTTAAAGGGTAATTTGTGCCATTTTGTTTTCAATTTCCGCTATGACTTTAGACTCAAACTCCCCAGGAAAGAGGGATGTTATTGACATGGCATGTTTTGGGAGTGATGGGGGGGGAAACAACTTTGCCCAGATTGTAGGTCATCGAGGGGGAGATTTCCAAGTCTTAGGTATCAAACCAGAGCTCATGTTTTAGTTTTGCCTTTTATTTCCTATGTGGCCCTAGACAAGAGATTTTTCTTTCTTCTGGATTCTGTTTTCCTTATCAGCAGATGGGGTGAAAATAATTCCTATGTGGCAGGTTGTGAAGGGTGGCATTAATGGGATTAGAACACTCAGCACAGGGCCTGGAAGGACACCATAGATGGCGGCTCCAGCCACAAGCTAAGACTCTCCGGGATTTTGGCATTGGTGCAACTTTCCAGTATATAACATGGCAGTGCTAACTCTAAGCAGAATGCCGTATGTGAGATCCCCAGAACTTATTTGTCTTTTAATGGTACACCTGTACCCTTAACCAACCTCTCCCCATTTCTCCCCCCAACTGCCAGCCCCTGGCGGTCAACGTTCTTCTCTCTGGTTCTATGCGTTTGGCTTCTCCCCTAGACTTTTATATCGTTCAGAGTTTGATAGCAAAGACACAGATGTTATTTACTGAGTCTTCTTTTATACCTCAATATTGGGGCACTCCCATGGGGTCAGAACTCCCATTCTAACCCTTGGCTTAGGCGTCCACTAATTCCCCTCCCCTCCTTCCCCACCATTTGGGCCATGTCAGCTAAGAGAAAGGAGCCCTGGTGGACAGAAGTGCAACTCACATCAGCTTCTGCAGGGTGCACTGTGAGGCAGTCAAGGCATTGCAGAGCGGCTTTATGCCCTGGTTTGACATCTTATTTCCTACCAGGCTGAGAGATTTTAGGCTGATGGACGTAACAAGGATTTGGGAAATCACCAGGCAACAGGCGGGCGTTAGTCCACAGTGATCCAACCTGCAGAGATAAACAACGTGAAATGCATTCTCACTTCTCGCCCCAAAGCAACCCATTTCCCTGTGCACCAGCTACTCTGGCCATGTTGCTGATTTCTGGACACAGTTTGCTCTAGGCTCAGGGTCTGAGCATTTGCTATTCCTTGTGTTTGCACCATCCCTCCTCATCCCAAACCCACATCTTTATGTGGTTCAATTTTTCATTCAGGTCTCCTGAATGTCACCTCTGAGTTCGCCAGTCTCACAACCTTACTTAACTGTGCCTGCCCCACCCCACTGCACCCGAAACCCCTCTATCCAGCATTATTTTATGCATGGCAATGATCACCAGCCAATGTTTCATATATTTGCACTTTAAAAAAATTGAAGTATATCTGACACGTAATATTGTGTAAGTCTAAGGTATAAGCATGTTGATTTGAAACATTTACATACTGCAATAGGATTGCCATTGTAATATTAGTGAGGACCTCTGTCAGGTCACATAATTATTTCTTTTTTGTGGTGGGAATAATTAAGATCTAGTCTCTTAGCAAGTTTATGTTAATAATACAATATTGTTGCCTATAATTATTATACTGTGTGCTAGGTCTCCAGGACCTATTTACCTACTAGTTGCAAGTTTTACCTTTCAACAACCTATTTCTACTTTCCCCCACCCCCAGTCCCTGATAAACACCATTTTACTGTGTTTTTATGAGTTCAGCTTTTTTAAGATTCCATATGTGAGATCATATGGTATTTGTCTTTCTCAGACTTATCTCAGTTTGCATAATGTCCTCAAGGTCCATACATGTTGTTGCAAATGGCAGGATTTCCTTCTTTCTCAAGACTACTTGCACTTGTTTATTGTTTGTCTTCCTCTCCAGAATGTCATCTCGATGACCCTGGCTTGGAATGGCAGCTCGCAGGTTACAGAGCAAAAACGCACATGGTGCAAAGCGAAATACTCTTCCGCAGTTGCTCTGTGTCGATTAAAGCTCAAAACAGAGCTTATGTTTCTCTGTCTCAGCATGGCATCCAGTAGCAGTGTCTTTAGACCAAGTTAATCTAATTGACAAAACACATGCCCAGGATCTACAAAACCGTGTTAACAGCCCCAAACTGGAAATGACCACATGTCCCTGGACAGGTGAATGGCTACATTACTGCAGTGTGTCCGTCCTACTGAATAGTACTCAGCCCTAAAAATGAACATGCGATTGATACCCAGAACAGCATGGATGATGGATCTGAGGGGCATTTGCTGATTGAAAAAAAGCCAATCTCAGGGGCGCCGGGGTGGCTCAGTCGGTTAAGCATTTGACTCTTGATTTTGGCTCAGGTCCTGATCTCAGGGTCACGAGATCGAGTCCAGATTGCCCTCTTCCTTTCTGATAGGTTTGCAACTTGCTGCAAATGATTATTTAACAAGGAAAGACAACAACAACAAAGCCAAAAATGCAGAAGCCATACCCAGAATGTACCTCAAAGACTCCAGCAAGCAGTTTGGGTGTCTTAGCGCTTCACACGCCATCATCATATCTGCCTCCTTCAGGTGAGTGCTTTCCAAGTTCAGGTATTTAATATTACGGTTGGTAATGAGAGTCAACCAGAGATGACGAAGGCCCAGGGTAACCTGCGCACCTTTAAATCTACCCAATAGAAAGCAGAAAATACGACGAGACACAGGAGACAGCTGTATCCCAATTTTCCCCTTTCCCCTCCTCTCCCATTCCAACTCTCTTATCTCTCAACTGTTGGCATTTATGTAATCTTAAAGATTTTTAAAATTTTGTAAGTGATCTCTACACCCAATGTGTGGCTCGAACCCACAGCCCTGAGAATCAAGAGTTGCACACTCCACCCACTGAGCCAGCCAGGTGGCCCACATTTAATTTTAAAGCAACAAATACTTGAGCATCTATGATGCATCAGGCACTGGAAACAGTATTAAGTGATGCTGATACTCCATGTTCTGATGGAGCTTGATCTCATGGGGAGACACTCATCAAAGAGCTGAACCAGAGTTACGCTGAAGAATGAAATGTGGTCGGTCCACTAAGAACGGAGCTAGAGGGGCACCTGGCTGGCTCAGTCAGAGGAGCACGTGACTCTTTTGATCTTGGGGTCGTGAGTTGGAGCCCCATGCTGGGTGTAGAGTTGGCTTAAAAATAAAATCTTAAAAAAAAAGAACAGAACTATAAACAGATATGGTCAAGTTCAGGCTGAAGAGAAAGGTCAAATGTCCGAAGAGTGTGTATATCGTGACACCACTTGGATTAAAAAAAAAAGTCATTTGCCAATATATACATATAATTGCGTGGGAAGTTGATGAGTAATTAGGGCGATAGGAAGTTGAAGAGGCATCAGAGGTTTTACCGAAAACCCTTGTAATGCCCGAATCCTGTTACCATTATGATGCGTTACTGCTGTATTACAAATACAGTGATGACACAGATTTAGGCTCATCACTGCGTGGCAAGAGCTAAGAGCAGGGGTTCCCAGGGAAACGCTAGGGTAAAGCCGGCAGAGGGGTTTGGTGCAGGACGGAGGTGAACAGGGCACTGTCAAGACCCTGGCACAGTCCAGCTTACGGAAACTACTTAGGGAAGGGGTACAAGTGGTAAGAAGGGGAAGAGGTTTGTACGGAGAAGTTGCATGTGCTTCTCCTGGTCTTGGAGGGAAGAGTCCAGAACAGAACCTTTGTCTGCAGCAGAACTAGCACCATCTCCTACTCCAGGTGCTTGGTGAGTACCCTGGGGTCTACCACGGACCCAGGACCTTATTGGGTGTTCAAATATTTGTTACCTTATTGATGAACGTAAAAGCATTAAGACCTGACTTAAAACCTCCCATGAGTCAAGTACTTTGATCTTGCAATGGCCTCGTGCTCCACCCATTTGCCTGCAATGAGCTCCCCGCACCTTTGGCCCTAACAAACTCCTATTCATCCTTCAATACCCAGTGCGAATGAACCTGCCTCAGTAATCCCTTCACAGGGTCTTGAGTTTCTCCCTATTGTGTGCTTTTGGGAACTTGGCTCCTGTATCTTCCACAGCAGTTATCCCCTCTGATTACATTCTCAGATGGGTCTTTTCTGGTAGGTGGGAGAAGAGAGTGGTGACAGAGCCATGCCAAGGGGCATGTACCAGGGGCCGGGTAGCCTTACATTAGATTCTGTATTTTACAGGTTGGCTGCCTCAGTTTGATGCAGAGGGTCTTCATGGCCCATTCATTCAGGATACTGCCACTCAGGTCCAGCTGTCGCAGGCTTGGGTGGGTGCTGAGTACGAAGCAGAGACTTTTCCAGCACTCATCAGCAAGGGTCTTAATCGGCGTCCTACATTGGAGAAGGAAATCAACATTGGCTTCCACTGGATGGGGTTTAACATGAGCATTGCCACAACAGTGTCAGAGGAGAGGAACCAGGCTGTTATGGCAAGACGGGGAGGACTTCAGAGGTCCTGAGGTCGATTTAGTGATGTCGCTTTGTGCTTTGAATGCGTGCTTGCACACACACCCTGCCTCCTGAACGGGGTACATACTAAGGTGATGCGGAGGCACCAGCTCTTGAATTGGGTTTGCCCTTAGAGTCTAGCTCCCCCTTGGATGTAAAATGGTGCAGCCACTGTGGAAAACAGTATGGAAGTTCCTCAAAAAAGTAAAAATAGAGCTACCGTATGATCCAGTAATTGCATTTATAAACATCGAATTTTGAAATTGAATTGAACTGAATTGAATTGAAATCAGGATCCTGAAGAGATCTGCGCACTATCATTCCCAACAGCCAAGATATGGAAACAACCTAAATGTTCGCTGATGGCTGATGGACGAATAAAGAAAACGTGACCCATACACGGATATATACACACCAGGGGATATTATTCAGCTTTAAAAAAAGAAGGAAATCCTGCCATTTGCAACAGCATGAATGAACCTAGAGGACGTTATGGTAAGTGAAATAAACCAGCAACAGAAAGATGCGTACGATCTCATATATAGAATCTAGGGCGCCTGGGTGGCTCAGTCGGTTAGGCGACTGCCTTCGGCTCGGGTCATGATCCTGGAGTCCCGGGATCGAGTCCCAC
>NW_023270718.1:9319209-9511112 GCF_011800145.1 Mirounga leonina | reverse complement strand
ATCCTGGAGTCCGGGGATCGAGTCCCATGTCGGGCTCCCTGCTCGGCAGGGAGTCTGCTTCTCCCTCTGACCCTCCCCCCTCTCATGCTCTCTCTCTCTATCTCGTTCTCTCTCTCAAATAAATAAATAAAATCTTAAAAAAAAAAAAAAAGAATCTAAAATAGCCAAACTCATGGAAGCAGAGGGAGGATGGTGGTTGCCCGTGGCTGGGGGAGGGGGAATGGGGCAATGTTGGTGGAAGGGTACAGAGTTTCAGTGACACAAGACGGATATCTAACATAGAGCAGTGTGACTGCTGATAACAATACTGTATCATATACTTGAAATTTACAGCAACACACATACACAGAATGGTAACTAAGTGAGGTGATGGATATGCTAATTAGCTTAATCATGGTGATTATTTTACCAAGTTGTACAACTTAAATATGTATAATTTTTATTTGTCAATTATGCCTCTATAAAGATGAGAAGGAAGGGGCACTTGGGTGGATCAGTCAAACATCTGCCTTCGGCTCAGGTCATGATCTCGGGGTCTTGGGATGAAGCCCCATGTTGGGCTCCCTGCTCAGCAGGGGGTCTGCTTCTCCCTTTGCCCCTTCTCTTGCTGTGCTAATAAACAAAATCTTAAAAAAAAAAGGGCACGTGTGGTGATGGACGCTGGGGGTTATATGCAACTAATGAATTGTAGACACTGCATCAAAAACTAATGATGTACTATATGTTGGCTAATTGAACATAATAAAAAATAAAATATAGGAAGAAAAAAAGACTAAAATGGCAAAATAAAAAAAAAGAATAAAATGAAGTACTCACCCTTGAGGAATGAGGGGCTGTGCCTCAGTGAACTCATCCTTTGAGAAGCTCTCGTGGACATCTATACGAATTTTCTGCAAATACTGGCAACGCTGCAGACAGAAAGAGGACACCATCAAGTCCATTCGGCGGTTTATCGGAAGCCACACTTCCTGGAAGCTGTTCAATGCCAAGCGAACAAACTCTTCATCTTGAGTCTCGAAAAGACAGTGGAAGGCGTCCAGCGAGTCTGCTGGGGCGGGGGTGCTGGCCTGTTGCCCCAGCAGAGAGATCCAGCTCAGAAGCCTCTGCTTCACTGCCAGGGGAACATGACATCCAAGCAGGACTTCCAGAGCCCCCGTCACTTCTTTGTTCATGAGGCCAAACAAGAAACGCTTCATCTGGAACAGGTGGGCATCAGAGCTGATCTGTTTGAGCTCCACCAAACTCCTCATGTTCTCCATGAACACAGGGTAGGGGTCCCTCTCCATTTCCAGTCCTTCCAGAACATAGTACAGGGCAGCAAAGAACTCCTGGAGGCTGACGTGAGGGAACATGTAGCACCTGTCGCCACCACGGTCTTGGAGGAGGATGTTCGTGTGAAACAGAGCGGAGAGCTCAGACTCTCTGAGTCTGTGAACACCGAGGTCATCTCCATAAAACACAAACTTCCTGTTCCACACTCCTTGCACAGCCATGAGGCACACACTCTTCAAAACGGCTCTCTCTTCCTGGTTGAGACAGTGCCGGGAGGCGTCTCGTGGAGTGAGCTGATGGAACACAAAAGTGGCATATAAACCCGTGAGAGTTTGGCAGGTAGGGGGAAGGCTCTTTCCCGATGCCTCCTGTAGATTCAGAGCATCGCAGATGAGCGACCCCAAGATGGGGACTTGGCACTCGTCCAACAACGGGTGGTTGTCCACCACCAAATGCAAGACTTGTGTCTTCTGATGCTCATTCTTCCTGTGCCCAAGGAGCAACTGGATCCTTTTCTCCACAGAGATGCCCCCAACAAAGAGGTAACGGGGTGACATGAGCATGGATTTGAGCTTCTCTATGCCCGTGTCTCTGATGGTGATCATCAGGGAGGACTCAGGGAGAAGGACTTTCTTCAGCAGACTATGCATCAGAACAGACATGGGTTGTTTAGCCGCCCAGTCTTCACAGAGATTTGTGTCATCGTCTTGGAAGGCGAAGTCCAGGTCATCGAAACCATCAACAACAAACAAGAGCCTTTCCGGTTGGGACATGATCTCCATCATTGGAACCTGGGAGTCTGGCCACTCTCTGGAAATTAAGTCTGCAAAGCTGCCCTCCCTCATGCATTGCATGTCTCTGGCACAGAGGAAGAAGACATAGGAGAACATGCCCTTGAAGAGGTCACCCTGTGCCCAGCACAGCAGGACCCTTCTGGCCAAAGTGGATTTCCCAATTCCTGATTTTCCATGCAAAACCACAGTGCGAGGCTGGAAGCCCCTCTGGTCTGGATTAAAAGCACCAAGCAATGTTTGCATTTCTGGACAGTCAGAGGCAAGGTTTTCAAAACCACGGTAGTCATCCAATTCTGTAGCAAATTTTATCATCACGTAGCCCTTGTAGTCCCTTGTGTTATCTCCACGGCCTAAGTTGGACAGGGAAAGGGAGAAGAAAAACAGGAAACATTTTAAGAAAGTCTGGAATTTAGGAAAAAGCAAAAGCAAAACAAACCCCCAAACCCTGGATCTGGAATCAGTGGATCCTAAATCAGACAGTCTACATACATGGTTCTTTTGTCCCTTCCTAGCAGTGTACTGATAACAAGCTCCATCCCTCAAAGATCACTTCCTCAAAGCTTAGGAACATCCTACAAAATAGCTCTATTTGTCCCTTTAGCCTCATCTTTCTTTTCAGCACTTAATACCTGATACATTACATTTTTGTTGGCTTATTGTCCTTCTCCCCTCAGTAGACTCTACTTGATGCCCAAGTTCACCAGAATCATAGGTTTTTGGAATTTATCTTTATACCCAGTCCCTGTAGATGATCACAGTGAACATACGTGACTCTGTCCTTGGTGAGGATTCTAGGAGCTCTTGGGGAAGAGACTGATGCACCAGAGACAAACGTGGAATTGAGGGACAGTGGACTCCTCTGCCACCCAAACTCCATAGACTGGTTTTCACCCAGCTCCATCCCAGGGCAGAAAAAAAAAAAAAAGGCAAATCAGTTTTCTTTACCTTCTTCTTTTGTCTCGGCGGCTATGGCACCATCTTCTATAGCTTGTGAAATTTCTGCAATAAAGAGAGGAAGGATGGATTCCCCCACTCTTATGTGAGTATCCAAATCAGAGAGGGCACAGTCGTTGGGCATCTGCCTTCAGCTCAGGTCATAGTCCCAGGGTCCTGGGATCGAGCCCTGCATCAGGCTCCCTGCTCGGCGGGAAGCCAGCTTTTCCCTCTCCCACTCCCCCTGCTTGTGTTCCCTCTCTCTGTGTGTCTCTGTCAAATAAATAAATAAAATCTTAAAAAAAAAAATAAAGCTAGGATAATAGTTTCTATGTTGTGGAGTTGCTCTGAAGATTAAATCAGGTGTTTTGTTGGAGGAATAGCACAGCCTCTGGCATGTAATAGCTACCACTTATCGACAATAATCATTATGTCTACTTATTAAAAAATAGTGTCTTTATTTCATATCATCACTAAATCACTAAGTAATCTTTAAATGCATAAGATACAATTTTATCCATGGAAAGATGATAATATATAGGACTCACCCTGTTAAGCTGACATTTACATTAAAATTGGAACAATTTATAACCTCTGGGATTCTGAGACTCTGACTCATCAATTGCTCAGACTTTCGTTTTGAAGGGGGTTTTCCTATCCGCAGCATGGACAAAGCTGTATCAACACAAAGTTGGTCCTGATTCTTTCAAAGTGTTAGACTTCGTGGTCAATGCTGACTGCTGGAAGATTAGTGATATACAAGTGGTAGTGTGGGTAACAGTGGGGAATGCATGTTGTCTATGCAAGCCTACATCTTTCCCTCTATGTTTTGGCTTCACTGCTTTGATCCCTTTTGTTAGTCTCCCTTTTCCTCCACTGAAGTATGAGCTTCATGAATGCAGGGGATTTGCACATACTTTGTACACGGATGTAACATAAGTACAGAGAGCAGGGCCTGGCTTGTCACCAGTTCTCAAATATTTGGGGAATTGTACTGAATCTGGTTTCATGCTATCTGGATCTCTCCACCAAAGCCTCCAAAACAGATCCTTAGGTGGAGCTTGTCCTGGCAAGGTCATGAAGTTCCCCAAACTGAAGATGGGAAACCAGAGAGTTGTAAGAAAGCTTTAAGATCACAGAGTTCTCTTGGACTTAGAATAAGAAAGACCATGATTACTAGATGCTCAGAAGCCATACAATCAGCTAACAACAGGATGCCAGACTAGAAAGAACATTGGACTATCAGAAGTCATGGTTCAAGTCCTGGATGGGCCACGAACTAATCACCACATGGCTTTAGACACATCCATTGTCCCACCAAATCCACACTGACCTGGCACTTCTTTCATGCTTGGTTCTTGGTCATTCTTCATTTGTGTAGAGTTTTCTGGTATTTCAGGCAGTGAATATTCTGCAACAGAGAGGAGATGACACAATAGTCTCAGTAAAGTCATAGCAATTACCCAGACTAGGGGTGAGAGCATCCCCCACCCACATTACTGAGGGGAAACAAGACAAACCTCAGGATCTCACAGTTTGTTCCATGACTAGCTGGTAATGGAGACAATGGAGTCAGATCCTCCAGTGCCACCAGCACAGTGAAGCAGCAGAGACTGGTCACAAAGAGTGCTCAGAGTTTGAACTCGTAAATTCCAGTCCCATTTTGCTGTATGGCCTTGGGTTATTCACATGATGAGGCAGTATATTATGGTTATCAAGAGTTTATCTTCAAGAGTCATCCTCAGCACCTGTCTTGAACTTCAACTAGTTAGTTAACTACTCACTAGAGGCCTGTGAATTATCCAAATAGAGGTGTCCAACTCATGAGTTCTAACACTGACCACTCTTTCTCCAGTCAACAGATTTTCCACACAGGGCTTTTTTGAAGCTCAGAAGGGATGGCTTCTCTTAAAGTCCTTTGCAGCTGTAGATGTCGAGTTACATCTAGGGGTGGCATACCTATAGTCTTTAGGGCCAATCTGACTGCTTGCCCTTGGGACTCTAAGTTCTCTTTCTTTCTTCCTTTCCTTTTTTAAAAGATTTTATTTATTTATTTGAGAGAGAGAGCGAGTGCGCACACACGAGCAGGGGAAGGGTAGAGGAAGAAGCAGAATCCCCGCCAAGCAGGGGGCCCAATGTGGGACTCGATCCCAGGACCCTGGGATCATGACCCATGCTGAAGGCAGATGCTTAACCGACTGAGCCACCCTGGACTCTAAGTTTTCTGTCCACAATTGAAGAGAAGAATTCCTCCTGATAAGGGAGGGCTATTTTTTCTACTACCTTTCTCCTAAATACCCTAAGCTAATCACACAGTTTGATCCAAATACGTTGCTATAATATGGACACCAACGGTCTGACAAGATCAGTCCTTAGAAGAGTTCCTTGAACTTTAGTCCTTTAGCTTGGGGCAAGAAATATGGGAGACACCCACTGTACAACCACCATAGTGTTCTCAATAAATGAATGAAGATTTGTTAACAACTTCATATACATTAGGTTATTGAGTCTTTGCAACAGCATCAAAGTTACTGTTCCAAGATGTAGAACCCAAGGGGATTTGCCCAAAGTCACACATAGAACAAGTGGAAGGTCCAGAGCTCAAGCTTAGCACTTAAGACTCCAAATCCTGTCTACAAACTTCAACCAAATTCTGTCTGGGTAGAGCATCTGTCTACTCATTTCTTTTCTTTTTTCACAGGCTGGAGACTGCTCTAATTTCTAGCCAGACAGGATGACTAATGAGTGACTTCTCACAGTTCAGACTCACGCCATGGAGGTGGACCCAGTTAGTGACCAAGGATCCCTCTCCATTTCCATGGAAGCTTGAGGTAATCTCCTTTCTCTTCCACCCCCAGATTTGCCCCAAATCTTACTCACTTTTCATCTCTTTCCTTGCCTTCTCAGAGAGTGTGGACAGGTTCATCTTTTCAAAGATGTGAATGGATATTTTCCAGGCAAGAGATTCTTTATAATGCTCATGCAAGAGGGAGGCTAGATGTTCCACATTGGCATTGTTCACTTCAACCCATGGAAAAGAGCACATTGCCAACTCTGAAGCTTTTTCCATGAGCAATTCCTTAAATGTCTGAAACTCTTCCTTGCTTAGCTGCTTGAAACACCATTGCAGTCCATAGTTGGAAAAGGAGGGTAATTTGGCTTCTGTCATCTTAGTGCAAGGCTAAGAGCTCAGATTTTGATGGAAAAGTGGATTCTTTAATATGGAGAAATGGTACCTGTGAAAGAGTAATAAGATTCAAAAGAGAATCTTGCATCAAATTCTCAAGTTCATACAACCAACCTTGTCAACTCACTAGAAACAACATTTTCTGTTCCTTTTGTGAAATACACAGAGAAGCCCAATTCATGGGTAACAATTCTTCATAGACTTAAAATTACTTGACATTATATCTATTTATCTTGTTATGAGAATATAAACTCTGGGATGTTTTGCTGCCCTATCCCTAGTTCCCAAAACAGCACCTGGCATAGAGTCAGAATAAAAACACTTAAAGAATACAAAAACACTAATTGGAAGGTAGATGTGCACTGCTACATTTATTGCAACATTATTTACAATAGCTAAATTATGGAAACAACCCAACTGTCCACCTATTGAGAATCATTAAAAAAGATGTGGTATATACACAGTGGAATATTATTCAGCCATAAAAAAGAATAAAATCTTGCAATTTACAATAACATGGATAGGCCTGAAGGGTATTATGCTAAGTGAAATAAGTCAGACTGAGAAAAACAAGTACCATATGATTTCAGTTATATGTGGAATTTAACAAACAAAACAAATGAGCCAATGAAAAGGAAAGAGAGAGAGAGAGAGAGAGAGAGAGACAAACCATGCAACAGACTCTCAACTGTAGGGAACTGATGGTCAGTAGAGGGGAGGTAGGTGGGGACATGGGGGAAACAGGTGATGGGGATGAAGGAGTGCACTTGTCCTGATGAGCACTGGGTGATGTATGGAAGTATTGAATCACTATATTGTCCACCTGAAACTAATATAACAACAACAACAACAACAAAAACCCAAAACACTTGTCAGTGATGCTCTTGGCTAATATGTTGTACTCATGGAAACTGGCAAATAAGTTACCACCATTTACGGAAAATTAGTCACTCTATTTATTTAAAGTAGGCTCTACACCCAACATGGGGCTTAAATACACAACCCTGAGATTAAGAGTTGCATGACAGCCAGGTGCCTGAATTACACAGTTTTTAGATCAGTTGATTCCTTTTGTGTCTGTTAACATGACATGAAGTTACATAAACATAGAGTTTTGGTGTAAAAATGGATAAATATTTGAAAGTCTTATCTGATAAGGGTCTTGTATCTAAAAAGTAGAAAACCCTTTATAATAAAAAAAATCTAATTAAAAGTGGGCAAATGATCTGAATAGACATTTCTCCAAAGATACAGAAATGGCAGATGAACACATGATAAGACGCTCAACATCATTAGCAATCAGAACTGATTCCATACCCCCGACCCCCTAAATCAGCTTGTTCTATAGGTGCACATCCATGAGCTGTGCCATGCATTTCTTCTCCAAGTTCTCTGGAAGGCTTGTCTGTGATGACAAACATTTTGTACTTATTAAGAATGCTCCAGGAAGAATTCTTAAACCTGGCAAATCTCCTCTTCCACCATTATATGGCCCCTATAAACAGTGACAACCAATATTGGTTGGGCATTTTTAGGCTGCTCTGGTCTTCCCCAACCATTACTTTGTGGTGGAAAAGAAAGCAATCAAAGGGATATCCTATAATATCCTATAATATATAATAAAACACTTTAAGGGGTCAAGTAGATGGCAACTTGTTTTCCCCCCCAGGAGCAGAAAGTGGGTTGAGTGGGGGAGGATGAACTAACTGGGCCAAGGCAAATGTTAGGAGTTAGTTGGACAGATAGGCAGTCAGGGCCAGGATCCCCAAAAAGAAAATATGGGGTCAGGACAGCTAAGATAAAACAACACTGACATCCTGTTTTGCAGCTTAGACAGGACGACACTGACATTCTGCTTCGCAGCCTTTACAGAAATGATTCTGCAAAACATCCTAAAATAAGACAATTAACCATAAAACATTTGTCACTATCGTGGGCAAGGGGCAGTTAAGACATAAGCCCCTCAGAGGTCAGCCAAAAAAGACCATCGGCATGTAGACATTAACCTAATAGGTAGACAGATACGTGACCAGAGCCCTGATTGGCATGACTCAGTACACTCTGATTGCTTAAGACAGCTCTGCAAAAGAGCTCATAAAAAGTCCTAAACTTAGAAACTCCAAGGGCAACCCTCTTAGGCCCCTTCCCTCTCCGGGAGCTTTGTGATATTACTCAATAAACTTTGCTTTGCTGTCTACCACTCTTCCTCTGGTCTACCTCTTCATTCTTCGAAGTGGTGTGACCAAGAAGTTTGCGTACTAAAGGCAGAGAATTTCTGCAAACAGAACACTTTTCACTTTATGCCTTCTCATATGGTTTGCCTTTTCAAAATAATACTACCATTAAAAATCATTTTAGAAGCAACTAGAAATGTATTTTACTAACACAATTCTTACCATTACTCATCTATGAGAGACCACCCCCCAAAAAAACAAAAACACTAGGGAGAGGGAGCCAGGTAAACATTACTAACGATGGGGAGAAGTTTATGTGCTGATTACTCAGAGCCCTTTCAAGAACATCAACTTTTCTGCACATTCCTATATATTTATGAAGAACACTGACCATATTGGTGGAAAAAGGGAAAATACTTATTTCTAACAAGTTAAAAAGATTACATCCTAACCACAGAGCAATTAAAATTTTAAACTAAAATTTCCTAATTTTTTTCCCCTCCAACATAAAACAACTTGGATACATGGAGATTGAAAACAAAATACCCCCCCACCCCCAATCTCCCAACTCTTTGGTTAAGTGACTAAATGAATATGGGAAGCTCATTTAAAAGAGAATGAATTTCAGATTGCCACACCTGAACACTGATATAGACATGATTTGAATTAAATGTTTGCTTTACCGTGCAAAGCCATCACTGAAGGGATCAGAGGAGCAAGAAGAGAACCATGGCTGTAAGAAGCCACAAAAATCTCAGTGATCTTGGGAAGGTTATTTTTTTTGGATGAGATGAGTGACAAAGTTTATATGCTCAGAGTGAAGAGTAAGTAAAGGTACAAGCAGTAAATAAAAAAACTAAATGAGTACTTAACTCTTTCCTAAACCCCTTCTTAGACAACTTATAGCAACTCATTTGAACTTCCCGTAAGTAATGTCAATATACAAAGAGCATTATTGTCTTCACTTTCCAGAGTTGAAAGCCGAGGTTCTGTGAAGTTGAACAGCTCGCTCTGCTTTAGGAAAAAGCATTTTAACGCATACCTAATTAGAATGCTCCACCTCTTCCAAAGCATCCCAGAGAGGGAGCTGATAATGAAACCCAACAGAGTAGAGAGGAGGAGAGCCCAAGTGGAAGGACTAGCAGTCCTAGGCAGATGGACGTCTTCCCCTGTAAAACTGAAGAGGGACTGGGGAGAAGGTAAGGACATTATTCCCATAGAGGCAGGATTGTAGGTTGGAAGAATGTAAACTAAGAGTGGTGGTTAATGTTATTTTCTGGAAATAACAGACTAACCAAAGCTCTCCCTTTGTCTCTGTCCTTTATAACCTCTACCTGCAACAGCTCTCTGCATGGGGACCTTGAATGATCCCATAGAAGCAGTCAAGACTACACGGCTGGAGATCAGTCACACGCCGTTCTGAACATGGATTCACCCCTTGCTACCCCACGCAAAGCCATTTAATTCATCTGTGGCTCAGTTTCCTCATTTGACAAAGAACACCCTCAGGACTGAATAGCACTTCAATAACCGTCAGCTTAACTAACATATAATTAGCACACTTAACACAGTGACACCCCCGATCTCCCACAAGTCCAGACGTCAGCTCATCTTGGACTCCGAGCCACAGCATCCGCGACTCTGTCCTTTATTTTATTTTTATTTTTTTTGTTTTCTTCCTTATGTAGCGTTCAATGATTCATTAGTTGCGTATAAAACCCAGTGCTCATCACATCACGCGCCCTCCTTAATGCCCATCACCTGGCTGCCCCATCCCTCCACCCACCTCCCTTTCCGCAACCCTCAGTTTGTTTCTGGGAGTCAAGAGTCTTTATTTTAGACCCAGAGGCTGGGAAGGATTGAGGACCGTACCCCAAGCGAATGTGAAAAACACATGGGGCATGTGGAGGCACAGAGCAGAGCTCAAGGAATAGGTCCTAATCAGTAAACGGAGAAAGAAAGGAGAGGGAGAAGGCACTAAGAACAAGACAGGATAAAATACTCACTGACTCGCCTCCTCGCCTACCAAACCAGAGCCTGCTCCCCAGCCCACGGGCAACCACACGGTGATGGGCTTTGGGGAATCCTGGGCCAGTGACGTTGTTGCTCCCCATTGGCTGCCCTGGGTTCGGAATGGCCAGACCCAGGATGGATGTGGAGGAGCTGCTTTCTGCACCTGTATGCACTGCCCCTCCCACCTGTCCTAACGCTCGTGGTGAAGACGCTGCCTCCACCTCAGCACACCTGTGCCCAGCCTCCACTGGGCTGTCCCACAGCAATAATTGTGCGTGGGTCCTTATTTTACACAACCTGTATTTACTGACCGCTGTCTAATGCTGCTGCTGTTGTAGGTTCAATCTGCTTTCTCCACAAAACTCTTCTCTGGATTCCCTGTGAACTCAAATAAGCATTTGTTTGTTGTCAGAAGAACGTTCTCCAAAATTCTCCCCTTCTCAAGTGTCCATCCTGGGTAATAGAAATACCAGCCACTTGGTGCCGTGAGTCTCCACATTAGTGGTGGTCTCCCAGAGTTTTTCTATCCTGTCCCTCGCGGCTTTATTGGGATATAATTGACAACACTGTAAGTTTAAGCTATGCAACGTATTGATTTGATACGCTGATTCACTGCAAAATGATTACCAGCTGTGGACAGATAGCCCCTACCACAGTAGTTCCCAAACTTTACCCCAGATTAGAATCACCTGGGGGAACTTTTAAAAACCCTTGATGCCTGAGCCACACCCTATTCCAATTGAGTCTGGAGGTCTGAAGGGCCCCCCGCCAGGTAAGACACTGCGCCACAAAACCTGGGGACACTGTCATACTTTCAAGCCTGGCTCTTCCCAAGGCACATTCCCCTATTGCTTTAGCAAAGGGGTGTCTCCTGGGCCTATGGGGAACACGTCAGTGGGTGGATTCTCTGGCTTTCTGTTGCCCAGCTCTGAGCCTGTTGACCGCAGGCAAGGCGGGTCAGCCTCACCTCATTCACTGTGGTGGTGCCTCACCTTCGGCTCCAGCTGTTAAATTCTGGGCTCTGGAGAACAAATTAAAGCCAACTCTAAATGGAGAGTTTGACTTTGACGGACCTTTATTTTTCTCTACCCCTTAAGGATGGTGTGAGGGTGGGAGTGGGGTTGAGGATCCCAACTGCTCTGACTTTTGTAACAAAAACCCTTTTGGAGATCACTGCTTTGTAATATAGCTTGAAATCGGGCAATGTGATGCCCCCAGCTTGTTTTTCTTTTTCAACATTTCCTTGGCGATTCAGGGTCTTTTCTGATTCCATACAAATTTTAGGATTGTTTGTTCCAGCACTTTGAAAAATGTCATTGGAATTTTGATCAGGATGGTATAGATTGCTCTGGGTAGCATAGACATTTTAACAATGTTTATTCTTCCGATCCATGAGCATGGAATGTTTTTCCATCTTTTTGTGTCATCTTCAATTTCTTTCATGAATGTTCTGTAGTTCCTAGAGTATAGATCCTTTACCTCTTTGGTTAGGTTTATTCCGAGGTATCTTGTGGTTTTTTGGTGCTATTGTAAATGGAATCGTTTCTCTAATTTCTCTTTCTATAGTGGCATTGTTAGTGTATAAGAAAGCAACTGATTTCTATGCTTTGATTTTGTATCCTGCCAAATTACTGAATTGCTGCATGAGTTCTAGTAATTTGGGGGTGGAGTCTTTGGGGTTTTCCACATAAAGTATCATGTCATCTGGGAAAAGAGAGAGTTTGACTTCTTCTTTGCCAATTTGAATACCTTTTATTTCTTTTTGTTGTCTGATTGCTGTTGCTAGGATTTCTAGTACTATGTTGAACAATAGTGGCGAGAGTGGGCATCCTTGACGTGTTCCTGATCTTAAGGGAAAGGCTCTCAGCTTTTCCCCATTGAGGATGATATTTGCTGTGGGTTTTTCATAGATGGATTTTATGAACTTGAGGAATGTTCCCTCTATCCCTATACTCTGGAGAGTTTTAATCAGGAAAGGATGCTGTATTTTGTCAAATGCTTTTTCTGCATCATTTGAGAGGACCATATGTCTCCTCTCTCTCCTCTTATTAATGTGTTCTATCACATTGATTGATTTGCAAATGTTGAACCACTGTTGCATCCCAGGGATAAATCCCACTTGGTTGTGGTGGATAATCCTTTTGATGTATTGTTGGATCTTATTAGCTAGGATTTTGTTGAGGATTTTAGAATCCATATTCATCAGGGATATTGGTACTGGCACAAAAACAGACACATAGATCAATGGAACAGAATAGAGAGCCCAGATATGGACCCTCAACTCTATGGTCAAATAATCTTCGACAAAGCAGGAAAAAATATGCAATGGAAAAAAGACAGTCTCTTCAATAAATGGTGCTGGGAAAATTGGACAGCCACATGCAGAAGAATGAAACTCGACCATTCTCTAACACCATTCACAAAGATAAACTCAAAGTGGATGAAAGACCTCAATGTGAGACAGGAATCCATCAAAATCCTAGAGGAGAACATAGGCAATAACCTCTTTGACATCGGCCACAGCAACTTCTTTCAAGATACATCTCCAAAGGCTAGTGAAACAAAAGCAAAAATGAACTTTTGGGACTTCATCAAGATAAAAAGCTTCTGCACAGCAAAGGAAACAGTCAACAAAACAAGGAGGCAACCCACAGAATGGGAGAAGGTATTTGGAAATGACACTACAGATAAAGGGCTGATATCCAAGATCTATAAAGAACTTCTCAAAGTCAACACCCAAAAAACAAATAATCCAGTCAAAAAATGGGCAGGAGACATGAACAGACACTTCTCTGAAGAAGACATACAAATGGCTAACAGACACATGAAAAAATGTTCATCATTAGCCATCAGGGAAATTCAAGTCAAAACCACATTGAGATACCACTTACACCAGTTAAAATGGCAAAAATTGACAGGGCAAGAAACAACAAATGTTAGAGAGGTTGTGGAGAAAGGGGAACCCTCTTACACTGTTGTGGGAATGCAAGTTGGTACAGCCACTTTGCAAAACAGTGTGGAGGTTCCTCAAAAATTTAAAATTAGAGCTACCCTATGACCCAGCAATTGCACTCCTGGGTATTTACCCCAAAGACACAGATGTAGTGAAAAGAAGGGCCATATGCACCCCAGTGTTCATAGCAGCAATGTCAGCAATAGCCAAACTGTGGAAAGAGCCGAGATGCCCTTCAACAGATGAATGGATAAAGAAGATGTGGTCCATATATACAATGGAATATTACTCAGCCATCAGAAAGGATGAACACCCAACTTTTACGGCAACATGGATGGGACTGGAGGAGATTATGCTAAGTGAAATAAGTCAAGCAGAGAAAGTCAATTATCATATGGTTTCATTTATTTGTGGAACATAAGGAATAACATGGAGGATATTAGGAGAAGGAAGGGAAAAATGAAGGGGGGAAATCAGAGGGAGAGATGAACCATGAGAGAGTATGGACTCTGAGATACAAACTGAGGGTTTTAGAGGGGAGGGGGGAGGGGGGATGGGTTAGCCCAGTGATAGGCATTAAGGAGGGCACGTACTGCATGGAGCACTGGGTGTTATACGAAAACAATGGATCGTGGATCACCACATCAAAAACTAATGATGTATTGTATGGTGACTAACATAACATAATAAAATTAAAAAAAAACCAAAAAACCTTTTGGAGAGCAGAGAAACCAATGCAGGTAATATGCTCATTATTTCCTGTAGAAAAAGATGATTTTTCAAAAGAAAAAAAATGTATGGCTGCTTCTAGATCTTTGAGTTCCAAATGCTGTCCTAATACTTCAATCATGAACGGCATAGTTTAGACTTGAAAGAGTTCCATCTGCACTGTGACATACAGTCCCTTCCCATTTGGTTGGAGGGGAGGTCACCTGCGTGTTCCTACACTTCTTGACATCCTGCGGACCACTCTCTAGAGCAAGGCTCTAGTTCAGCCTGCTGTGTGTCCAAGAAACATCTCCCTTAACTTGTTCTATTGTATTAATGGACTAAACCCATTAAAAAGTTAGGAGTCACACTTCATTTTTTAAGAGAGTTCCTTAAACACAAGGTGAGGGACACCTGAGTGGCTCAGTTGGTTGAGTGACCAACTCTTGGTTTCGGCTCAGGTCGTGATCCTGGAGTGGTGAGATTGAGCGCCATGTCAGGCTCTGTGCTCAGCATGGATTCTGCTTCAGATTCTTTCCCTACCGCTCCCACTCTCTCTCTTTCTCAAATAAACAAAATCTTAAAAAAAAAAAATGACGTGATTTCCCTTTTCCATCCCCTGCTGTATTATCTTCCTTGGAAATGTCCCCTGGACACTTTTTCAGACAAGGAACAAATTTTTCTTTTTCTTTTTTTTTTTTTAAGATTTTATTTTTAGTAATCTCTACACCCAACATGGGGCTCGAACCCACAACCCTGAGATCAAGAGTCTCATGTTCCACTAAGAGAGCCAGCCCAACACCCCCGAGATTTCTTCCTTCTCAACAGTTTGATATACTAGTCTACTGGTAAATAAATCACACTTGAAAAGTTTTTGAAGTGCATTCATGTATACATTTTTAATTAAATTCTTCCAATATCCTCAAAGGCCAGTCAGATATTTTTCAGAGACAATGTTAGCATGACAGATTCAGAGACATCTGGAAGCCAGGGGTGGAGGTGGGCTGGTGCCCCCAACTCAGTGACTAATTCATGTCTAACACATGGCCCTCAGCATCTCCGAGGGAGGTGCTTAGAGGTCATGCCCCACACCATTTTCCGGAACCAACTGGGCCATTCCAGACTCAGAATGGCCCACAGAATAGGCCAACAATTCCCAAGGAAGAAAGTATCCAGGGCGCCACCGGATCATTCTATCCATCTTGCCTCATCCCAGCAATCAGCGCTCCAGTCCTGTACGATCCTCAGGATTTTGTTCTTCACAACTGGGCCCTCCAGCCTCGTCATCATATTTGGGGCATAATTCTGTTTCGTCTCCCTGTGAAAGGTAAGAATCAGGCTTTGTACCCTCACATTTGGTTTTCTTCTGCGGTCCTAGAGAAGTATGCACAACGTCAAGGACAGAAATTCACCACGCCGGAGACCACTCTGGTCCCACGCAGCAGACTGAGAACAATGGTGCTGCGCTTGGGAGTCAGGGATGGAGTCCAAGGGCCTCGGTTCAACCACTTACTGAGTGCGGTCAGCAGCCTCCGCCAGCTCAGTGATCCTGCCCCCTGTTACTCACACTCTGGTGGAGTCTCCTCCCTCACTGGGCTATGGTTCGTCTGTGTGACCAAAAGAGTAAGGCCGAAGTGGTGGACGCCACTTTCAACAGGAAGTAATCAAAGACTGCGGTCTTTTTTTGGGTGCTCTCTCTCTCACTTGTTGTGCAGGAAGCCAGCTGCACTGTCATGAGCAGCCCTACAGGGAGCATTGAGGACTCTGGCCCACAGCCATATGGGTCAGTGTGGAAATATCTAGTCTCCATCCACCTCCAGTCGGGCTTACCTGAGGCCTCAGGGAAGACCATGAGCTAGACCCACCCAGTCAAACTGCTTCCGTATTTCTGACCCTCAGAAATTTTATAAGGAAATTCATGTGTGTTGCCTTAAGTGACTAAACTTTGAGGTAAATTTGTTACAGGGCAACAGACAAGGAATACTCCAGGTGTTACAACCTCCACCCAGAATCCACTGCTCGCTGAGAGCGTCGTGGTTTCATGCTTCATAGACACACTTCCTTTCCATCCTCACAAGACCTCCATGGAGAAGCCGCCATCCCACTTCACAGAGGGGGAAACAGACTCAGAAAGGTAAAGGAACTTGTTCACAGTCATATGGTTGTCAAGTGCTGATCGATCAGTTAAGACCAGGGTGGAAGGTGAAGGATAGAAAGAATTTAAAATCAGACGGGAGAATCCAGGTCAGTTTTCCCATCAGGCACAAGCAGGAGCTGGGGTCTGATCAGCCACATAAAGGCGAGTATAAATCCCCAGGAAATGAGGGAGGGACATTAGCAACATCTGCACTAGCTTTTTGGGTCCAGAGTCTCCCTCTTTACGAGGAGCTTTGCTTGGGTGCTGTTTCTGCACAGGGAACCCAGCAGAGACTTACAGAACAACCTTCTCTTTCCACTTGCGCTGCTGGAAGGCCTCCCACAGGAGCACTATGCCCCTGCGCCCAATGTCGTTCTTGCTCACGTCCAGGTATCTCAGGCTCTGGTTGTGGAGGAGCATGGAAGCCATAGTCTGGCAGCAGACGGAGGTGAATAGGCACTTTTCCAGCCTGTGGGATGGAAGCAGACAGTAGACAAGTTGCCACGCCCCACATCTGAGAGCTCAGCCCATCCTAACCCTGTAAGTCCTAACTCCAGGAAGTTATGAGCCACATAACCTCTTTCCGAAATTGCCACCGTGCATCAGCTTTGCTCAACCAAAAAAATATTTACTTAGCACCCCCTGTGTACCAGGCACTGTCCTGGCCATTGTTGATATAGCAGTGAGGAAAACAGCATCCCTGGCTTCCTGGAACTCATAACTGATTGGGGCTGGGGGAGGACGCATGTCACTAGATATATTTGAAGAGCACCGTTGGTTTTGCTATTCTAGTGTGCAAGGGGTTCTGGTTCCTCTATGAATAGGTCCCTCTGCTTTCCCAGGCTGTGTGAAAAAAGCAGGAGAGATGGTCCCGAAAGGAGCTGCGTCACATAAGTACCGCATATCGTAAATTCAGAGCAAGCATAAAAGAGGAAGTGGTGTGTAGGTGAGCAAAAGGTACAGAGAGGGGGTGGTTTTGGGTCCCATTTTTGAGCAGAGTACAATTTCCGTGGGAGCAAGGCTATTATAAGCAATGCAGAACAGACAGGACAGAGGGGCCCTGGGGTCCCTGTGTCTCCTACATGTGCATCCTTTGCTTTCTTTCCGGTGGCTTGCCTCCCCTGCCCTGTGAACCTCCGCTAGCTGATAAATGACAAGCTGGAAACTGCTGCCCAAGCCAAAACTACAAGAGCATGCATTCAGCTTTGCATTAGTTTATAAAGGTCCTGACCCTGTTTCTGTCAGGGAGGCACTTGCTAAACAGTGCACCAGCTAAAACATCCCTTAACCTTGATCAGAGTCAAGTAAATCATTTCCTTTCAACAGTAGAAGGAGGAGGGGCACCTGGGGGGCTCAGCTGGTTCAGTTTTTGCCTTCGGCTCAGGTCATGATCCCAGAGTCCTGGGATCGAGTCCCGCATTGGGCTCCCTGCTCAGCGGGGAGCCTGCTTCTCCCTCTGCCTCTGCCTCTCTCTCTCTCATGAATAAATAAGTAAAACCTTTTTAAAAAAACAATAGAAGGAGGAGAGTCATTCTAAAATAATTCTAACTATAAGTAAGACCCACAGGTATGTGAGGATTTTTTTTTTTTTAAATGAAGAGAATAAGCAATAGAAACCTGGGTTCTTCTTGGGAAAAATAAAGATATAGATGGCTTTTCTACAAGACTAGAATTCCACAGAATGAAATCTAGGGGATTTTTAGATCAAGAAGTTTGGGATGGGGGCGGTCCATGAATTTTATACTCAGCCAAGTTACTGCTCATCAGTGGAAGTAGATTATAAAAAGTGGTCTCACACAAGAAAGGCTTAGAGAACACCAAGTAAATGCTCACCTGGAAATTTATTTCATTCTTGAAAATATATTTCACTCAGTCTAAGAGATAAATCAATGCTTAAAACCTAAGATTAAATTTCTGGAGAAAAAGAATCGTGAGCTGGGGCGCCTGGCTGGCTTAGCCAGGAGAGCATGTGAGTCTTGATCTCAGGGTTGTGAGTTTGAGCCCCACGTCGAGTGTACAGATTACTTAAAATAAACATTTTTTTTAATATATTTTTTTTTAGAGAGAGCGCACGCATGAGGAGGGGCAGAAGGAGAGGGAGCGAGGACCTCAAGCAGGTACCACACCGAATGCAGAGCCTGACGCGAGGCTCTGTCTCACGACCCTGAGATCATGACGTAAGCCAAAATCAAGAGTCAGGTGCTTAACTGACTGAGCCACCCAGGTGCCCCAAAATAAAAATTAAAAAAAAAATGAATTATAGTGAACACTGAATTTCCTTAGACTAGCTAATTATCAACAAAAATGAAATCCATTATCAGTACTAATCCTAAGAAATTACAGATGTAACATAAAACAACGATTTTAATGATCTAGTCTTCAAATCCAGATTATACTAATAGAGAACAGAAAATGCGGGCAGAAAAGAGGCAAAACAGTTTCATCCATGGATCACTAGAGAAGAGATGTTTCCAAATCTTTCCCAAACACTTAATGTAACCATGATATGAATTAAAAATAGGATCGCTCTTGTCAAATTGCTGGCTAGTATGCATGTTGGCATAGAGACCATTTAGGAGAAGAAGACAAAAAATTATACGTAAAAAAGAATCCTTAAGTACAAATGTCGATTTCAGAAGACCAGCTATGTCAGGCATCGGTCCACAGCCAACAAAGAAACTTTTACCGAATGGAAGACTATTTCCTAGAACCATGGTCCTGCAAGTGCACCATGCATGGGAGCCACCTGGGCGTGAAGGTTGAGGGGTCTGCGGGCTCACCCCCAGAGTACCACGTGACCCAGCAGCCCCACCTCTGCGTCCCCATCCAAGGAAGTGGAACCAGGATCTCCAAGAGCACCCTCATTCCCTGCAGCATTACCCACGGTAGCTACCACCCAGAAACAGCCCCCATGCCCACCAACAGGTGAATGGACACAGAAAATGTGGCATTTACACACGATGGAATATTATCCAGCCATAAGAAAGAAGGAAATCCTGCCATTTGTGACATCCTGGATGCACCTGGAGGGCTTTATGCTGAATGAAATAAGCCAGACAGAGAAAGGGAAACCCTGCAATGATTTGCATTTCTAACAACTCCCCAGAGGAAGAAGTTCCCGGTCTGAGGATCCCCTTTCTGAACCCTGCACTGAGGCTGCCCAGTCCTCCAACTAAATGGAGGAAAAACCCCGGAAGTGCAAAAACCCTTTCCCGTATTCCGCTCAGAGAATTTTACAGACCATTGTTGCAAAAGAGGAGACGGGGTGACTTACTCCAGAATCTGGAGGCCAGACTTGGGTTTCGTGAGGGCCTCAAAGAGCAGGATAACTCCATCATCCTTCAGGTTGTTAAAACCAAGGTCCAGGCTTCTCAAATTTTTGTTTTTATCCAGAGCGGAGGCCAAGTCTTGACAGCAGTCAGAGGTCAGGGCACAGTTTCTCAGCCTGCGAAGAAACGTGTCAAGAAAACCAACCAAAACACCTTTAGATTTTACTCCTTTCCTGCCTTTTTTTTTTTTGCATAACAGCGTTATCAAGATATTCCTAACATAACCAATATCATTCACCCATTTAGATTGTACAAATCAACATCTTTTAGTATATTTACAGAGGACATTTTCATCACCCCAAAAAGGAAAACCCTGTACCCTTTTAATTCCCAATTTCTTCCCCCAGCCCACCCCCAACTCGAGCAACCTCTATCTGGTTCTGGATATTAATCCAAAGGAATTGGAATCAGGATCTTGAAAAGATCTTGAAAAAAATATGTCTTTCATTTACCATAATATTTTCAAGATTCACCCATATTGTAGCATGTATCAATACATTGTTCCTTTCTATAGTTCAATAATATTCCATCATTTGGATACACCACACATTCTCCATTCATGCATCAGCTTATCAACGCTTGGGTTGTTTCCACTTTTTGGCTATTACAAATAACGCCACTATGAACATCTGTGACATTTCGGCGTGAATGTATGTTTTTCTGTTGCATGTGTACCTAGCCATGGAATTGCTGACTCCTATGTTAGGTCTACATTTAACCTTTTGAGGAGCAGCTAGACTGTTTTCCAAAGCACCTGCACCACTTCCTGCTTGACTTTGGGAAGCTAAAATTTAATGGGTTCAGGGGATATTTTGTGCCCCCTTTTTTCATTTCTGGTTTTATGAGCTAGCAAATTTCTTCATGGTTTAAGACCATCTAAGTTTATTTTCTGTTAATAATAGACAAAAGCACCCTACATTGGTGTTCTGAGTCCCATTTCAACATGTATGGGGGGGTCCCCCCCACTAAGAAACAGGAAAGCCCAGATGGTAATAGTGTCTGAGAAATCCACTCAATTCTGACACTATGTACAGATCATCAGATTGTGCAGGCTAAGGGCTCAGTCCTACGAGACTGCTTCCCTCACCTCCCTCCCCTAAGACACCAGCCGCAAGGCCAGGCTGGGCTCCTATAAAGTGGAGGTTCCAACTCCAACCCAGGATGCCAGTCACCAGTCAGGTTCCCATGACCCCCTCCTTGGATTCGGTTCATTTGCTGAAGCAGCTCGCAGAACTCAGGAAACCCATTTACTCATTCGATTACCATTTGGCTATAAAAGGATAGAACTCAGGAACAGCAGATGGGAGAGATGCAAAGGGGGAGGCATGGGGAGAGGACACACAGAGCTTCCATGTCCTCTCCAGGTGAGCTGCTCTCCCTGCATCTCCATGTGTTCACCCACCTAGAAGCTCTCAAATCCCATTCTTTGGGGCTTATATGGTAGCTTCGTTACACAGGCATGATTAATTAAATCGTTGGCTTTGGGTGGCTGGTTCCACCTCCAGCCCCTCTCCTCTCCCCAGAGGTCAGGGGGAAGGACTTAAAGTTCTTTTTTTTTTTTTTTTTAAAGATTTATTTATTGGGCGCCTGGGTGGCTCAGTCGGTTAAGCGACTGCCTTCGGCTCAGGTCATGATCCTGGAGTCCCGGGATCGAGTCCTGCATCGGGCTCCCTGCTCAGTGGGGGGTCTGCTTCTCCCTCTGATCCTCCCCCTTCTCATGCTCTGTCTCTCTCATTCTCTCCCTCTCAAATAAATAAAATCTTTAAAAAAAAAAGATTTATTTATTTACTTGACAGAGAGAGACACAGCAGGAGAGGGAACACAAGCAGGGGGAGTGGGAGAGGGAGAACTGGACTCCCCGCTGAGCAGGGAGCCCGATGCGGGGCTCGATCCCAGGACCCCGGGATCATGACCTGAGCCGAAGGCAGACGCTTAACAACTGAGCCACCCAGGCACCCCAGGACTTAAAGTTCTAACCCTCTAATCACAAGGCTGGTTCTTGGGGCAATAACCCCCCATCCTTGGTGCTTTCCAAAAGTCACTCATTAACATAATAATAGACACCTTTATAGTTCTCACCACTTAGGTATTTCCAAGGGTTTGGGGAACTCTGTACCAGAAACAGGGATGAAGACCAAATACACATTTCTTAGGTTATAAATCACAATATCACACATCCTGACGCTCAAGGGAAATCATTTAAAGAATTTATGATTGAGATCATATGCACACACACACACACACACAGAGCAGTTTTCTTCAATCACTCTATTCTACTCCAGGGATCCTCAAGAAGAGGATATTTTGGGACTCACACCAGCCTCTGTAGAGGACACATAGGATGCTGTAGGGCGCTGCAAAGCTGTTTGGCTCCTTCGTCCTTCAAGGCATTTTCTGCCAAGCTCAGATGGGTCAGCATCTCATTATTCTTGAGGGAAGAGGTAAGACTTTTACAGGTAAGCCATGTGAGGTCACAATTCTCCAATCTGGGGGACAGAAACACACAGATGGGAGGCACTTTAATCCATGTGCATGACCAGATTTTCTTTGTCCCGTACTGGGAGATGAACATTGCCATCTGGGCTTTTTTTTCGGTGTAAAAGCCTCATCACACCTCTGTTACCACCTCTTAGAGCTTCCAAGTCCTAAAGAAGAGTAGCAGCCTTCCTGTGAGGCTAGGGGAGTGGAGGAGATGTGGGTCAGGAAAATAGTTATAGGGATTAGAAGGACGGGAAAGAGACCACCAACGGCTAAAGAATACGTAACAGAACTGGGGTGGCCCAGAAGAGACAGCCTTTCACAAGCTTAAAAAAATAAATGCTTACTCAAAAAAATATATATATCAAATAAATATACATAAATATATATATATATTTAAGCATATATATATATGCTTTAAAAAGATTCATTAAAGACAGGAACAGGCATTTGTAGTAGAGAAACCAAGATGAATAGTAAGGTCATGAAAACATTTTCATAGTAATGAAGGAAATATAGGTTAAAACGATAAGATATGATCTCCTGCTTGTCAGACTGGCAAAATCAGTAGGGAGAATACAGACGATAACAATGGCCAGACAGGGACTCGGAGTTATGGGAAGCGGCATCCACCTGCTGGCGGGACTGAAAACTGGTGCAAAGACTCGACACAAGCTGGTAAAATGGAAGATGGATGCTCTCCATGACCTAGAGATCCCACTGCTGGAGTGCTCTTCACAGCGTGTGCGTGCGTGTAAACAGCCCAAACCTCAGGCCGGTAGGACAGATACCTACATTGTTGCATATTCACACAATTGTTCTCATTGAGCAGTGACGAGGAATGGGCTTCTGAAGCAACTAAGCACAAAAATGTCAGTTGATCAGAAAACATATAGTAGCTGAGGCCACTTACGTGAAATTCAGAGCAATGCGAAACTGCGTGGTGCTCCGTTTAAGAATACACATGTGAGGGGTGCCTGGGTGGCTCAGTCAGTTGGACATCTGCCTTTGGCTCAGGTCATGATCCCGGGGTCCTGGGATCGAGTCCTGCCTTGGGCTCCCTACTCAGAGGGGAGCCTGTTTCTCCTTCTCCCTCTGTGTTCTCCCTCTCTCTTTCTCACAAATAAATAAAATCTTAAAAAAAAAAAAAAGAATACATGTGTGAGGGGCCTGATCAGCCCAATTCAAGGCAGCTATCGTGAGGGGTAGGGCAGGGATCAATGTAACCCGTGAGGAAAGAAAACAGTACCGGTGAGGTTCTAGGTCATAAGCTGGATGACAGATACATCGGGCTCGTTGTAACTATGTTTTCCAGGGTATTAGGTATAAATGTGTACTTTTTCGTGGACATTCTCTCTCGCGCGCCTGGACTCTTCATGGACCCATCTATGCAGTTGACTCCAGCACGAGACTTAAGTTGGCACACATTCCTCCATTACTGCTCTTCTCCCAGAATCACGCAATTCACTGAACAAATGAGCAACAGTCATGACAACAACAACAAGACTTACACCAGCTTCTCCAGTTGGGCCCCTGACAGGCAATACGCCCCAAATGTCTCCAGACGTCTACTTCTTAGCATTAGTGTCTTCAAGTGTTTGTCACTTCCAAGATCCCTGGCAAGATCAACCCAACACTTAGGGGTAACCGAGCAGTCTTCTAACCTATGGAGGCCACACAAAAATGCCAAGTCCGAGTTCCTGGGGAAAATGGTACCCATGTAGCCATGTAGATCCCATCTACTGTCCCACATCCTTGTTCTTCACACAAGAGTGACTCCAGGGGTGATTTCCATCTTCTCCAGCTGGTAAGCTTGCACCAAATTCAGCATCTTAGTCACAGAGTATCAAATAATAGACATTTGGGGCCATAACCAGCTAGCACGGGCTTGCAGCTGGGCTCTATCCATGAACCAGAGACTCAATTCAGCCCTTGAAATAAATGCAACTTCTTTTTACATTTATCTGCCCAACAATCTTCAAGACAAAGAACTGAGGTTTCAGTCACATGGGATCACAGCTGCCATCTTGTCAAGCTAGGTTTCCATCGGAAGTCGACTGTTACCCAACTACTGTGCTGAACCACCTCCAGGTCTGGCCACCTGAGCCTCGGAGGCTCCACTCAGCTCTGACCAGTGTGAAGGACCAGAGCTGCCAGGTGGAAACAAGAGGTTGCCCAAGCTTTGTCGGCACAACGTAACACACGGAAAGGCTGGTGGGGATGCTAAGCACTTGGGTGCTGGGATGTGTTTAATTACTGACTCTGGTGAGAAAAGCCCTGATGTGCAGTGTTGGCCAATGTCTAGTGTGAATGCTCCCACGGTGGCTGAGTTACCCATGTGGAGCTGTTAAATGCACAGCAGGAGCACCCCACCGCACAAATGCAACAACCTCAGGAACACACGCTGGGAGTTGGCAAACTATGGCCATGGGCCAAGTCTCCTGGCCACCTGGTTTTGTACAGCCTGTGAACTAAGAACTTAAAAAAATTTTTAAATGGTTAAAAAAAAAAATCAAAAGAATATTTTGTGACACATGAAAATTAAATGAAGTTCAAATCCCTGTACCCATAATAAATATCAGCAAATTATATAGTGGGATAGAGTTATTAAAATTGTATAATTCTTAATAAATTATTAATAATTGGTATTAATAAGTGGTATTATTAGCAGATATTCAATAAATTAATAATAATACAGTTTTATTGAAAGACAGCCACACCTGTTCATTTACATATTGGCCGCATAAACTTTAGCCCTATAATGGCAGAGTTGAAAAGTCAAGACAAAGACCGTATGGCCCACAGAGCTGAAAATACTTATCTGGCCCTTCATAGAAAAAGTTTGCTGCACCTTGGCATTGATAATAGTATAGTAAAGAAATTAGGAGGTGATGGGTTTTGATAATCTATTAATTTTTTCTCATATGGTTTTTTTTTTTAAGATTTTATTTATTTATTTGAGAGAGACAGAATGAGAGAGAACACATGAGAGGGGGGAGGGTCAGAGGGAGAAGCAGACTCCCCGCCGAGCAGGGAGCCCGATGCGGGACTCGATCCCGGGACTCCAGGATCATGACCTGAGCCGAAGACAGTCGCTTAACCGACTGAGCCACCCAGGCGCCCCTCATATGGTTTATTTAATTGTAAGTCTGTATGATTTAACTTTTCAATAATGCTGTTCGACAATCAGCTCACAAAACTGCCGTCTTAGCAATCTCCTCTTGTGAGCCAGTTTGAGGTAGGTGAAGCTCACCAATGGGGCTCTAGTCTCCCTATCTCAGACACATCTAGGACATGGTCCAATTGTAGAGCATGAAAAGGTGAGAGAATGGTGGTTGCCAAGGCAGGGGTGTGGAAGAAATGGGAGAGAATGTTCTTCTGGTTGTAAGATGCATGAGTTCTGGAGATCTAATGTACAGCTTGGTAGCTGTGGTTGACAATACCGTCGTATATACCTGAAATTTGCCAAGAGAGTGGATCTTAAATGCCCCTCCCCACAAATGGTAACTGTGTGAGGTGGTAGGTGTGTTAATTAGCTTGATGGTGTTGATTATTTCTCAGTGGGTATGTATATCAAATTATCACATTGCCCACCTTAAAAAAAAAAAAAAAGCCGAGTAAAACTAACAACGATGAGATCAAAAGAAAGGTGACAGGAAGACCGCGCATGTAATCCCACCTCTGAAAGAACAGTCTGGGCGCCAGGGTCTCTCTAGATCCCAGGCTCATCTTACCTCAGACACTGCAGATAGCACTGTGGGCTTTTCAAGGCTGTGCACAGAAACTCCATGGCCTCACATCTCACTTCTGTGCCTTGTATTTCCAAGTATCTCAGATACCGGTTTTCAATCAAAACTTGGATTAAGTCTTCATTCAACATGGAGGGATGTAGACGTCTAAAGCTGGAGAGGTAAGCAGTGCCTAGTTATAATAAGATCTCATCAGCTCATTAGTTCTTTTCTCAAAAACAGCTTTATTGAGGTATAAACAATATCAATAAATGCATCTATCATATTTTAATGGTTACAATTTGATGAGTTTGGACATATGCATACACCCGGGAAACCATTACCACAATCGAGGTGGCTAATTAGTCCTCCAGCTTTATTGAGATGTGATCGACACATAACAATAAGTTTAAGGTGTAGGACATGTTGATTTGATACATTAATATATTGCAAGATGATTACTGCCTTGGCATTGGGTAACACCTTCATCCCATCACAAAATTATTTCTTTTTCTTTTTTGTGATGAGAACACTGAAGATGGAGTCCCAGCAACTTTGGAGTATACCATACAGTATTATTGACTACTGTCACAATGCTGAATATCAGATTCCCAGAACTTATGACCAACATCTGCTCATTAGCTAATCACTTCTAGATTTAATTCGTCTATAAATATGTGAGGGCCTTTCTGTGAGGTCTGAACTGGGTTCTCAGCTCAGCGTGGCCTCCCTGTTTGGGTGACCTTATGTAGATCACTTACCTTCCAAACTTCAGTTTCGGGTCCACAAGAGAGAGTGCATGATGCCTTCTTCTTAAGATGGGTGTGGGAATTAATATACACGACACCTGTAATTGGCTCTGCAGAGTGCTTGATGTATAGTAGTTACTCAATACATGGGAGCTAATAATAGTCATCATAATAATAGGAGAGAAAATTGGTCAGACACTGGCTAGGGGCCACATGCTGTCTGGTGGGTTATTTCAAGGCATTTTGATGAGTTATTGCGTTTCTGGATCTTAAAAACCAGAGAACGAGAGCATGATATAGTGGCTAGGAGAACAGATTCTGGAGCCAAGATGTGCATGAGAGACTCTTGACTCCAGGAAACAAAGTGAGGTTGCTGGAGGGGAGGTGGGTGGGGGGAGGTGGTAACTGGGTGATGGGCATTAAGGAGGGCGCATGATGTGATGAGCACTGGGTGTTATACACAACTAATGAGTCGCTGAACGTTACATCAAAAACTAATGATGTATCATATATTGGTTAATTGAATTTAAATAAAAATAAAAAAATCTGTATTTTAAGTATGTATTAACTGTATCACCTTGCGCCCCAGTTTGTTTATCTGTGAAATGGGGAAACCTACTCCATTTGTATGTCCTTTTTGGAAAAATGATCTCACTCATATGTGGAATCTAAAAAAGCAAACAGGGGCGCCTGGGTGGCTCAGTTGGTTAAGCGACTGCCTTCGGCTCAGGTCATGATCCTGGAGTCCCTGGATCAAGTCCCGCATCGGGCTCCCTGCTCGGCAGGGAGTCTGCTTCTCCCTCTGACCCTCCCCCCTCTCATGTGCTCTCTCTCTCTCTCTCTCTCATTCTCTCTCTCAAATAAATAAAATCTTAAAAAAAAAAAAGCAAACAAACCCAAAACTCAGAAAAAGAGATCAGTTTTTTGTTGGTGTCAGAGGCAGGAGGTGGAGGAATTGGGTGAGAGTGGTCAAAAGGGACAAGCTTCCATGTAAAAGATGCAAAAGTACTGGGAATGTGATGTACAGCCCGAGGACTGCAGTTAACATGGCTAGGTGGTATATTTGAAAGTTGCCAAGAGAGTAGATCCTTCTCATCACGAGGAATAAAAACATTTGGTCGCTCTAGGAGGTGATGAATATTAACTTACTGAAGTGATCATTCTGCAATATATGCATGTCAAGTCATTATGCGGCATACCTACACAGGGCTGTTTGTCCATTCTATCTCAGTAAGACTAGAAGGGGAAAAACGATACACATGGATGCTTTCTGCAAGTCTATATGAGTAGAGAAGGGGTAGAAAAACGGGATGGGAAACAGACTCTTTCCAAGGAATTCCTTCTAACCAGGGTCTGTTTTATACGCACATTAGTTTTTGCAGTTTACACCCAGGATGTCTCAGAGCCGTAGAAAGAATCTTCACTGACTCAGTCTCCATAGAAGTGTTTGTCACAGTCAGGACTTCCAAATTCTCATGTGTCCTAAACACGGAGCAGAAGTCTTGCCACCAGAGAAAACACTGGTCACTGCTTTCTGGTCTATGTGCAAGAGAGAAAAGAGAACATGGCTCGTCGTCAGAGGTTAAACTTGAGAAAACCTACTTGTAAACCCAGGGCTGATGTTTCCGACCCTGGTTGTGATCACAGACCCTTTATGACTCCAGTAAGGCTCTCTAATAAAAAAAAAAAATGCCCAGGAATACCATTGCAAGACTTCTCACTTTATTCCAGGAAAACTTGTGGCCTTAAATAAGGATACCTAGATTTTCCTATGACGTAGGAAGAGAGTTGTTGTTCTAATCACTTAGGATTTATAGGGGGGGCAGAAATTGAATTATATCTGTATCCTATATTCTTACTCTTTGTTTAGAAAATTATTAAAAAGAAAAAAAACTAGGAACAGAATAAGGGAAAAATTAATTTCTTTTGGCATGGTGAGTACAGGAAAGGAAAATCCACAGCCAGACCAATATGGGATATAATTGGACTCTGGAAGGACCTGCTAAATATTTCCCTTCATTTTTCACTGTGCAATCTTTTCAGAGAGGCTGGCCAAGAGATACAGTGAGGATTTTTGTTTCATGCTGTTTGTATTCTAGTTGTAAATAACTGAAAAGCAAATGAAGGGGGGACTGGTTTAATAATCTCCAATACACCTAGAAGACTTGAGTATACCTCATTGGAGAAGATGTACACAGACATTAAAATATTTCTAAGACCTATTAGATGAAAAAAGAAAATTTCAGAATTCTTCTTACACTAGCATGCCATTTTTGTTTAAGATGAAATCCCATAAAATAAAACCATGTGCTTTTCACACCCATTTTAAATGCAAACACATAAAAATAATACTAACTCCATGTATGGGAGTGGGGGAAGGGGATACAGGTGGTCAAAGGGTACAAACCTCCAGTTATAAGATGAATAGGTTCTGCATGAGAGACGATGGACTCTGAAAAACAAACTGAGGGGTCTAGAGGGGAGGGGGGTGGGAGGATGGGTTGGCCTGGTGGTGGGTATTGAGGAGGGCACGTTCTGCATGGAGCACTGGGTGTTATGCACAAACAATGAATCATGGAACAAGACATCAAAAACTAATGATGTAATGTATGGGGATTAACATAAGAATTAAAAAAAATGAATAGGTTCTGGGGACGTACTGTCCAGCTGGATGATTATCAATGACAATACCATATTGTATATTGGAAAGTCATTTGAGAGTAAAAGTTCTCATCTCACACACACACACACACACACACAAACTGTAGGTGAGGTGATGGATATATTAGATGACCTTATCATGGTAATCCTTTTGCCGTGTGTACATATTCTCTACCTTGTATACCTTAAACATACACAAGGTTACATGTCAATTATAGCTCCAAAAAGCGGGGATAAATAGACCAGCTCCCTTCCAGAACTGTCCCAAAAGTTATCAACAGACTGACCAAAACAAAGGAAATTTCTCACCTTTTAAGAGTTCTGCTAGTGTTAGGTTTTAAGATTATTCAGACTTATATCAAGACATTATGGTTAGACTTTTGAGGTCTTTGTTGGGAAGACCAATATGCAAAACTGAGCTGTTTGGAGTTGCTCACGTAAGTTGGAAGTAGACATAAAATAGTCCTTCCTGTGCAATCATTCCACCCAGGAGATACTAAGGTTCCCTGGAGAGCAATTTGGAGCTATCTGTGATATAAAGTTAGAGAGATGATGTGTGCACTCTGTGATTGGGCAATTCCTTTTCTAACAATATACCCTAGCACAGGGTGCCTGGGTGGCTCAGTTGGTTAAGCAACTGCCTTCAGCTCAGGTCATGATCCTGGAGTCCCTGGATCGAGTCCCGCATCGGGCTCCCTGCTCAGCAGCGAGTCTGCTTCTCCCTCTGACCCTCCCCCCTCTCATGTACTCTCTCTCATTCTCGCTCTCCCAAATAAATAAATAAATCTTTAAAAAAAAACCAAAACAACAACAAAAAAAAAACAATATACCCTAGCACAGGGGTCGGCAAATTTCTTCTGTAAGTGGTCAGCTAGCAAATATATTCAGCTTTCATAAACCAAAAAATTTGGGGAAACCTCCCAACTCTGCCATAGCAGTGTGGTGGCACTTGGGACATATGTCATAGGCAAGCATGGCTGCAATCTGACTAAAGTTTATTTACAAAAACCAACAGTAAACTGGGTTTGGCTCCCAGGCCGTAATTTGCTTACCTCTGCCCTGGAGAAACTCACATGTGCCAGAGGAAGATAGGGCATTGCTTGACGTGCCAACACACGGAGGAGAACCTAGATGTCCCCTAACTTCAGAAGAGGTCCATTTTATTTATCTAGCCATATATTAGACTAATGTAGGATATTTAAAATGAACCTGACAACAACCCAGCAACACGTTTAAGATTTATGCTGGCTTTCATGGAAGAAAAATGTTTCTGGAAGAGATCGTGGCTCCTTTACAAAGAGCAACTAAGGAATGAGGGGCGCACTCTAATTTTGCATCAAAAAGGGTTGGGCTCCCTCCCATGACTCCAATCCCAGGGGTCAGTCTAGTTTTCTGGCTCTTCATCATAGCCACCAGAGGTCTGATTTCAGTTTAAGTCTTAGCTTCAACCAGCTGTGTGACCTTGGACAAGTTATGACTCTATCTGACCTCCATTGCTTCATGGTGTCCAATGGTGACGTTAAAGGGAATAATTCACATAAAGTAAAAATACCTGGCACCATGTCTGGTACAGGGCAAAGTATGAAAACTGTATGAGAAAATGAGTGGCCAGTCTGTCACTTCTTAAGAAAAATAAATCCACTATATTTAAGTATGGATCTTCCAAGAGAGTATTTCAGTTGAGTGGTGG
Source organism: Mirounga leonina (assembly GCF_011800145.1). NCBI lineage: Eukaryota > Metazoa > Chordata > Mammalia > Carnivora > Phocidae > Mirounga > Mirounga leonina. The sequence goes on along the minus strand of NW_023270718.1, from coordinate 9,480,306 downwards.
GAATAAGAATCACATTAGTAATTATAGCTTGTATTTATTGGTAGGAACTAAAGGCTGAGACAGGTTTGGCGTATCATGCCTATTATCTCATTTAATCTTCATAAAAACCTTGTGGGGTATGTACTATTTTTTAAATCATTTTTAAAAAATCATTTCCTCATGAAGAAACAGACCCAAAAAAGTTAGGTAAACTTGTCCAAAGACACACAGTTTGTTGGTCTCTGGAGGAGATGGAGAACTCAAGCTCTTGCCCAGGAAGCCAGAACACCCACTTCACATCACAGTGGGGAGTAGGGAAGAAACAGTGAATAGAAGTGGTGTTTTCAAGGTGTTTGGTAGGAAAACAAGGAGGGAGATGTGATAGTCCCCTGATGAGGACATGTCGTTTTCAGTTCTTTTTTCCCTAATGAAAGATGGAAGTGATGTTTTTACACTGAAAGGAAAGCTCCCTTGGAGCTGTACTGCCCAATATGGCAGCCACTAGCTACACGTGACTATTCAAATTTAAATTAAAGTTAAATGAAATTTAAAATGTAGTGCCTCTGTCACACTAGCCATATTCCAAGTGCTCAGTAGTCACACATAGCTAGTGGATTTCCACCATCAGAGAAAGACCCATTGAACAGCACTTCCCTAGAGACTAACAAGCTGGTGGTATACGGAAGTGGGGGTGACAGGTGAAGCAAGGTCCCCACATAGAAGGGAGGGGAGGGCATGCAGAATAGAGATAGGGAAGGTAAACAAATCATCTTGCTTTTCCAGGATTCTCCTAGTTTTAGCATGGAAATCTGCATCCTAGGAGCACCTCCTGTTTTAGAACTGAAAGTCCCGTGTGTGAGGGACCGCCTCAGGAAAGCTGGTTACCCTGGATGCCTGGGGGATGGTAGGCAAGGTCCCTGGGAAGCACAGGTTGCCAAAGGAAAGATAAGAGCACTCACTCAGTGGAATGGAGGGGATCCGGGTTGAGTGCGCACATTTGGGTGATGGTCAGGCTAATAGTCAGTTCTAGATCCCGCAAACGTTGACAGTGCTTAAGACAAAAAGCAGACACTTGCATGTCTTTCTTCTTGTTGATGATCAAAGCAGCTTTCTGACAATCACTTAGGATCTGACTTACAAATGCCTCCTCCTGGATTTCATGCAGACAGTAGAATAGCTGTGGGACGCCATGGTGCAGGGTTGGTGGGTTACATTCATATGGCAGGGCTGCCACTTTCAGCAATTTCTTCTTATTACCCAGGGACAGCTTGCATCCAAATGACTTCCCTGCAGCTGAAGCGCACGTTTCATTTAAAAGACCAAATAAGAAAAGCCCCATCTGAGCAAGATAGTTTTTTTTTCTTCCTGGATATGTTATCAGGCGTATGATCTGAACACGGTCCAACACCCGGAAATTTCTGAGTCTTTGTGGGAAGCACAGAACATACAACAAGGCAGCAAAAAACTCCTGGAAGCTTATGACAGCAAAAGCGTAACGGTCTCTGTCACCTGCCACCCTTTGGAAAATATTCACACGGAGAAAAGTAGCAACAGCGGTCTTATCCAGCTTGGCTTGCTCAAGGTCTTTCGTGTCAAATACCCATCGCATGTTCCACATACCTTCTGCAGCCAAGTAACACAGACCTGCCAGTTGCTTCTGATGAGTGTTACTGGGAAGTCTTCCAGGTTTGGTTGGAAATAAGCTAGACAGATATTGGACGAATACAGCTGTGGCATTTGGATATGCCTGTGCAAGGTCTGCTCCTCTCTCCATCTGCTGCCTCAGACAAGAACACACCATCCAGCAAACTGCAGGGACCTGACACATGGAGAAGAGAATTGTGTTTCCCATGACAAAACTCAAGGCTTCATCAGCATCCCTCTTGTTTCTGAAATATGTTCTGAAATACTTGGCTCTTTCTGTCATGCTAAACCCTGTAAGCGTTATAAAAGAGGGATGTTTTAGGAAGGGCTTAAGTTTCCTCCAAGACGTGAACCTCAGGGTGATCAGTAAGGCGGCTTCAGGGAGCATTTTTTTGCTCAGCAAACTGGTCAGGAGGACAGACCCAGGCAATTTCTGGCTCCAGTCGTCACTCAGGTCAGCTGGTCTATCCGGGAGGGTCAGTGATACTTCCTCAAAGCCATCAAAGAGGAGCAGAAGTTGGTCTGGTTTGGACATAATCTTGGACATGAGAGACCGTGCCCCGGGCCACTTATGGGCAATCAGCTCGGAGAAGCTCTGCTCGTCCACCTGGGCCATTTCCGTGCAATGGAAGTAGAAAGCACACCAGAACTTGTGGGGGTAGAACTTGTTTTCTGCCCACTCCACCATCACCTTTTTGGCCAAGCTTGTTTTTCCAACCCCAGCAACTCCCTGTAGGACCACAGTCTTGGGCTGTCTACCTTGAGGTCTTTGGGGAAGAAAAATACATGGTAAGAACCTCTCGTGTCTCTCTATGTCTTGGTAGAAGAAGTCTATGTGGTTCCCAAACCAAGTGGTCACGATACGTATCATGGAATACTCATCCATAATGTGCAGTTTGTACTCTTGTATTTTATCTGGATTAGCAAGGTGGGAGAAATACAGGGTACAGTGTCAGAGTTATTTAAGAACTGATTGAACGAAAAGAAAACTAGCCTTGACATCTACATCAAGTCCCATGACACACCTGCACACATCATGCTCTTTTCATGACAACATTGCACCAATGAAGAAGCTGTGAGTAATCAGAAAAGTCAACCTGAAGTGGCTTAAACAGAGAAGGACCGCTTTTTACTTAGTAAATTTGGGGAGGGGTGTGTAAAGCTGTTGAAACTGACTCGGTGGTTCTGCAGCTTCAGGGCCAAGTAACACCGCATTGCTGTAAGTACATTCTCTATACTTCTTGCCTCATGATCAAGAGATTACTGTTGTCGTTATGTTATCGTTATGTCCTAAGTTATATTTATATTCGAAACAGAAATAGTGGGGAGGAGGGACATGTTCACGGCTCATGTATACTTCCATCGGTACAAACTGAAGCACTCAGGAGACTTTTAGTTATATCTCGTGGCCTAGCGCCATCAGATGGTTAACCCCAACTTTAAGGAAGCCCAGAGAAAAAAGTATTTCCCTTAGGGCTGGGTCCATTTTATCCCTAAATAAAATATATTCTGTCAATACATGAGATATGGGGTAGGGAGTTAACAGGATCTGTCACAGCCTTTATCTCAACCTGTGATTCTCTCTCCCCTCCCCTCAACAGGAAACTTTACAAATTAGACATGATGTCTGACTCCAACTTCATTCCCTCCACCTCCAGGTGATCGAGAGGAGGAAGCTTACTACAAGTTCAAGATCTATATACTTATTAGCTTTATGAGGATAAGCAAGTCACAGAATCTCTAAGCCTCCAGCCTGCCATCTCCAAAATAAAATAGAGTTTACAACTCTGGCTCAGACTGTGGTGTCAGAACCATCAGCCCTCCAGTGTTTGTTGAATGGGTGAAATCTAACTGTGCTAAGGCTGGAACTGGGGATCCCACACCCCACTTACTGTGTGCTTTCATAATAGATTAGAGTGTTGCCCTTGGGCCCTCAGCTCCTTTTGACCTCATCTCTTCACACAAGTACGTGGGCCAGTCTTAACCAACCAGAGCTCTTCATCATTTCATTCATTGTTGAGCTCGTGAGCTCAGTTCATTCAGCTCAGTCAGTTCTAGGATGAGTGCTGGAGCAATGAGAAAATACTGCTCTTTCTGCTGATGGTGCTAAACAGATACAATGTAAGGTAGCTGGTGGCCAAGATGGCCACTGCGGTAGGAGAAACCACTCATGGCTGAGTCCCACAGAGAAGAGGGAGCTAGGAGAAGGACAGAAGTGATGCCTCACTGACATCACTCAATGCCTCCAGCTGGGCTGGTGGCTGGACTTCTGAGTTAGGTATGTCTACAACTACTCTTTTTTCTTAAAATTCTGATTCATAGAAGAGACGCTGACATACTAATTTACAATCTGCCTTTCCTCAGGAACCAAGCTCCTTACCCCAACCCACAGTCCATTTTCTTCCAGGCTTTGTCACAATGCCAGGACATACCAGATTCTCCTTCCTCCAAATTTACTGGCATTTCTCTTGGGTTCGAGTCCTCTGGCTCCAGGTTGGGTAGAATGTCTGGAACAGACAGGAAAGGAGACTGTTGCGCTGGAATGATTGACAGGACAGGGAAAGCCACATGGAAGGAATGGGCCCTTTCAGGATAGGAGCAACCACACCATCTGAGGGTCCCATTCTCTCACCACCTTAGTCCAGGGAGAAGAAGATTGCCTAGACTCCATCATGATGTTAGGAAGTGAGAAAATGGTGTTGTTTTAGGATGTACTGATGAAGTACTCAGTAACATAAATTGATAGCTCAGTCAAACACAGAGGGAGCAATATACACAAACATGCATATGTATATGTAAAATATATGCAGACTTTAAAATCTATGCATGTGCACATATATACGTATGTGTATATATCTACATATATACATATATGTATGTATATGAAAATCATGTGTATATACACACAAACACATACATATAGAGTTATTGATTCTTCTTATTCATGCTATTTATGTTCTATAAAATTACTGTGAATATTCAATTAGCCCCATGAATATAGGGTTAGGTTCCTGTAGCCTCTGCTTACATTTTTGACTCTTCAATACATAACCATGGTCTATGTGTTTTTTTTGTTTAAAGAAATCTTATTCAATATATATTATTGATTCATGAACACTGAACTCACAGTCAACAGCACTATAACTCATGCCTGAATGAAGCTTACCCAACACATATATTTTCTCTGTGCTTGTGATGCTAAACAGCCCTTCACCACTATGCTTGGGGAGGGGGCAGTTAAACAGCAACATCACCAACAAGATATACAAAAACATAAAGAAGTAGCACCAAATAGACTGTGGAAAGGATGCTTGTTTACAGGATGAGTGCACAGGTAAGAAGGCAGAGCACTGCTTTATTCAACTGCAGCTGGGAACATCTGTGTCCAATTTTTCTCCACCCTACATGTCCGTAAATGACTATGAAAGTGTCACAATTACTGATTCTGGAGTTACAAATAAATTTGAGTGAATACACAGATTCACAAACATGGAATCCATAAATAATGAAGATAGAGTATATATAGATACCAGATAAGCAATATCTGGTTAAATTTTTTAAAACTATGCTAATATAATGGTCTTTGGCTTTTGGGGTCAGAGTCATCAGCATACTCCACTATTTGCCTTCTTGTTCAGATGGCCAATATGGGTAGCCAGTAAAATATTTAGTTCTTTAACACTCAAATCCATTCCCATTTTTAAAAAATATTTTATTTATTTATTTGCTAGAGAGTACAAGCAGGAGGAGTGGCAGGCAGAGGGAGAAGCAGGTTCCTTGCTGAGCAAGGAGCCTGAGGTGGGACTTGATCCCAGGACGCTGGGATCATGACCCGAGCTGTTTAACCAACTGAGCCACCCAGGTGTCCCCTCATCCCCATTTTGTATACCAGATTATTACTCACCATTTAGCTCCATCTGTACCCGAAGACAGAGTTCTGTCTGGTTCATTTTGGCAAAGATGTCATGAGTCACATCCCAAGCTAGTCGTCCAGGGAAGAACTCCACCAAGAGATGAACCACCTCTCCCCATCTGGCTGTCTTCACCTGGTCCCAGGTGATCTGGACAGAGCCAGGCCTGGGGTTCTCATCCACTAAAAGCTGCTTGAATGTTTGTAGCTCCTCCTTGCTTAAATAGACCATGTAGAGCATGACCCCATTTTCAAAAGGGGAGTTGGAGGAGGCAGAGGACATCAAGGATGAGATTAAATAACAAGGGGAAGAAGAAGAGCTAGAAGTGCAAGAAGAAGAACAGGAGGAAGACCAAGAGGAAGAGCTGGAGGAAGAACAAGAAGAGCGGGAGGAAGAGCAGGAAAAAGGGCCAGACTTCAGATTCACATCACTCATCTTCACTCAAGACCTAGCACCTTAGTGCCAGTGATAAAGACAACCAATTGGAAGAGAGAACAGACCAGACCTGTGGAGACATGAAAATATAAGAAAATGAAAACCCACCCAAGAGGACAGATTTATCTAATCCATATTTGGTAGAGCATACCATGTTACCAGATACTCTCTTTAGCTCCTTCCCCGCAAGGTTCTTTCTCTTGTGGAAAAACCTAGGGGCTTGTCCAGTATTTGGGCTTAGTGTTTGGACTCAAATCCACTTTGTAGTTTTTATTTTTATTTTATTTTATTATTTTATTCTTGATGCCATGTATTAGCAAGGTAGCTGGCCAAAGCACAGCACCTCTCTGTGCCTCTTTTCTGATCTTTGATCTTGGGACCAGAGCATACCTATTGATGAGGGTGTGAGGATTCTCAAAGAGACAAATCTACAGGTACATTCAGAGCTGTGCCTGGCACATCATAGCTAACAATTATTTGGGGCTTACGTCTATGCCACGGTTATTTTAAAGACTCAATGGGAGGGCGGAGCAAGATGGCGGAGGAGTAGGAGACCTAAAGTTCATCTGGTCCCAGGAACTCAGCTGGATAGGGATCAAACCATTCTGAACACCTACAAACTCAACAGGAGATCGAAGATAAGAATAGCAACAACTCTCTGAACAGAAAAGCGACCACTTTCTGGAAGGTAGGACGTGCGGAGAAGTGAATCCGAGGCGATATTCGGGAGGATAGACGGCGGGGGAGGGGCCTCCGTCGGCCGCTTCTGGCAACTGATAGAGCCGCGGGGCACAAAATCGGAACTTTTAAAAGTCTGCTCCGCCGAGGGACGTCACTCTGGTGGCTAAGCGGGGGGTGGAACCCTCCGGGACAGTGTGGTCTCGGGACCCTCGGGGTCACAGAAAGACCGGGGGTGCCTGAGGGCGGCAGAGCTCCCAGGTAACGGAGCAGGGAAGCCGGCTGCAGAGGCGGAGCCCAGGCGCGGGCTCTCAGCTCGGGGTGGCCCTAAGCCGTGATCCGCGGCCCAGTCGGGCCCCTGCTCCTCCAGCAGGGACCCCACAAGCGGCAGATCCGGGGAGACTCCCCTTCCTCCCCCGGGAGGAGCCGCGCGGGAGGGCACCGCAGGGATCTGCTGGGTTTGGGGACTCCACCCGGGGTCGGGTGCCAGATATAGAAACGCGCGGTCACAGGCCGGGTGAGCACGGGGTGCGGCCGGAGACCGGGGAGACGGGAGTGACTGGCGGCTTTTCTCTGGGGCTCACTGAGGAGCGGGGCCCCGAGTTCTCGGCTCCTCCGGGGCGGAGATTGGGAGGCCGCCATTTTCACTCTCCGCCTCCAACGCTGGACGGAAAGCTCGCAGGGAACAAAAGCCCCGGAGAGCAAAGCCGAGCAGATGACTTAGCCGGGAGGGGGCAAGGGCGGGGCACTTCCGCCTCCGGCAGAGACATTTGGAAACCACGGCAACAGGCCCCTCCCCAGAAGATCAGCGAGAACAGCCAGCCAAGACCAAGTTTACCGATCAATGAGAACGGCAGAACTCCAGCGCTGGGGGAATACTGCACATAGAATTCACGGCTTTTTTACCATGATTCTGTAGTCTTGCAAAGTTAATTTTTTTTAACTGTCTTTTTTTTTGAATTTTTCTTTTTCCCTTTTTCAACTAACATCTTATCAATCTCTTTTTTAAAAAATATTTTTTATTTTTCATTTTTAGAGTCATATTCTATCCCTTCATAGTAGTTACCCTTATTTTTGGTATATATATAAGTTGTTCTCTCTTTAAAATTTTGAGATACAGTTTCTTCTAACAGATCAAAATGTACCCTAAATCTCTAGTGTATGGCTTTGTCTAGTCTCCTGCCTGATCACATTCTCTCCCCCCTCCTTTTTTTTAAATCTTCTTTCTTTTTTCAACCAACTTATCAATTCCTTTTATAAAATCTTTTATAATTTTCATCTTTACAGTCATATTCCATTCCTTCATCATATGAACCCTTATTTTTTTTTATTTTTTTTAAGATTTTATTTATCTGACAGAGAGAGACACAGCGTGAGAGCGAACACAAGCAGGGGGAGTGGGAGAGGGAGAAGCAGGCTTCCCCCCGAGCAGGGAGCCCGATGCGGGGCTCGATCCCAGGACCCCGGGATCATGACCTGAGCCGAAGGCAGACGCTTAACGACTGAGCCACCAGGTGCCCTTAACCCTTATTTTTTTACATATATAAGTTTTTCTTTCTTTAAAATTTTGGGAGGCATTTTCTTCTAACAGACCAAAATATGTCCAAAATCTAGTGTGTGGCATTGATCTATGCACCAGCCTGATCATATTCTGCCATTTGCCAGGGATGTCCACTATCACCACTGCTATTCAACATAGTATTGGAAGTCCTAGCCACAGCAATCAGACAACAAAAAGAAATCAAAGGCATCCAAATCGGCAAAGAGGAAGTCAAACTCTCACTCTTTGCAGATGATATGATACTTTATGTGGAAAACCCAAAAGACTCCACCCCAAAACTGCTAGAACTCATACAGGAATTCAGTAAAGTGGCAGGATATAAAATCAATGCACAGAAGTCAGTGGCATTCCTATACACCAACAACAAGACAGAAGAAAGAGAAATTAAGGAGGCGATCCCATTTACAATTGCACCCAAAACCATAAGATACCTAGGAATAAATCTAACCAAAGAGGCAAAGAATCTGTACTCAGAAAACTATAAAATACTCATGAAAGAAATTGAGGAAGACACAAAGAATGGAAAAACATTCCATGCTTATGGATTGGAAGAACAAATATTGTGAAGATGTCAATGCTACCTAGAGCAATCTACACATTCAGTGCAATCCCCATCAAAATACCATCCACTTTTTTCAAAGAAATGGAACAAATAATCCTAAAATTTGTATGGAACCAGAAAAGACCCCAAATAGCCAGAGGAATGTTGAAAAAGAAAAGCAAAGCTGGTGGCATCACAATTCCAGACTTCCAGCTCTATTAAAAAGCTGTCATTATCAAGACAGTATGGTACTGGCACAAAAACAGTCACATAGATCAATGGAACAGAATAGAGAGCCCAGAAATGGACCCTCAACTCTATGGTCAACTCATCTTTGACAAAGCAGGAAAGAATGTCCAATGGAAAAAAGACAGTCTCTTCAACAAATGGTGTTGGGAAAATTGGACAGCCACATGCAGAAGAATGAAACTGGACCATTTCCTTACACCACACACAAAAATAGACTCCAAATGGTTGAAAGACCTCAATGTGAGACAGGAGTCCATCAAAATCCTAAAGGAGAACACAGGCAGCAACCTCTTTGACCTCAGCCACAGCAACTTCCTAGAAACATCACCAAAGGCAAGGGAAGCAAGGGCAAAAATGAACTATTGGGACCTCATCAAGATAAAAAGCTTTTGCACCGCAAAAGAAACAGTCAACAAAACCAAAAGACAACTGACAGAATGGGAGAAGATATTTGCAAATGACATATCAGATAAAGGGCTAGTATCCAAAATCTATAAAGAACTTCTTAAACTCAACACCCAAAGAACAATGATCCAATCAAGAAATGGGCAGAAGACATGAACAGACATTTTTCCAAAGAAGACATCCAAATGGCCAACAGACACATGAAAAAGTGCTCAACATCTCTTGGCATCAGGGAAATCCAAATCAAAACCTCAATGAGATATCACCTCCCACCAGTCAGAATGGCTAAAATTAATTAAGTCAGGAAACGACAGATGTTGGGGAGGATGCGGAGAAAGGGGAACCCTCCTACTCTGTTGGTGGGAATGCAAGCTGGGGCAGCCACTCTGGAAAACAGTATGGAGGTTCTTCAAAAAGTTGAAAATAGAGCTACCATACGATCCAGCAATTGCACTACTGGGTATTTACCCCAAAGATACAAATGTAGGGATCCAAAGGGGTGTGTGCACCCCGATATTTATAGCAGCAGTGTCCACAATAGCCAAACTGGAAAGAGCCAAGATGTCCATCGACAGATAAATGGATAAAGAAGATGTGGTATATAAATACAATGGAATATTATGCAGCCATCAAAAGGAATGAGATCTTGCCATTTGCAACGACGTGGATGGAACTGGAGAGTGTTATGCTGAGCGAAATAAGTCAATCAGAGAAAGACGTGTATCATATGACCTCACTGATATGAGGGATTCTTAATCTCAGGAAACAAACTGAGGGTTGCAGGAGTGGTGGGGGGTGGGAGGGATGGGGCGGCTGGGTAATAGACATTGGGGAGGGTATGTGCTATGGTGAGTGCTGTGAATTGTGCAAGAGTGTTGAATCACAGATCTGTACCTCTGAAACAAATAATACATTATATGTTAAAAAAAAGAAGAAGAAGAAGATAACAGGAGGGGAAGGATGAAGGGGGGTAAATCGGAGGGGGAGATGAACCATGAGAGACAATGGACTCTGAAAAACAAACTGAGGGTTCTGGGGGGGCGGTGGGAGGATGGGTTAGCCTGGTGATGGGTATTAAAGAGGGCATGTTCTGCATGGAGCGCTGGGTGTTATATGCAAACAATGAATCATGGAACCCTACATCAAAAACTAATGATGTAATGTATGGTGATTAACCTAACATAATAATAATAATAATAAAAAAGACTCTGGGAATTTGTAAAAAGTGCCTGGAATCAAAGGCATGTTATTCCTCTACATCCACTGTCTCAACCTTCTTTTGTCTTCCTTTGTGATTATCATGGGCAAGAAGTGGAATGTGGAGAAGAAAAAAAAACAATGACATTACCAGCAGGAGAGGGGTTCACTTCTTGGTCAATCTGCTGCTCACATACAATTGCTTCTCTGAGTTTTCATTGTTACCATCTTTTAATTCTCATCCCCATCATCTGAGAACTTCCTGTATACTTCCCTTAAGTTATTGTGTATTGGGCACTAACTCAATGTTTTATCTCCTTTTACTCACTGCAATGGTTTTGTCCCTGTGGATGACAACCACCACTTAAGTAAGCACTCAACTTTCTTTTTCTTTTTTTCCAAGATTTTATTTATTTATTTGACAGAGAGAGAGAGAGAGTACAAGCAGGGGGAGCCGGCAGAGGGAGAGTGAGAAGCAGGCTTCCACTGAGCAAGAAGCCCAGTGTGGTGCTCAATCCCAGGACCCTGGGATCATGACCTGAGGTGAGGCAGACACTTAACCGACTGAGCCACCCAGGAGCCCCAGCACTCAACTTTCACCTCCACTCTTGGATTCTGTCATTCCTGATAGGTGAGCAAAAAAGCCTACATTAAGAAAAAAGAAAGATCTCAAACAACCCAACTTTACACCTCAAGGAACTAGGAAGAGAAGAAAAAACTGAGCCCCCAGTTAGCATAAGGAAGGAAATAGTAAAAATCAGAGCAGAAATAAATGAAATAAATACCAGAAAGACATTAGAAAAGATCAACAATACTAAGAGTTATTTTTTTTTAAAGATAAACAAAATTGATAAAACTTTAGCTAGACTAACCATGAAAAAACAGAGAGAAGGGACGCAAAATCAGAAATAAAAGACATTACAACTTGTACCACAGAAATACAAAGGATCATGAGAGACCACTATCAAAAACTACATATCAATGAATTGGATAAAGAAAAAGAAATGGATCAATTTCTAGAAGCATACAAACTACCAAGATTGAATCATGAAGAAATGGAAAACATGAACAAATCATTAACAAACAAGGAGATGGAATCAGCAACCAAAAATCTCCCCCAAAAGAAAAGCCCAGGGCCAGATGATTTCCCTGGTGAATTCCACCAAATACTGAAAGAAGAATAATACTACTCTCAAAGTCTTCCAAAAATTGAAGAGGTAGGAACACTTCCACACTCATTTTATGAGACTAGCATCACTCTCATACCAAAACCAGATAAGAATACTACAAGAAAAGAAAATTACAGACCAATATCTGATGAACACAGATGCAAAAACCCTCAATTAAATTATAGCAAATTGAATTTAACAATAAAATGATCATACACCATGACCAAATGGGATTTATCTCTGGGAGTGCAAAGATGGTTCAACAGAAATCAATAAATGCAATACAACACATCGATAGAATGAAGTGTAAAACCCATATGATTATTCCAATAGAGGCAGAAAAAGCATTTGACAAGACTCAACATAATTTCACAATAAAAACTCAACAAATTAGGTGTGAATGGAAAGTACCTCAACATAATGAAGACCATACATGACAAGCCCACAGCTAACATCACACTCGATCATGAAAAGCTAAAAGCTTTTCTTCTAAGATCAGGAACAAGACAAGGATGCCCACTCGCCCACTTCTATTCAACATAGTTTTGCAAGTCTGAGCCAGAGGCAAGAAAAAGAAAACAAAAGGCATCCAAGTCAGGAAGAAGTGAAATTTTCTCTGTTTGCAGATGACATGATATCACAAATAGAAAACTCTAAAGACTCCACCAAAAATAATGTTAGAACAAATTCACTTAAGGCACAGAATATAAGATACACAAAAATCAGTTGTGTTTCCATACATTAACAATGAAATATCTGGGAAAGGAATAAACAATATAATTGCATCAGAAAGAATAAAATATGTGGGTATAAATTTCATCAAGGTGGTGAAAAATCTGTATGCTGAAAACTATATGACATTGATAAAAAAAAATTGAAGACACAAATATATGTAAAGATCCCATGCTCTTGGATTGGAATACTCAAGATTGTTAAAATATCCAAACTACCCAAAGCAATCTATGGATTCAGTGCAATCCCTATCACAATTCCAGTGGCATTTTTCACAGAAATAGAAATAATAATCCTAAAATTTGTATAAAACGACAGAACACCCTGAATAGCTAACACAATCTTGAGAAAGAACAACAAAGTTGGAGGCATCATACTTCTCAATTTCAAGCTATATTATAAAACAGTATGGTACTGGTGTAAAAATAGACACAGACCAATCAATGGAACAGAATCAAGAGCCCAGAAATAAACCCATGCATATATGGTCAATTAATAATTGAAAATGGAGTCAAGAACATACAATGGGGAAAGGATAATCTCTTCAATAAATTTTGGGAAAATTGGATACCCACATGCAAAGGAATGAAATCGGACTCTTACCTTACACCATATGCAAAAATTAACTCCAAAGGGATCAAAGACTTAAATGTATTGCCTGAAGCTGTAAAGCTCTGAGAGGAAAACATATGGGAAAGTCTCCTTAACATTAATCTTGGCAATGATTTTGGGGGTATAGCCCCAAAAGCTCAGGCAACAAAGCAAAAACAAAAATATGGGACTATATTAAACTAAAAGAGTTCTGCGTAGCCAAGGAAACAATCAACAAAACGAAAAGGCAACCTACAGAGTGGATGAAAGTATTTGAAGATCATAGATGTGATAAGGATTAACATCCAAAATATATAAAGGACTCCTACAACTCATAATGAAAAAAACAAAAACAAAACAACAAACAGCAACAACATAAAACTGAACCAAAAACCCCATTAAAATGGGCAAAGGCCCTAAGTAGACGTTTTTCCAAAGAAGATGTACAAATGGCCAAAAGATATGTGAAAAGATGCTCAACATCACTAATTACTGGGGAAATGCTAACAAAACCACGATCTGTATCACACCTGTTAAGATGACTATTATCAAAAAGACAAAAGACAACACTAGAGGATGTGGAGGAAAGAGAACCCTGGTGCACTGTTGGTGGTAATGAAAGTTGGTACAACCAGTATGGAAAACGGTATGGAGGCTCCTCAAAGAATTAAAAATAGAACTACTTTATGATCTAGCAACCCCACTTCTGGGTATACATCCAAAGGAAATGAAATCAGTATCTTGAAGATTTATCTGCACCCCCATGTTCATTGCAGCATTATTCACAATTGCCAAGATATGGAAACAATCTAAGTGCCCATCAATTGATGAATGAAGAAAATGTGGTTTATATACAATGGATTATTATTCAGCCATTAAAAAGGAGGAAGTCCTGCCATTTACAACACTATGGATGAACCAGATGCAGAAAGGTGAATACTGTATGATCTCACGGATCTGTGGAATCTAAAGTGTTGAACTCATAAAACCAGAGAGTAGAATAGGGGTTGCCTGGGATTGGGGTTAGGGCAAATGGGGAGATTTTGGTCAAAGGGTACAAACTTTCAGTCATAAGATGAATAAGTTCTGGGGAATCTAATGCACAGCATGGTGACTGTAGTCTATCACATAGATCCTTTCTCCTTCATTTTACAAAGGAGAAAAAATGAGGTTTACATAGGTTAACTAAATTAGCCAAAGCGGTGACAGAAACCAGCAGTTGGAGTCAAGTCTCATTCTTAGCCCTATACACCAAGCCATGCAGCTGAACTGATAATGAACTTTATTGAAAAGGAACACTTGGGGGGGGTGTGTCAAAGCATTTCTTTTTTAAATTTCTTTTTTTTTCTAAGCATTTCTTAATCTTAGCTGTCTCCTCTTCACGACTACAGCTTTCTTGTGGTTTTTTTGTTTGTTTGTTTTGTCTTTAAATCTTATCAGCTAATGGCTACCATAGACCTCGGAGGCTCTGCAGACCCTCTGATATTTCTTTCAGGACTCAGAACTGTGTTAGCTCTGACAGTCTCTTGGCCCTCAGCTACTGAGAGCTGGAAAAATAAGATTGAGAATATAGGACTTCACTTCAGGGACAGGAAGACTGGATTTCAGAGATTGGTAAGGATTTCATCAATGAAATAGAGCTGGTTGTTTTCAAAGGTGAATCTCTAGCTTTGCTTTGCATTTTTGATATGGGGCAACTGGACTTGGTGAACTTGAATGTCTGTCATTGTAACTCTAAGAAACTGAGATGATGCAGATGATAGGGATAGGAGAGAAAAAATACAACACTCACCCCAAAGGGAATTAGGCTCCCTGGCTCCTTCTTGTCAAGTGCATCTCCCAAAGTAGAAAGAAAAGCACTTGGTCTGCCCTGCCCCCAGCCCTAATAGGCTCTGGTGATCCAGGCAGTTAACATCATCCCTCCCATTGGCTAATCATCCTATCATCCTCCTGCACTGCACCGCTTTGAAAGCATTTAGCATCCCAGGTCCCAGGTAATGGGCTACAAGGCTTGTTCCGCACAGGTGCTTTCAATCTGAGAAGGACATGCTCCCATACCCCTTAGATTCAGAACCAGCCACTTCAGAAAATTATGGTTTTGGAGAGCTTCCCAAACTCACAAAGGCTGACACTGGAGATAGTCCCAGTGTATTGCTTCCCATCTGAAAACATCTAGAGCAATTTATTGGATGATCTTGTGCACCTGTCCATCTCCCCTACCTGGGGTGTAATTTTACGGAGCAAAAGGAGGGTCTCAGTTTCGCCAGGACCCAATCTGGGTCCAAAAGCAACAGGCCCTGTCAAAGAGAGAGCCAGAGACAGAGCATGTAGGAAAATGACATAAATATACATGTTGGAAGTAGTTTTTCCATTGAGTCTTTCAGGTGTTCTGATATGTAATCAAGTCATTTGCACATACGGTTTTATCTGTTTCCAATTCTTACACCTTTCTCTAAGTGCTTCCAAATTTCCAGTTTAAAATTGCTAATTTAGGGGCGCCTGGGTGGCTCAGTCATTAATCGTCTGCCTTCGGCTCAGGTCATGATCCCAGGGTCCTGGGATCGAGCCCCGCATCGGGCTCCCTGCTCTGCGGGAAGCCTGCTTCTCCCTCTCCCACTCCCCCTGCTTGTGTTCCCTCTCTCACTGTATCTCTCTCTGTCAAATAAATAAAATCTTTAAAAAAAATTGCTAATTTAAATTTAAAATGGTTAAAATCTTGAATTCAATCTGCTAATACCTCCAAGATGATGTTAAGTAGCCGTGGCATTAAAACAGTCTCATTGTGTTCCTGACTTCAGTGGAAAAGCCTTCACGTTATGATGGAATGCTGTCACAGGTGGTTTTCCTGGCCTTGGGAGACGAAATGGTCACTAAATGTGGTTGCCTCTGTGGTTTTATTTTAAGACCTCATGGGGGCTCTTTCTTCCTCTTATATTTCACTGTTCTTCATGACCTCTCAGATGGTAGGAGAGGTCCATCAATGGTCTTTGGCTGGAGTGGAAGACTCCATTCACATCAGGATAGCACGGGTTTTCATTAGAAACCCACCTGTGCCTCCCCTTGCCCAGCTAGTGATGATTTGCACCTGGAGAAGGCGTCAGAGATTATGTGTGGCAGCTGGGTCCTGGGTGGCTTCTCGACCTAGCTAGAGGGAGTCAGAAGGGAGCCATAAACTAGGAGGTTGGAGAGAGACCTGATAGGCTGAGGAGGGGCCTGAGGGCCAATCACAGGCTGGGGAGGGGGTGAGGCTGGCTACTTCTTGGAGGTTCCCTGAATCAGCGCATCTGGGAAGTTGCATGAGGTTAGAGAAGTCTGATCGGTAAGTGACGTCTCCTCTCTTTGTTGCTCCAGAACTCCTTTTCTAGTGTTCCTCCCGCTGTGGGATCCTGCTGTTGTTTTCTAAAGATCTGCTTTATTGAGGTGTGATCGATAAATTAAAAAAACCTTGCACATACTTAAGTATAACTTTATGAGTTTGGATAAAGGCATACACTCTTAAAACAATCACCACAATCAAGGTAGTAGATGTATCCACGTCCAAGTGTTTGTGTCCTTTGGTTTGTGTGCCCACGAGGTGAGAACACTTAACATAAGATGTACCCTCTTAGCAAATTCTAGGTGCACA
The DNA here is from genome assembly GCF_011800145.1 of Mirounga leonina. Lineage (NCBI taxonomy): Eukaryota > Metazoa > Chordata > Mammalia > Carnivora > Phocidae > Mirounga > Mirounga leonina. The sequence goes on along the minus strand of NW_023270718.1, from coordinate 9,463,589 downwards.
ATGCACTGCTGTTGACTGTGTGTACTTTGCAGACTACAGCAGACCGCTAGAACTAAGTCTTGCATAACTGATGCTTGGCTGTGGGATATATGCCCAACAGAATTTTACTCAGCTTTAAAAAACAAACAAGGAAATCCTGCCATTTGTGACAACATGGATGAGCCTGGAGGACGTTATGCTAAGTGAAGGTAGCCAGCCCCAGAGGGACAAACACTGCATGATTACATGTCTAAGAAGTATCTAAAAGAGTTAAACTTATAGAGGCAGAGACTAGAATGGTGGTTTACTGGGAGCTGGGCAGAGTTTGCTGCCGGCAACTTTCTGAATCAGCAGTAGGAGTCTGCTGCACCTCTGTCCTCTGACTTGAAGCTTCTCGCTTTCTAGACCCAGGAGAGTCCATAGTTCTTGGAGAACTTACCACTGGGCTCCTCCATTCTTGTATCTTCTCCCTCCGGGGCTTTTGCCCCTTGCCATTTTCACTGACCACTGCCCCATATCTTCTTCCACCCTCCTTGATTCAATCTGATGTATTTTTCAAACCTCCTCCAATTCCCTTTCCACTCTCGCTTGCTTGTTCTATTGGCTGTGTGATCTTGTGGCACCTTGTAGGATCCTGTCTCAGACTCCACACACTGTAATAACTAATTAGAGTCATTCCCCATGATTCACAGATTCTGTATTTGTGAATTCACCTACTCGCTAAAGTATATTTCTAATCCTCCTGCCACCAAATCAATACCTGTTGCACTTTCTCCTGGTCCTTCTTGGACATGCACAGAACATGAAAGATTTGAGAAATGCTTCCAGCTGGGCTTGGACAAGCCAATGCTCTGCCTTCTTGTTTTAGCTCTTATCCTCTATACAGATGTCCTTCTATCTGGTCCATTTGGTGCCATTTCTTTTGCATTTGTGTGCTTTTTCTTTTGTGATAACAGGACTGCTTAATATGCCCTGTGTGTACTGCTGAAGTGCTGTTTGGTGTTCTTCAGCTCAAGAAGGCTGGTGCTATGCGCTACAGAGAAACACCTGCGTTAGGTGTTTTTCCTTCAGGCATGAGTAATAGTACTGTGGGCCGTGAGGTCAGTATAAATGAATCCACGGTAGGTGCTGAATAAGATTTCCTAAACAGAGACACACCTAAACAAGGTTATGTATTGATGGGTTGACAAAAATGCTGTGATCAGAAGCTTACAGGATGCTGACCCTGTATTTGCTGTAGGCACAATGGTTTACTATTTGCTAATTCAGTGTTCCTGGTGACTTTAGAGAACGTAATGACTGCAAATGAGAACTGACTGTACCTACAACAGCAGATGGTATGCATTTAATAGAGTTGGTAGAGAAGCGGACAAGACACACAAAGACTTTGCAACCATGTGTTTTCATGGCTGGTTGGTGAGCTCGCGCAATCTGCTTGGTCAGGGCTGTGTCGCCAGTTCTAGTGCAGTGAGTCACTTGGCTCTTGGCAGTTGTTTGATGATAGTTCGATGCTATTCCAAGCTCAGACTTCCAGCTGATCTTTCTCCTCCCTATTAATACTTCCTAGGGCTTTCCGCCCGGAGCTCCCAACCACTTTCAGTGCTAGTCCTGTGATTTTGGGCTGCTGGGATGTTTTTTAATTTAAATTCAATTAGCCAACGTATAGCACATCATTAGTTTCAGATGTAGTGTTCAATTCATCAGTTGCATATAACACCCAGTGTTCATCCCATCACATGCCCTCCTTAATGTCGACCACCCAATTATCCCATCCCCCACCCACCTCCCCTCCAGCAACCCTCAGTTTGTTTCCCAGAGTTAAGAGTCTCTCACTGTTTTTCTCTTACTTCCCATTCAGTTTTCCTTCCCTTCCCCTATTATCCTCTGTGCTGTTCCTTATATTCCACATATGAGTGAAACCATATGATAATTGACTTTCTCTGCTCGACTTATTTCACTTAGTATAATACCCTCCAGTCCCATCCATGTCAAATGGTGGGTGTTCATCCTTTCTGATGCCTGGGTAATGTTCCATTGTATATATGGACCACATCTTTATCCATTCATCTGTTGAAGGGAATCTTGGCTACTTTCACAGTTTGGCTATTGTGGACGTTGCTGCCAAGAACATTGGGGTGCATGTGCCCCTTCATTTAACTACATCTGTATCTTTGGGGTAAATACTCAGTAGTGCAGTTGCTGAGTCATAGGGTAGCTCTATTAACATTTTGAGGAACCTCCACACTGTTTTCAGAGTGGCTGTACCAGCTTGCATTCCCACCAACAGTGTAAGAGGATTCCCCTTTCTCCACGTCCTTGCCAACATTTGTTGTTTCCTGACTTGTTAATTTTAGCCATTCTGACTGGTGAGGTGGTATCTCCTTGTGGTTTTGACTTGTATTTCCTTGATGCCAAGTGATGTGGAGCATTTTTTCATGTGTTGGCCGTTTGTAGGTCTTCCTTGGAGAAATGTCTGTTCATGTCTTCTGCCCATTTTTTGGCTGGATTATTTGGTTTTTTTTGGGTGTCAAGTTTGATAAGATCTTTATAGATCTTGAATATCAGTCTTTTATCTGTTATGTCATTTGCAAATATCTTCTCCCATTCCATAGGTTGCCTTTTAGTTTTGTAGATGGTTCCTTTGCTGTGCAAAAGGTTTTTATCTTGATGAAGTCCCAGTAGTTCATTTTTGCTTTTGTTTTGGGTGGGTTTAAATAGCTATTTGTTCTGAAGGATGTCCTTGTCAGAGAGGTGAGTCTGAAGACCAGTAGCCCCAAGCCTCTTCTCTATTGCCTTCAGTGCTTCCTGGGACTTGAGATGACTGGTGTCTTGGCTGGACCAAGCTCTGAGGGGAATAGCAGTAGATCTTTTGTTTGTTTGTCATAAATCTTGTGTATAAACTTCGAGATATTTTGGTGTTTATTTGTAAGATTGACAAAACTGAATTAGAGATATTTTAAGTAGATACTCCCTTTACTATTACTCAGCCATCAGAAAGGATGAATACCCAACTTTTGTATCAACATGGAACTGGAGGAGATTATGCTAAGTGAAATAAGTCAGGCAGGAAAGTCAATTATCATATGGTTTCACTTATTTGTGAAACATAAGGAATAGCATGGAGGACATTAGGAGAAGGAAGGGAAAAATGAAGGGGGGCGGAATCATGAGAGACTATGGACTCCGAGAAACAAACTGAGGGTTTTGGAGGGGAGGTGGGTGGGGGAATGGTGATGGGTATTAAGGAGGGCACGTATTGCATGGAGCACTGTGTGTTTTACACAATGAATCATGGAACGCTACAACAAAAACTAATAAGTACTGTATGGTGACTAACATAACATTTAAAAATCCTCTTATTTTCTTTGATAACTTATTTTTCATTGCTTGGATTTGTGACCACTCTTGTATATTGGCATTTTTTGACATGTAAATGATACAAGTTTGATGTGTACAATTCAGTGCATTTGGGGATAGGTAGAAACCTGTGAAATGATCACGACTGTCAAGGCCATAAACCTATCCATCACTGCTCAAAGCTTCCTCCCACCCTCTTTCTTACTATTTTCATGATAAGAACACTCAAGATCTACTCTCGTAGCATACTGTAAGCACAAAATACAGCATTGTTAGCCATAGGTCCTATGGTGTACATTAGCTCTCCAGAAGTTCATCTAGTGTGACTGCAACTTTGTATCCTTCAACCATCACCCCTCTTTCCCTGTCCCCCAGCCCCTGGAAATTGCCATTCTACTCTCTGCTGCTGTGAGGTCCACGGTTTCAGATTCCACCTATAAGTGAGGTTACGTGGTATTTTTCTTTCTGTGTCTGGATGATTTCACTTACTCTAAGGTTCACAAATGGCAGGATTTCCTTTTTTTTTTTTTTTTAAGCCTGGGTAATATTGCAGTTGTGTGTGTGTGTGTGTATTCACACTTTCTTCATTCACTGCTGTTTCAGTTCCAACATATTGGCTGTTGTGATTAATGCAGCAGATCTTAATTACTCTGATTGTTCAGTGGCCCTGATGGATGTAACTGAGCACTGATTTTTTTTTTTCTCTTTCCTGTTTATTCTCCCTCCTATCCCCCACCATCTCTCAAATGTCTTTGATGTGACATTCACTTCAATATTCTTTTTTAGTCACATTTAGGGGGAGCCTCCTGAATTTAAGTCCAGTCTTGAATCTGTAACTTTTCTAGGACAAGAGTCACTATTTTTAGTAAGGGGACAAATCAGATGTTGACTACCTCCTTATTTCTGGGAAGGGATGGGAGCAATGATCTTGAGTCTAGATAGGGTTGCCAGATAAAAAAACACAAGATGTCCAGTTAAATGACAGTTTCAGCTACACGATAAAATTTTTTGGTCTGTTCCAGAAGGCATTTGTTCTAAAATTTAATTGGAGGGGTGCCTGGGTGGCTCAGTCGTTAAGCGTCTGCCTTCGGCTCAGGTCATGATCCCAGGGTCCTGGGATGGATCCCCACATCGGGCTCCCTGCTTGGCGGGAAGCCTGCTTCTCCCTCTCTCACTGTCCCTGCTTGTGTTCCCTCTCTGGCTGTGTCTCTCTCTGTCAAATAAATAAATAAAATCTTTAAAAAATAAAAATAAAAAAATAAAACTGGGAATTGGCACTATCTGGGATTTCAAATAAACAAAAAAATTTTTTTTTACTGTATGTCCCAAATATTGCATATCTGAAAATCAAATTCAACTGGAATTGGCATCATCTGGAGTTACACTGGAGATAAACAACACATAGCTTTTTTCTGTTTAAGTGTGTCCCAAGTGTCCTTCCTCATTTACCTGAAATTCAGACTGACTTGAATTCAAATACATGTCCTGTATTTTTATTTACTGCATCTGGCAATGCTAGTCTAGGATCTGCTGCTACTACCTTCTGTCTTGATTCTTGCCTGAAATTCTATCCAGGTTATAAGCAGGAAGTTGAAAGCTATTGGTCCTTGGATTATCAGGAACATGGGTTACCTACTATCATCCACATTTTACTGGATTTTCTTGTAGAAATAGGTGCCTGATTCTTAAATGACAAGATGTATATGTATATAGATCTCCTTCCTGTCCCCTCCCCTTCCTCCTGATCACTGATCTTAGGGACACTGCACATCCCAGGGGTTGCCCTCTGGTTGAGGGGACGAAGGCAAACTTTGAGCAGAGCCAAAGGTCCTTGAGGTTTGCTGCTCATGGTGTTCCAAGGGCCTCTCACAGGGTAGAGACAGACTCAGAAATTCTTAATGGGTTTCTTTTTTGCATCTAGGGAATGAACCACTGAGGACGGAGGTTTTGGGTAGATCAAGTGGCTTCTCTGTTTCTGATGTTCTATTTGCTTCCAGCTCATTTGTGTTCAGGGAGCAGCTATTTGAGCAACAAAGAGCCCTTCACTTAGACCTGACAGCACCTTCAGTTTATGCGGGGAACATCTGAAAATATTGTTAGTGAGGCCCCACCTCGGACCCATTATATCCACATTCCTGAGGAGGTGGGGGCAGAGCAGACCTAAATCTCGTCTTTTTAAAGCTGCTCACGTGATTCTAATGTGCATCAAGGCGGTTTAGAAAGGCATAGTCTTTCAATTAAATTCACGTGTGACTTGCATGCCCTTTTGTTGGCATGTTCTTATTCTGGGGACATTTCTTCATCCTGAGACAAAACCTCCTCCTTACTCCACACACACTCCACTTTTCCACTAATGCATCTTAAATGTCTTACCTGAAATGCTTTTTTCTTCATCAAACTTGTTTCATAGTTTTTTCTTTAATTGAGCTCAAATTCATACAACATACAATTATTTTAATGTGTACATTTTGGTGGTATTTAGTATATTCACAGCCTTGTGCAACCATCCCCTTTGGTCCCCTAAACATGTTCATCACCCCAAATGAAATGTGAACCCATTAGGCTGTCACCCCACATTCTCCTACCCTGCTGTCCATCGGTTTTCTGTCTCTATGGATTTACCTATTCTGTGTATTTCATATAAGTGGAAGCATACAACATGTAGCCTTTCAGTGTCTAGCTTCTTCTACTAAGCATAATGTTTGTTGAGGTTCATCCACATGGTAGCATGTATCTGAACCTGATACCTTCTTTTTTAATGACTGAATAATATTCAATTGTATGGATATTCCACATTTCATTCCCTCATGTGTCGATAGAAGTTTTCCCCCGTCTGGGTTTTGTGAGTAGTCCTGCTACGAATATGTGTGTAAAAGTGTTTGTGCATCTGTACTCATTTCTTTGGGGTGGATACCCAGGAGTGGAATGGCTGCGTTAGAGGGTAACCCCCTACTTTTTTTGACTCTTCAGGCTAAGTTAGATTGACTATTCTCCCCCTTGTGTTAACCATTGTTCAGTAAATATTTGGGTGCCAGCAGTGTGTTGGGCAGTGTTGGAATAAAATGGTGAGCAGGACCAAATCTTGGTGTCCTCCCTGTTAGACTTGAGAGCTTGCACCAGGGCTATTTTCTGCCTCCCATAACTGGCATGAAGTGGGCCCTCATTATTAGGTTGAACCTTTTTAACTTTCTGTCTGTGTAGATATGAAATCGTGGAGATCTTGGCAATCTGTACCTGATCCAGCCTGGTAGTTATTGAAGTGATTCTGTAGGGCAAGGCTGTTGCCGACTTACTGTGCAGTTCCTAAAGGTTATGATGCACAGTGATACTGTATTTCTGCAATCTTGGATTTCTTTGGTTCTTTTTTTGTTGAAATGTAACCGGCATAAGGCACAGATGTCTTTTTTTCCTTAGGTTTTTATTTATTTTAAAGATTTATTTGACAGAGAGAGACACAGTGAGAGAGGGAACACAGGCAGGGGGAGTGGGAGAGGGAGAAGCAGGCTCCCTGCTGAGCAGGGAGCCCGATGCGGGGCTCGATCCCAGGACCCTGGGATCATGACCTGAGCTGAAGGCAGACGCTTAATGACTGAACCACCCAGGTGCCCCTTTAGGTTTTTATTTAAATTCCAGGTAACACACAGTGTAATATTAGTTCCCGGTGTATAATTTAGTGACTGAACACTTCACCCAGTGCTCATCACAAGTAAAGCACAGACATTGTAAGTATACAGCATTGGGGGAAATAATTAAAAACAAAAGCTCCTGCCAACCCAGAAAACCTCTGCACAAAATTAAAAGAGAAAAAAGTTCTATTCTTGACTAAGCATTAAGCCAGACTGCAAAGTGTGTCACAGGCAATCCACAGAAGAGAACACAAAGGCAGATAGAAATTTGGCCCTTCTCATAAAGCCGGGCAGATAGAGCCGGTCACAGACATGTTCTCAAGATAAACGATAACTGGTCGTTAAGTACGAGGACTTGTGTGAGAGTTGACGGCAACATTTGATACGTGTCTTTCATCCTAAATTTACCTGGTAATTGGGGTGGCCATTTGTGTGAGCTAATGGTCTTTCACCAAAAAAGTAATGAAACTTACAGCTTCTCTAGGATAGGCAGGTAATCACAACGTGGAACCAGGACCTAATTAAAGTCCCAGAGACCAAGGGATGGGGTGCTGTCTCCCTGGCATTTACACCTCAAAGGTGGTAACAGCAGCGAGAGGCAATTTAGACTTTTCAGATACTTCTGTGCATCTCAAAGGGACAGAGAAAGAATTTATAATGACAAGTTTGCTAAAGAAATGGCCTCATCAAAGGAAGGGGCAGCCACTTGTCTACTCCCTGTTTCTATGATTTTTTACTTTTAAGATTACACATGTAAGTGATACCATGCATTATTTGTCTCTGTCTGGCTTATTTCACTTAGCAAAAGTTCTTCCAGGCAAATCCATGCGGCAGGGGATTGGAAGATGGGGGAGATAGGGAGAGGTTGGTAAAAAGGTACAACTTTTAGCTATAAGATAAGATCTGAGGATCTAATGTAAAACACGGTGATTGTACTTGATGACACAGTATTATATAACTGAAATTTGAGTAGAACTTGAATGTTTTCACATGTATATATAATACGTGAGGTGATGGAGGTGTTAATTCCACTCGATGGGGGGAACCCTTCATTGGGCTCTCATTTATCAAATCACCACAATATACAATTTAAATATCTTACAGTTTTGTCAATTATACCTCAATAAGATGGAAATCTAAAAATGAGGAAAATCCTTTCCCCCTTTTACACGAGTAAGAATTAATTGTTAACTTTTTAAAAATTTAAATTCAATTAGCCAACATATAGTACACCATTAGTTTTTGATGTACTGTTCAATGATTAATTAGTTGCCTCTAACACCCAGTGCTCATCACAACACGTCATCTTTATCCATTCATCTGTTGAAGGACTTTTCAGCTCCTTGTTAATTTTTTTTTTATGGTGAAAAAATTTAGATTTAGCCAGCTGGACTCAGTTTAGATGATCCCAATTTTGTTGGCAACATCCAAACCATCATAGTCAGGAGCCAGTCAAACATAGGCCTTCTCTCCATCAGGCCTGATCAAGGTGTTCATCTTGGCCACGTCAATGTCATAGAGCTTCTTCATAGCCTGTTTGATCTGGTGCTTGTTGACCTTGACAACCACAATGAACACAAATGTGTTGTCTTCTATTTTCTTCATGGCTGACTCCGTAGTCAGAGGGACCTTGATGATGACCTAGTGATCAAGCTTGTTTCTCCTGGGGGTGCTCTTTCGAGGATATTTGGGCTGCCTTCAGAGACGCAGTGTCTTGGGTCATCGGAATGTAGGTGATGTGCGGATTTTTTTTTTTTTTCTTTTTTGTGACTGGACACCTTTCAGCACCGCTTTCTTGGCCTTCAAAGCCTTTGCTTTGGCTTTGGCTTTGGCTTTGGGAGGGGCAGGGGCTTCCTTCTTACCCTTTGGCACCATCTTCGTAAAAGGGGTCCTTGTTCACTTTTGATTCAGACTTGTCCTGATAGCAGCTTAATGCCTTTTACATATATTGCATTGCACCCTCTCCTGTTTGACCCTTGAATATTTCCAGTGCTCTAGAATGCCTCCAAGTGCCCCTCCCAGGCTCCCCAAGCACTAATCACTCTTCTAAATTCTATCACGGTGGGTTAATTTCTGAGTTTCCTATAAAGATATTATGCAGTGTGTACCTATTGTGATCGGGACTCTTCTGGCTCAACATAGTAATTGTGAGGTTGATTCATGCTGTTGCGTGTGTTGTTTTGCTTTTATATTTCTGTATAGAATGCCGTTGTATGGATGTAGCACATTTCTACATTGGTGGACACTTCTTCCAAGTGTTTGACTATCATCAGTTAGAGTTGCTGTAAACATCCTTGTTCAAGTCTTTGGACATGTGCCTGGGAGGGGAATTGCAGGATCCGTGCACGTGTAGCTCTAGGATTTGCTGCCACGCAGCCGTACGTAGTGGCCGTATCTTTTCACACTCCTATAGGGAAGGCAAGGTTATTCAAGCTCATCGGTGACAACACTGGATGTCAGCCCTTACCATTTCAGCTCCTCCGGTTGGGGTATAGAATTATTTCCCTGGGATCTAATGGAAATTTTCTGATGAGTCCTGATGAGTGGTATCTCAATGTGGTTTTGATTTGAGTTTCCCTGATGGCTAATGATGATGAACATTTTTTCATGTGTCTGTTAGCCATTTGTATGTCATCTTTGGAGAAGTGTCTGTTCATGTCTTCTGCCCATTTCTTGATTGGATTGTTTTTTGGGTGTTGAGTTTGAGAAGTTCTTTGTAGATCTTGGATACCAGCCCTTTATCTGTAGTGTCATTTGCAAATATCTTCCATTCTGTGGGTGCCTCTTTGTTTTGTGGACTGTTTCCTTTGCTGTGCAGAAGCTTTTTAGCTTGATGAAGTCCCAAAAGTTCATTTTTACTTTTGTTTCACTAGCTTTTGGAGATGTATCTTGAAAGAAGTTGCTGTGGCCAATGTCAAAGAGGTTACTGCCTATGTTCTCCTCTAGGATTTTGATGGATTCCTGTCTCACATTGAGGTCTTTCATCCATTTAGAGTTTAGCTTTGTGTATGGTGTTAGAGAATGGTCGAGTTTTATTCTTCTGCATGTGGCTGTCCAATTTCCCCAGCACCATTTATTGAAGAGACTGTCTTTTTTCCATTGCATATTTTTTCCTGCTTTGTCAAAGATTATTTGACCATAGAGTTGAGGGTTCATATCTGGGCTCTCTATTCTGTTCCATTGGTCTATATGTCTGTTTTTGTGCCAGTACCATGCTGTCTTGGTGATCTCTGCTTCATAATACAGCTTGAAATCGGGCAACGTGATGCCCCAGCTTTGTTTTTCAATATTTCCTTGGGGATTTGGGGTCTTTTCTGATTCCATACAAATTTTAGGATTGTTGGGCGCCTGGGTGGCTCAGTTGGTTAAGCGACTGCCTTCGGCTCAGGTCATGATCCTGGAGTCCCTGGATCGAGTCCCGCATCGGGCTCCCTGCTCGGCAGGGAGCCTGCTTCTGCCTCTGACCCTCCCCCCTCTCATGTGCTCTCTCTCTCTCTCATTCTCTCTGTCTCAAAAAAAAAAAAAAATTTTAGGATTGTTTGTTCCAGCACTTTGGAAAATGTCATTGGAATTTTGATCGGGATGGCATTGAAGGTAATAGATTGCTCTGGGTAGCATAGACATTTTAACAATGTTCATTCTTCCGATCCATGAGCATGGAATGTTTTTCCATCTTTTTGTGTCGTCTTCAATTTCTTTCATGAGTGTTGTGTAGTTCCTGGAGTATAGATCCTTTACCTCTTTGGTTAGGTTTATTCCGAGGTATCTTATGGTTTTTGGTGCTATTGTAAATGGAATCGTTTCTCTAATTTCTCTTTCTTTCTTTTTTTTTTTTTTTTAAGATTTTATTTATTTATTTGAGACAGAGAATGAGATAGAGCATGAGAGGGTCAGAGGGAGAAGCAGACTCCCTGCCGAGCAGGGAGCCCGATGTGGGACTCGATCCAGGGACTCCAGGATCATGACCTGAGCCGAAAGCAGTCGCTTAACCAACTGAGCCACCCAGGCGCCCTCTAATTTCTCTTTCTACAGTGGCATTGTTAGTGTATAAGAAAGCAACTGATTTCTGTGCATTGATTTTGTATTCTGCCACATTACTGAATTGCTCTATGAGTTCTAGTAATTTGGGGGTGGAGTCTTTTGGGTCTTCCATATAAAGTATCATGTCATCTGCAAAAAGAGTTTGACTTCTTTGCCAGTTTGAATACATTTTATTTTTTTGTTGTCTGATTGCTGTTGCTGGGACTTCTAGTACTATGTTGAATAACAGTGGTGAGAGTGGGCATCCTTGACGTGTTCCTGATCTTAAGGGAAAAGCTCTCAGCTTTTCCCCATTGGGGATGATATTCGCTGTGAGTTTTTCATAGATGGATTTTATGAACTTGAGGAATGTTCCCTCTATCCCTATACTCTGAAGAGTTTTAATCAGGAAAGGATTCTGTATTTTGTCAAATGCTTTCTCTGCATCATTTGAGAGGACCATATGGCTCTTCTCTCTCTTATTAATGTGTTCTATCACACTGATTGATTCGCAAATGTTGAATCACCCTTGCATCCTGGGGATGAATCCCACTTGGTCGTGGTGGCTGATCCTTTTAATGTATTGTTGGATCCTATTAGCTAGGATTTTGTTGAGGATTTTGGAATCCATATTCCTCAGGGATATCGGTCTGAAATTCTCCTTTTTGATGGGGTCTTTGCCTGGTTTGGGGATCAAGGTAATGCTGGCCTCATAGAATGAGTCTGGAAGCTTTCCTTCTGTTTCTATTTTTTGAAACAGCTTCAGGAGAATAGGTATTATTTCTTCTTTGAATGTTTGGTAGAATTTCCCAGGGAATCCATCAGGCCCTGGACTCTTGTTTTTCTGGGAGGTTTTTGATCACTGCTTCAATCTCGTTACTGGTTATTGGCCTATTCAGGTTGTCAATTTCTTCCTGTTTCAGTCCTGGCAGTTTATAGGGTTCCAGGAAGACCTCCATTTCATCCAGATTGCTCAGTTTATTGGCATATGGTTGTTGTTAATAATTTCTAATTGTTTCAATGTCCTTGGTGTTAGTTGTGATCTCTTATCTTATTAATTTGGGTCCTTTCTCTTTTCTTTTGGATAAGTCTGGCCAGTGGTTTATCAATCTTATTAATTCTTTCAAAGAACCAACTTCTAGTTTCGTTGATCTGATCTGTTTCTGGTTTCTAATTCATTGATCTCTGCTCTAATCTTATTTCTCTTCTAATACGTGGCTTAGGCATCGTTTGTTGCTTTTTCTCTAGTTCTTTAAGGTGTAGAGTTGGTGAATTCAGGTTTTTTGGGTTTTTTTGAGTGAGGCTTGGATGGCTATGTATTTCCCCCTAAGACCACCTTTGCAGTATCCCATAGGTTTTGGACTGATGTGCTTTCATTCTTTTTTTTTTTTTTTTTAAAGGATTTTTTTATGTATTCATTCAAGACACAGAGATAGACAATACGAGCAGGGGGAGAAGCAGGCCTCCTGCTGAGCAGGAAGCCCAATGCGGGGCTCGATCCCAGGACCCTGAGCTGAAGGCAGACACCCAACCAACTGAGCCACCCAGGCGCCCCTGTGTTTTCGTTCCTATTGGTTTCCATGAATTGTTTAAGTTCTTCTTTGATTTCCTGGTTGCCCAAACATTCTTTTTTTATTATGCTATGTTAATCACCTTACATTACATCATTAGTTTTTGATGTAGTGTTCCATGATTCATTGTTTGCGTGTAATACCCAGTGCTCCATTCAATACATGCCCTCTTTAATACCCATCACCAGGCTAACCCATCCCCCCATGCCCCTCCCCTCTAGAACCCTCGATTTGTTTCTCAGAGTCCATAGTCTCTCATGGTTTGCCTCCCCCTCTGATTTCCCCCCTTCATTTTTCCCTTCCTACTATCTTCTTTTTTTATTAACATAATGTATGATTTGTTTCAGAGGTACAGGTCTGTGATTCAACAGTCTTACACAATTCACAGCACTCACCATAACACATACCCTCCCCATTGTCTATCACCCAGCCACCCTATCCCTCTCATCCCCCGCCAATCCAGCAACCCTCAGTTTGTTTCCCGAGATTAAGAATTCCTCATATCAGTGAGATGATATGATACATGTCTTTCTCTAATTGACTTATTTCACTCAGCATAATACCCTCCAGTTCATCCACATCATTGCAAATGGCAAGATTTCATTCCTTTTGATGGCTGCATATATTCCATTGTATATAAATCCCACATCTTCTTTATCCATTCATCTGTTGAGGGACATCTTGGCTCTTTCCATAGTTTGGCTATTGTGGACTTTGCTGCTATAAACATTGGGGTGCACGTATGCCTTCGGATCCCTACATGACCCAAACATTCTTGAGCAGAGTGGTCTTTAGCTTCCAACTGTTTGAATTTCTGCCAAATTTTTTCTTGTGATTGAGTTCCAGTTTTAAAGCATTATGGTCTGAGAATATGCAGGGAATAATCTCAATCTTTTGGTATTGGTTGAGACCTGATTTGTGACCCAGTATGTGGTCTATTCTGGAGAAAGTTCTGTGTGTGCTCAAGAAGAATGAGCATTCTGTTGTTTTAGGGTGGAATGTTCTGTATATATCTATGAGGTCCATCTGCTCCAGTGTGTCATTCAAAGCTCTTGTTTCTTGATTTTTCTACTTAGATGATCTGACTATTGCTGAGAGTAGAGTATTGAGGTCTCCTACAATTAACCTATTGTTATCAATGACTCTTTATTTTGGTTAGCAGTTGGCTTATGTAGATGGCTGCTCCCATGTTGGGGCCGTAGATATTTACCATTGTTAGATCTTCCTGTTGGATAGACCCTTTAAGAATGATATAGTGTCCTTCTGTGTCTCTAATTACAGTCTTTAGTTTAAAATCTAATTTGTCTGATATAAGAATTGCTTCCCCAGCTTTCTTTTGAGGTCCACTGGCATGGAAGATGGATCTCCATCCCTTCACTTTCAGTCTGGATGTATCTTTAGGTTCCAAATGAGTCTCTTGTAGACAGCATATGGGTGGGTCCTGTCTTTTTATCCAGTCTGCAACCCTGTGCTGTTTTATGGGAACATTTAGGCCATTCACATTGAGAGTGATTATTGAAAGATATGTATGAATTGTCGTCATGTTGCCTGTGAAGATGTTTGTTTTTATAGATTGTCTCTGTAAATTTCTGTTGTAGATCACTCTTGGGGTCTTTCTCTTTTTATAGAGCGCCCCCCCCCCTTAATAATTCTTGCAGGGCCAGCTTAGTGGTCACATATTCTTTCAGTTTCTGCTCGTCTTGGAAGTTCTGCATCTCTCCATCCAATCTAAATGACAGCCTTGCTGGATAAAGTATTCATGGCTGCATGTTCTTCTCATTTAGTACCCTGAATATGACTTGCCAGGCCTTTCTGGCTTGCCAGGTGTCTGTGGATAGGTCTGACGTTATTCTGATGTTCCTCCCTCTGTACTGAAGGAATCTCTTCCCCCTAACTGCCCTCAAGATGGTTTCCTTGGTTCTAAGATTTGCAAGTTTTACTATTACATGCCAGGGTGTTGGCCTGTTTTCCTTGATCTTGGGAGGGGTCCTCTCTGCCTCTAGGATTCGAATGTTTGTTTCATTCCCCAGATTAGTGAAGTTCTCAGCTATGATTTGCTCAAATACATCTTCTAGTCCTCTCTCTCCACTCCCTCCGGGATTCCAGTAATTCTGACATTGGAATGCTTCATGGTGTCACTTATTTCTCTGATTCTATTTTCATGGATTCTGAATTGTTTTTCCCTGGCCTCCTCTTTTCCCTTTTTATCTATTGTCTTCCAGGTCACTGATTCGTTCTTCTGCCTCACTTACCCTAGCTGTTAGATTATCTAAATTAGATTGGATCTCATTGATAGCATTAAGTTCTGCCAATTCAGCTTTCATTTCTGCCCTTAGAGACTTATGTTGCCATTAGTTGATTTCTCCATTCTAGCTATTGTCTTCACAATTGCTAGCCTGAATTCCATCTCTGACATCTTGGTTATATCTGCATCCATTTGTAAATCTGCAGCATAAGTCATAATCTGAGTCTTTTCTGTTTTGGGGGCTCCTCCTCCTAGTCATTCTGTTGATGGGTGTTTGAGGGAATGTATAGAGTCCAAATTATTGACCAGAATCCAAGCAAGATGCACCTCTTCTCTTGGGACCTTAGGGTTGCTGGCCTCTTGTTTTCCCAGCCTGTCTTCTGCGGGAGGGGCCTGCCGCGCTGTTACTCAGGCAACCCTGTTTGGGCAGAGTTGCCCTGCCCCCTATGGCAGGGAATGGGCACATTTTTTGGGGGGGGAGCTTTTGTTCTCTGGTGGCTTTCCCTTGTGGCTTTCTGGCTTTCCCCCTCTCTTTTGAGAGAGCAGAAGAGACCGTTTCCAACCCTCTGCCTCAGAGCAGAGAGATCTCAGTTTGTTCTACAGTGAGCTCTCCAGGCCACACTGTCTCCATTTCTGTCCATGCTGCTATAAACTGCAGTGTCCTGGGTTGTGTGCCCCTCAGCAGCGCTCCCAGTTCTCGCCTCCAGGTTGGGGCATGTCTCGGCCCTTTGTGCTTCTAAAACTGCCAGCCGCCCCCAGTTCACACGCGTGGCCCCACTCTGGGTTTCCGTCTGCGGGGCTGTCCTAAAGTCCTTTCCCTGTCTCTACTGGTCTGCAAGTCTGTGCCCGGTCCCTAGGTGGGAGACTATCACTCCTCTGCGGTGTAGGATCCCTATGGCCAGGCTCCCTCCCCCTTCCATTTATCTTCCGATATCTGCCCGCAGAATCACGACTCCCTGAATTGTACCTCGAAACCAACCGCTTGTGGTATTTTGTAGAAATCCAGATCTATCTGATTTCGTGGATGCTCAGAGAGGTCTGGTAGATATCCAGCTCAATTCCGTCGCCAGTTGGTCCCCTACTCCTCTGCCATCTCCCCCCCGCCATTTTTTTCTTTATAACAATTTAAAGATGTCATTTCATTGTCACTTTTATACAATCGAGATAATTGACACACCTGTGTGTCACTGCTGTCTTAGAGAATGCAATGAGGTGACCAATCATAGTATAGAGTAAGTGTTCGGTATTGCTCTTTCCTCTTCGTGTACCAGTGCTGCTCTAGGTCCTGGTGGTGCAGCCCAGAACAGACACCCAAGGGAGTTTACATTCTTGCACCGTGGAGAGAGAGAGAAGTGTGCAGACACAGGTCTCAGGAAATGCTACTGGGAGAAAGTAGAACAACTGTGTAGATTTGTTTTTGGAGGAGGAGAAATCCTGGCTCATGGTTTCAACTCTATTCCCTACAGGTTCTGTGGATGTAGCAGTTCCTGGGCGGAGCTAGAAATCTTGTGTGTTGGGCAAGATGAGCTCCTCCGTGAACGTCTCTTTTGACAATGGTTCCTGTAATAAGCTGCTGTCTTCCCTGATTGGCCTGGATCAGTCTCAGCTGGAGGAATTCAAGCTGTGCCTCCAGTCCCCAGAGCTGCTGCTTGGGAACTTCCAGAAGATCCCCTGGGCAAACTTGAAAGCCAGTAATCCCATTAATCTGTTAGGTCTGTTGGGTGAATACTTTTCAGAAAGGCAGATATGGGAAGTGATCCTCAGCATCTTTGAGAACATGAATCTGACTTCATTGTGTGTGGAAGTTAGAGCAACGTTGAATGGTGAGTGGGTCCACAGGAGGGGTGGTTGGATGGACGGACGGAGGGGGGTGGGGGGACAGAGGGGCATCTGCCTGGTGCGCAGGGGAGCGAGGAGATGGTTGCTGGATTTTTATGGGGTCATGCCAAAATGCTAGCTACCCTTAAAAAAAACTCCCTGCTGGGCTATGAGAGTTTCAGCTAAAGGTATAAAGTCTAACTAGCCTGGGAGGGAATGGTGACTCAAAGCAAAAAGGAGGAAAATGGGAGGTACACTCAGTTGTGGTGCAAACCTTCTTTTGAAAATACAGACTTCCTCCTGGAGGGGAGGTGGGTGGGAGGATGGGGTAACTGGGTGATGAGAATTAAGGAGGGCACATGATGTGATGAGCGCTGGGTGTTACACACAACTGATGACTTATTGAATAGTACATCTGAAACTAATGATGTACTTTAAGTTGGCTAATGGAATTTAAATTAAAAAAAAAATAGATTTCTTCCAATGCAGCTGTAGTATTAGGGAGTGATTTGAGTATAACAGGAATTTCATGTTTACTTACACAGGATTCTTTTTCCTACAAGGGAAACACTAGGTAAATGCCAACAAAACAAAACAAAAAACTGCCCCCAGCTGAGCCAAGCCATGAAGGAATATACAAAATGTACATGCATATACACACACCTCAAATATCTATCAGCTACCCTAGCATGAGCCACACCCACCCAAAACTTACTGTCTGATTTTATTTTTTTATTTAAGATTTTATTTGAGAGAGAGAATGAGAGACAGAGAGCACAAGAGGGAAGAGGGTCAGAGGGAGAAGCAGACCCCCCGCTGAGCAGGGAGCCCGATGTGGGACTCGATCCCGGGACTCCAGGATCATGACCTGAGCCGAAGGCAGTCGCTTAACCAACTGAGCCACCCAGGCGCCCTTACTGTCTGATTTTAGATCGCTCTTTCCGCATCACAAAATCTCACAAGCTGTATCACTTGCCCTCCCTCAAGTAAATGTCAGGCGCTTTTTTTTTTGTACCATGCATGCTGTTTGTGCTGGTGTGCTTGGTGCACTCTTGTATCGTGTGGTCTTTAGTGGTAGTGATGTGCTTCATAACCAGTTATCAGGTGTTGGGACTGTGCTACTGTTTTTGTTGCTATCATTTTTCTGAATGTATCACGGATTCCATTTTCCTATAAAATAAAGACCCGTGTGGTATTTATCCAGTTTTCTCTCTGCAGTGAGCCTGAGAGTGCATATACCCCTTTATGGCAGAACCAGTTGTCTCTGAGACCAGTACAAAATCATCCTAACTTTTACTGGTACCTGTTATGAGCCAGGCATTGATCCTGATGCCTCCTGTGTTTGTTTGTAGTCATAAGAAGGAGGTCCTGTTGTCCCACTTTTGTAGACAAGGAAATTGGGGCCCAGAGCTCAAGTGAGTTGCCCAAGGTCACAGAGCTGGTGACTTGAACCCAGGTAGTGGGTGCCCAGAGGCTCTGTGCTGGACTGTATACTGCTTCTCTTGCCCCAGATGAGGGCATGAGTTCTAAGCAGTGGGGATGGGAGCTGGCAACATGATACCTCCCACATTGGAGACTGAGTCTATGGAAATTCAGGCTCTGTGTATCTTCTGGTGAGCAGGAGGATGGGGTGGGAACTAGATTTCCCTGTCTACCTGCCATCCTTTCTCCATCCCCTCTCCCCACATCTTCCCCCTTCATTTGAAATCCCTCATTTACTCTAGTGTAGAATAGGCAGGTGTTTGAGCAGAGAGAGAATGGAACCTAGAATCCTTAAATCCTGTTTTAGACTGACGATCCCAGAGGGAGGCATTTGCACAGAGGAGAATGCCATTAAAGGAAGAACGTCCTTTCTGGCCACTGGTCCCATATGAAGGCTGTAGAGCCAGACCTGGCACATTGAAGGAGCCCATTCTTCCTTGTCCTTATTTGATTCCCACTTGGCCTTCTGAGGGGGTGTGGCATATGGAGGATACCTTGCAAGCAGGAAAAAGCCCTAGACCACATCATCTCCCCGGCAATGTGAGTGATGATATAAAAGTCCAGGGGATCAGGATAGCTTCTACTTCCCCCTTGGCTCCATCTTCTAGGAAATATGGCATAATGAGAGTCTCTGTGCTCGAATGATACGGTGTTGTGAGTATGTGAATGCATGTGTGTTTGCGGGCACATGTGTGCCATCTTTTGGGGGCCCTGGGTTTAGGAGCTCAGGTTTGGTGTCAGAGTGCCTGGATTCAAAGGTTGGCCCACCTAACCAACTGTAACCCTGGGCAAATGACTTACCCCTGGGCCCCTGTTCTCTCTTGAAAACCTGGCCAGCTGTACCTACCTCTGAGTTTCTAGAAGGAAATGCTTAGAAGATGCTGGGCTCAGAGAAAGTTCTCACACATTTATTTATCTTTGGGGTAGTTTTTTCTGGATTCCAGGTGCTAGTTTGAGACAATGCCAGATGGACAGTATCAGAACTGGGAATGTCTTTGTCATCTTATGGCACATACTTTCCACCCTACCCAAGATGATGTCGACAGATTTTGGGTAGGTGAATCTGATTCAACAGGCTTTCCTAGGCAGACAAAGGGAAGTCTGAATTGGGATTTTTTTTTTTTTAATAGGAAAATGGGACTTAAATTCTAGGCTGTTGTGTTGACTCTTGATAAGTGGCCCCAGCTAGATCTAGAGCCTTCAACTTAATATATCTAGATATAGATTGTGGCAGCAAGGCTATAATCTGGAGGTATCCCATCACTGGGTTTATGTGCAACAGAGGAATGCAATGTGTCATGTTGTGAAATGGAGCTATTGATGAGGGATGATCTTAGCTTACTGCACTATGCACATAAGATTTCCCATTCAGGTTCCCTGATCCTAGGTGAGCTGGCCTAAGCCTGGACAGACCCTACAGGTAGGCTCTGTGGGGCTCCACAGAATTGGGATTATATTGGCCAAGCTCACCATAGTGGAGACTGATGGGTAGTAGCTCTTCAAAGGAACATAGGGCATGAGGAGGAAGCCCAGGACCCAGCTGGCTACCCAGATCAAGTCCTGCAAACCCTGACAACCAATGGAATTATAAACATTAGAGCCATGTCTCTGTTAGAGCTATTATCCCTTACGGGGCATTGGCTTATAGCAGCTAAGCACTGGGCAGTGGAATAGGAGTTATTGCTGTGTGAGTTAGACATGGAAGGGGCCCTTTAGCTCATGAGGAATGGGGCATTCAGAGTGGTTTTGTGAAATATAGAGAGGGAGGCTTGAGTTAGAATCCAATTCTTGGTGCTTTTATTCCTATGGTATTCTGGTATCCAGAGATCGTAGAGTGGTTTCTATGTGCTGGGTGGTGTTCTGCATATTTGGGATAAGTAAGCAAACAGAGGCTAGCCATTTGTGTCCCTCCTTCAGTGGGGTGGGGGGGAAGAGAGGTACTGAACCTAAGAAATACATACACTACATAGTGTGTTAGGAGGTGACAAATGCAATGGAAAGAGAAAGTTGAATGGGGAGAGTCTTGAATGTGTGCCTGGTGATCAAGTGAAATACTGATCAGGACTGTGCAGCACCACTGAGCTAAAATTTGAGCAAAGACTCAGAGGTGAGGTTGTGAACCACATGGGTATGGGGGGAGAGCATTCCTGACAGGGCATGGCTGGGTCCAAAGTACTTGTTGATGGAGCTGGAGGATGTGATTCCTTTGTCTCTTCAGTCTCAAGCCTGTCAGAGCAATACTTAGCTCTGTGGAGAGCATCCATCATTGGCCATTTTCAGCCTGGGTATCTCAATATCCCACCATCACTGTTTGTTTCAGAGATGGCACAAGCATGGGTACCCCAAGATCCAAACCAAGAAGAAGCAGAGATGCCAGAAGAAGAAGAAAAAGGTTTGTATGCTACTTTATGGTGAAAAAAATGTGACAAATTGCTTGATGGGGCATCCATTTTATTGGGTCTATAATTGCCACCACCCCTGAAATTTTCTTCAATTGATAGCATGTGGGAAATTATACCATTCCCAGCCTGTTCTTGCACTGCTGCTTATTGAATAATAAGTTACTATAAACTGGATAATTTCTCTGACTCCACTCTCTGCTCTTAGATACCAGTGTCTGTTTCCAGACTTTGTAATTTGTTGCATTAATAGGTAACTTTTTTTTTTTTTTTTTTTTTTTGGTACCAGTTGACTGTTGGAGATTTTCATGTTGACAAAGTAATACATGCAGCTATGGAACAGAGTTGGTTTTCTCAAATATATGTACTGGTGTATAATCCAGAAAATATCATGGAAACCTAAAACTTGTAATGAAAAACCTCAATCCATTGCTCAACCCTTGAGTTCTATAGAAGCAACTATATGCCATTCTTGCTCAAAAAGGATTAACATATACTGTAACCTCTTGGTTTTTCAATCAGTTATCATGGTAGTTAAGTATCTCCAATTATTTTTGTGGAACAATCAATTTTCAGTGTCATGGATATAAATCAATGCTGAGCCACATGATACATCAGGAATTCATGCTATATTTCTTTTCTAGGGCTGCCATAATAAATTTCCACAAACTGAGTGGCTTAAATAACATGTTTACTCCCTCACAGTTCTGGATTAGTCCAAAATTAAGGTGTCGGCAGGGTCATGCTTCCTCCTGGGGTTTGCGGGGAGCCTCATCCTTGTTTATCTGGCTTCGGGTGGCATTCCTGGATTTGTGGTTACATCCCTCCAATTTCTACCTCTGGTCACACGGCCACCTCCTATTGTGTGTCAGAATTCTGTCTCTTGTGAGAATACATTTGACTGCATCTAGGGCACTACAGGATAAGTTCTTCTCTTCAAGGTCCTTATATTTGCTACACAAGGTTCTGGGGATTAGGACGCCAACATATTTTCTGGGCGGGGGGCACTGTTCAGCCCACTATATATGCCTTTTTGGGGGAATCATTGCCTGTTTTTGTTTGAGTTAATAATTGCTTTTTAAACTTTCCATGCAATTATCTCCAAATTCTTCGGGAAGTATAATGTAATCGGATGTAACAAGAAATCCCTCAGCTCCCTCATCACTATTTCTAGACCGTTTCCTGAAGCTGAACATCCTTCCCTAGTCTGTATCAGTTGCCATGTATTTCTCATCCTGGGACTTGATTTAATCTCGAATTCTATTTTCTACTCTCAAATGTTGTCCCCCCCCCCGCCCCCACTTTGCCCTAACTTCTATGTCCATCTGTCTTTCTCACTGCTGTTACAGGGGACCCATTTTATGGTAACTTAGGAAAGTCAATATGAGGAAATTTGAGAGCTTGCCTGATAATTTCTCTAGTGCACCATTGGTGAATGGCTTGGGTGTAATTGTCCAGCTTGAAAGTCCTTCTCCCTCAATGTTTCTGGTGTTCCAATGTCCTCTAGTGCCCAGTGTTGATAAATCTTGATAACTTGTAATTTTTTTTTTTTTGCATTGTATACGACCCATGACCTATCTTTTACACTATGAAAACTTGTGGGGTCCTCCATCCCTGTGTTCTGAAATGTCACAGGGTATCTAGGTTTGTGGTCCTTACCCTCTTGATTAGGTTGGATACCAAGCAGGACATTTAAATGTAAAAAGTGCTCTTCAGCTCTCAAATAGTCTTGTTATCTTTTTGGCATTAATCATTCCTTCGCTGTTCTTTTTCTACAACTCTAATTAGGTGTTGTGTTTCCTGGGACTAACATTAGATCATAACTTTTTTTTTCTTTCACAAAATTGACTTCTTTTTATTGTGTATAGTTGACACAATGTACGTTAGTTTCAGATGTACAACTTAGAGATTCAACAAGTTTATACATTAGGCTGTGCTCACCGTGTCATTGCCATCCGCCCATTACATCGCTACTACAATATCATTGACTATATTCCCTGTGCTGTGCCTTTTATTCCTGTGACTCATTCACTCCGTAACTGGAAGCCTCTATCCCTCCTTCATCCATTTTACCCATTCCCCCAACCATAACTTTTTAATCCCATGCCACCATCTGTTTTTGTTAAAACCATTTGAAAGATTACTTCAACTTTCTATCATACCTTCCACGAAGCCTATTTCATCAATAATATTTGTAATATCGAAACTTTTAACTCAATGTCTTCTTTTTAAATGTAATACCTTTCGAATTTTTTTTTCCCCAACTTTTGGAGCATGTTTTGGTTCCCAGAGCTACCTGTTTCTTGGTTAAAGTGATTATACAAGCAAATATAAATGGTACAATGTGCTTAATATTTTAAAGTTTCTCCTATATAGTCAATTAATTCTACAAAGGTAGCAAGCTTAAAAAATTGGTGTGTGTTCTTCCAGCTTTTCTTCATGAATTAGATTATATATCCGTTTATAATGCTTGTCATTTGATACCTTGATCACATCTTTATACAAACCTATCAGCTTCACATTTTAATAGCTACTTAATATACCATTGAGTGCATATGTCATGGCCTGTAGCTTACCCTGTCCTGTCGGTAGAAATTTAGGCTTCTGGGTGTGTGCATATTAAACAGTATTTGATAAACATCCATGACCTATTGTGTCCATCTGCAAGTATTTCTGCAGAAGATGTGCCTAAACTAGAACTCCCGGATCAGAGCACATACAGAAACTAAACTTTGATGCAGCGAAATTGATCTTCTAAAAGACTGTATAAAGTTATGTCTCTCATGATATTTCGGGTGTTTTACTGTCCTTTTATCAACAGATTCTTTAAAAAAAAAAAATTGCCAGCTTGATAAAAATACTGCCCTGACTTGACACTTGGTTTGCATTTGTTCTGCGAGTGAGTTGAAAACTGTAATTGCTTTTAGCCTGTTTGTTTCTTGCAAAATGACTGTTTATTCTCCCCCTCTTCTTTTGGGTGCTTGCTCTATTCTTTATTGACTTGTAAGAGCACATTGCATATAGAAAATGAATGACCTCTTGGTCTGTCCTGTAGATGGCAAGTATTCCCCCTCATGCAGTTTTTGTCTTTCAAATTGACGTGTTGTGTTTGTGTTCTGCTTTATATCTTCTGGATGACAAGACCGCTTCTCCACTTGGTTGGGGTGGGGGAAGGGGAGGAGAGCCCTGCCATAGCTGCCACCTGAGTGTAGATCCACATGTTCTCCAGCTCTTGTTGTGTGGTAGAGAACAAAGGCAGGGGGAGATGGATTACCTGGTTCTGAGGAAGAAGGTCCCACACGAGTCGCACCTTTGGTCCATAAGATCCATTTCTTAAATGTTGCGTGATCAAGTTTTGGGGTTTAATCAGTCCAGAACAGTCCATGTTTGGAGATGGGGTAAAGCTCTGCGAGGTCGAATATTTGAGGAATGCCAGCCTTCAGAGACCTGTGATAATCTGAACAGAAAAGGCCCCACCTCCAGAAAATGACTTTGCCCTTCTGGTGAGTAAAAGAAAAATGCTTTTCCATTCTTTCCTGCTTATTTGGAACTTAAAAGGGAACCGAGGTTCAAAGAATTTGATGTGTCCACAAAGCATTGCAGCCCTAAGCATCCGTTCTAAATCTTAAAGAAAATGCAAAGGCAGGCCTTTGGTATTCCTACTCTCCTGTTCTTTATACCAGAGACTGTGTGTGTGTGTGTGTGTGTGTGTGTGTGTGTGTGTGTGTAGTAAAAATCATCCACCAAGATATTTAAGCCACAAACCTAGAATGCATGTACAACTCCATTTTCCTTAGCATTCCCCACACCCTCATTATTAGAAATCATTAATAATACTTCTGGTTCTACTTTCAATATATACCCTAAGTCCATTCATCTTATTTTCAATACTATGCTCTAGTTCTTCACAGACTCTGCTCAAGTATTTCCACAAAGAACCAGGGACTTATTGTTGTTGCTATTATGTTATCAATGGATATGTTTGACCAACCCTACCTACTTTCACTTAGACAACAGAAGCAGCTTAATAAGTGGGCTTCTTGCTTTCTTGCACCATAATCCTCTCTCTAAGCAACAGTGACCTTTTAAATTTGGAGATTGTGGCTTATCATCTCTTGGCCTTCAGAACAAAGATACTCATGACCAGCCCTTCCCCAGAGTTGAGTGCCCCTGTCAGGCACTTTGCTCACTCTGCTCTAGAATGTTCTTATTCCTGTCTCAGGGCATTTGCACTAGCTCTTCACCCTGCCTAAAAGCCTCTCTTTCTACATCTTGGACTGGCAGCATCTCGTGATTATGGTGTTAACTCTCTTGCAGAAGCCACCACAGATCCCTTCCCCCCCACCCTCCTTCAAAGGGCATTCTCAGTCTCTCTTGTGTTCTCTGTATTTGTTTTTGTATATCCTCAAGCTATTCTGCTACCTTTGCTACTTTGTACCACCATGCTGCTCCTTCCAA
The DNA here is from genome assembly GCF_011800145.1 of Mirounga leonina. Lineage (NCBI taxonomy): Eukaryota > Metazoa > Chordata > Mammalia > Carnivora > Phocidae > Mirounga > Mirounga leonina. The sequence continues at coordinate 9,438,634 of NW_023270718.1, read as the reverse complement.
AAGTTAGACCCTTGGAGGTAGAACTTATTGTCTTGTTTAAGGCTTTATATAAAAACTTACTATTCCTAAGGCCGAAATTCATTCTGACCATTGTTGTGTTCTGTTTTGCCTCACTTCTCTGTTTTAGTTCACAGAAGATACAGAGCGAAGATGAAGGCTAAAATATTGATGATGTGGGACAACATGCCTTGGCCTGAAGGCCATATATATCTCCGCAATGTGACTGAGAAGGAACATGAAGAACTGAAGAGCCTCCTGTATCCAAACAGGACTGGAGCCCAGCCACAGACAATAGTCTTAGAGGGAGTAGCAGGGGTCGGGAAGACCACCCTGGCAATGAAGGCCATGCTGCATTGGACAGAGGGCTTGCTCTTTCAGCAGAGGTTCTCCTATGTTTTCTTTATCAGTTGCCATAAACTTAAAGAGATGAAGGATACCACATTTGCTGCCTTGCTTTCCTGGGACTGGCCTGACTCCCAGCCTCCCATTGAAGAGCTCATGAGTCACCCTGAGAGGCTCCTGTTTGTCATCGATGGCTTTGAGGAAATGGACCTGCCCTCCAACTTGGACAACAGCCCACCATGTACAGGCTGGTATCAGCGACTCCCAGTCAACAGAATCCTGCTCTACTTATTGAGGAAAGAATTGGTTCCCATGGCTACCTTACTGATCACAACCAAGGAGTATAGAACCAAGGATCTTAAAAAGTTGTTACTGAATCCATGGTTTATACAAATCTTAGGGTTCACGGAGGGAGACAGGGAGGAATATTTCATCAGGTACTTTGGTGACCAAAACAAAGCTAAGAAAATCTTGCGTTGGGTGAGAAAAAATGAAAACCTGTTTTATTTCTGCTCTGCCCCCATGGTGTGCTGGATCGTGTGTTCCTGCCTGAAGCGGCAGATGGCAAGAAATCCTTGTTTCCAGCTAAACACCCAGACCACCACCAGTCTGTACGTCTACTTTTTCTCCAGCTTGTTTGCCAAAGCAGAGGTGAGTTTGTCAGACCAGAGCTGGTCAGAGCAGTGGAGAGCCCTCTGCTCTCTGGCTGCAGAGGGGATGTGGTTTTGGAATTTCACATTTGCAAAAGAGGACCTCGAACACAAGTGCCTGGAAGCACCTTTCATTTACTCTCTCCTCAGGCTGAATATTCTTCGAAAGGTCAGTGACTGTGAGGAGTGTGTTACTTTCACTCACCAGAGTTTCCAGGTGTTTTTGGGGGCCATATTCTATGCACTTGGGGGGACAAAAGGATCCGTTGGCAGTCCTGCAAAGCATGAAGAGATGAAGGTGCTACTGAATGATGCTTTGGCTGACACAAACTTGTATTGGAATCAGATGGCTCTTTTTTTCTTTGGTCTTTTAAAAAGAAACTTAGCAGGAGAACTGGAAGCTGCTTTGCGTTGTAAAGTGAGTCACAGGATAATGGATGAATTATTAGAATGGGCAGAGGAATTAGGAAGTTATGACATTTTCTCCAACCGTTTTGAATTCCTACACTTTTTTGAGTGCTTATATGAGACTCAGGAGGAAGACTTTGTAAGGCAGATTTTGAGTCCTCTCCTTGAAGCTGACCTTGATATTTTCGGGAATCTACAACTCCAAGTTTCTTCATTTTGCCTAAAGCACTGTCGAAAGTTAAGTAAGCTAAGGCTTTCTATCACCGTTCCCATCCCTCAAATGGAATTGACTTTCAACGTGGAAACTTTGGAGTGAGTAATGCAAACCATTTCCCTCCCAGGTTTCTTCCCAGGCTCTGCCCAAGTTCTTCCATGAAGAACTGGGGATATGTTGTGTTATCATTAGTTATGATTGACCAAACCTTCTAGGTTGCTCCAACCCAGGAGGCCATTTTCCTTTAGGTGTCATATAGGATTCCTTGGCTACTTCCATTGATCTACTTCGAGGTAGAGCTTCTATCTCAGGCCCTGCATAGTGAAGATGTATGTGCCAGACATTGTGCTAAGACCTCTACTTATATCTGACTGATGCCCATTGTTGAATGGAGGGTGGAGTGTTACTGCCATTTGTAGATGAGAAAACTGAATAAAAACAGAATTTGCTTATATCAGTGTGGCCACTAAGCAGCTCAGCTTGAATCAATTGAACCAGAGCTCCAGAGCTCAAAATGCTGGTGCCCCTCCTTTGAGCATGAGTTGGGGTGGGGGTGGGTCCAATGGTGTCAACTATATCCTGAGGTTTGTTTTGAAGAGTTTGTCCCTTTGTCTCCTGGAAGATGAATCCCAGAAATACTTGAACTACTTTTGATTTTTACCCTATGACCTTCTCCCATTGCTGACACTGTGGACTTCCAGCCTAAGAGGTAAAGAGATCTCAGTGTTCTAATTATTTCAGGCCCTAAGGGTGTTTTCTAAACTCCTCTCATGAGACAGGGGCTGCTATGTGTTCACAAATCCTTTCTTGTTTAACCCTCAGACCTACAAAAAATACCAGTTCAATTTTGGTTGTACAAATAGAAATTTTGAGAAGACTAATCTCTTTGTGTTCATCCAGATTGGAATATTAGTAAGATGTTTGGTCTCGGGGTCTCAGAGTCATAAATGTTCAATATATCTTGGCTGACGTTTGTCCAGTCTTAGATTCCCTAAAGCCTAAATAGGGGACTTTATTTAGGTAGCATTCACTGTTGGGTTACATGAGTAAGTGTCCTTACTACTAAATGTTTTCCCAAGGATAATACCATTTATTGTAAGGATTAATACTCCATCAACACCATTCCTCACCTTACACATAATCACCCTAAGGCTGAAGGAGATTTCATGTCTTCCTTAATGGCAATAACAGACCTTCTGATGTGAAGGTCAGTCCCTGTTTCTCTACAGTACAGTTTCTTTTCCTAAGTGGTTTTTAATTCTGTCTGTATCTCAGAATTAACTTGGATGTTAAACATATGAATGCATGGACATGTGTACACACACACAAATACAAACACGCTAAGGTTAGAAACAACTAACCAATGCTATAATTCTGGGCTCACCATGTAGAACTTTATATCCTTGGGTGCTTTAATGTGTTTCTTCTACTTTCTTCATTGGAGATAAAAAGTTTAATTCATGACTTGGATGCTCTTTTACTCTTGTAAATGTTGAGAACCTACCACATTAAGGAAATAATAATTAGAACTTTTTTATTATGTTCAGTTAGTCAACATATAGTAGCACATCATTAGTTTTTGATGTAGTGTTCAATGATTCATTAGTTGCATAGAACACCCAGTGCTCGTCACAACATGTGCCGCCCTCAATACCCATCACCTGGTTACCCCATCCCCCCACCCCCTCCCTTCTGTAACCCTCATTTTGTTTCCTGGAGTCCAGAATCTCTCATGGTTTGTCTCCATCTCTGATTTCTTCCCATTCAGGTTTCCCTCCCTTCCCCTGTGGTCTTCCACACTATTCCTTATGTTCCACATAGGAGGGAAACCATATGATAATTGTCTTTCTCTGCTTGACTTATTTCACTTGGCGTCATCCCCTCCAGTTCCATCCATGTCGATGCAAATGGTAGGTATTCATCCTTTCTGATGGCTGAGTAATATTCCATTGTATGTATAGAACCCTCCTAAGTTCTAAATATTTGCATAAACCTTTTTTTTTTTTTTTGCATAAGCCTTTTTTTAAATCACAAAATCCTATGAGGGTAAGTTTTATTAAGTACATTTAGAGATAGACAATTGGACACAGAGATTAAATCATAGGAAATGCAGCTCTGAATTTATCTTAAGTCTGTTTGACTTGAAGTCTGAATGTGTAAGGATTAAACCAATGGCCACCTCACCTCACTTATGCTGGTCGCTTTCCTCTGAAAAGGCTAGCTGAGGATTGTTGGAATAAAACATCTGGGACTTTAAGAACTATACTTTTGGGGTCATGATTTTCCTGCCCAGCACTCTAGCAAATTCCTTCATTTCCAGTGGGTCTCTTTTTGTCTTCTGTAGACCACACTGTGAGCATCGGTTGAGGTTCATTTCAGTAACCCTTCTTTCTCTCTCTCATAAATGACCAGGCTGCCTTCCAAGATACATCAGTGGCAGGATATTTGCTCCATGTTTTGCAATGGGAATGTGAGTGAGCTGGACCTGAGTAACAGCAAGCTTAACACTTCTTCAATGAAGAAACTCTGTTACGAGCTGAGAAATCCAAGATGCAAGCTCCGAAAACTGATGTAAGTATGACACACAATTTGAATAATTCCATCAGAGAATAATCCAACATTTTTCTCTTGCTTATTGCAGTGAGTATCTATTTTCCAGAAAGTAAGCTCAGGTGCTTGGGATAATAAACATGTTTGTATGAGTTGAGGCAAAGACCTGGTACTCTGTCATGAGTCATCTTGTGTGAAGCTGCTGTTTTGAGCTGAATATGAAGGAGTAGAAAACTTGTAGGATGTGATTGGGACAAAGCACTTGAGGAGACCCAGAGTTTATGTAGAGCCCATGTGAAGTGTTGAGTCTTAAGGAAAGGTGGGTGGTTTGTGGTAAGGAATTTGTTCATTCAGTGGATATCTAATGAGCATCTCTTCTCCATTCTGAGGTTATAGCCATGAACAGAATGGATAATTCCTCCCTTCATGGAGCTTACAGTGTTGGAGAAATGAACTTAAATGACCAGAGTGGTGTATGAGACCGTGAAATCTCCCAAAGCAGGAGGAAATCTGTTCAGGGAGCCTGGGTGTGGAAGAGGAGGCTTTGTGTTGTTAGATAGGAGAGGCCCTTCTGCTTTCTCTATCTAAAAGTTTTCTGAATAAAGACCTACTCATTGGAGCTGAAGCCTCATTTTGGACTGAAACCTCTCACATGATGTAAATAGAGATCACAGGGTGCCAAATCTGGCTTGAAGGTAGGGAATAATGGAGGTGGCCATTGAAGGAGAAGCCAGTAAGAGCTACCTGACTGAGGACGGACAATGACTCTTACAGTTGGAGAAGGTGTTCGGTTGGATGCTCTGGAGTCCACGCCAACTAATTCTGCCCTACTGTCCCTCTGCAATTCAGTGCTACCTTGAGGTCTGAATATCAGATGTATGCACTGATTCAGTGAGTTAACAGCAGATTTGGCAGTAATGATTGTCCTCAAACTTCAATGTATTGTGAGCTGAATCAAACCCACAGGAGGCAGCCTTAAACATCTTTTATTAGGATATGGCTTTTTCATCCTCCCTCCCTCCCGTCTGTTTTGGTCTAATCACTTAGTCCTAAAGTGGGGAGAAACAGATTTAAGAAAAAACAAGAGGAGAGGTGTTCTCATCAGAACTTTCCGGGTTGTGTGGGGGGTCACCCCCTGCCCAGAAGAGTAGGCTGCTCCAGGGTCTCTTATGCAGACTTGGTGGGGGAGGGGATTGATTCCTGATTTGACACATCCAACTGCGCTTCAATTTTTGGGTCCCTCTTATAAATGTATATCCTTGAGGGAGGGGGTACATGAGTGTGCATGTGTATGTTTGTGCGTGTGTGTGTGGTAGAAAGGCAAGATGAGGAAGTACTCCCTTCCATGAGGCCAGCCTCCTCACTTCCTCTCTTTCTCAGATGCAAATCAATAACTCCTGTGAGGATTCTGAAGGAGCTTGTCCTTGTCCTACACGGTAACAACAGGCTGACCCATCTGAACTTGAGCTCAAACAACCTGGGAGTTCCCGTGTCCACGATGATCTTTAAAACCTTGAGGCATTCAGCCTGCAACCTCCAGTATCTGTGGTAAGTCTCTGTTTTTCCAGATCTGTCCTCAAGGTCACCCCCAGGTTCAGTGATGCATTGGGAGGACAGGACTCAGCACGGCAGCAAAAGGATGTAGAGAAAGATGAGCAGAGGGAACAAGTGCTTGGGTATAATGCAGTGCTTTGCATTATTTAATGTCCACCAGACCCACCTGAGGGGGCGTGTTAAAATGCAGGGTCCTGGAACCCACACCCTGAGACCCAGCAGGGCTGCTGGGGGGCCTGATAGCTAGCATTTCTAACAGGCTCCAAGGTGGTGCTGGACCATGGACCACTCTCTGAGTGGCATTAACTTGGAGGCCATCCTGCCTGGGGAGAAGATGAGGAAGGAGACATAAGCTTTTATTTGTAGAACAAGGGGGCCTCCAAATGAAGACCCCTCTTCCCGGGAGTAACTGCCGGTCTTGGGGCCCCTTTGGTAGGTTGGAATCGTGTGGCCTCACCCCTCTGATGTGTTGTCATCTCTTTCTGGAGCTCAGCAAGAACTCGACTGTGAGCTTCCTTAGCCTGGGGGACAATGATCTCTCGGGTATTGAGGTAAAAAGTCTGCAGGGGCCCTCTGGGATGTCAAAGTCTTCCCTGAAGGAGCTGTCGTAAGTCTTCCTATCTTGTCAAAATAGTGTCTTTGCAAGGTTAAGTGGCAGGGTGGGGTGGCAGTGGGAGCATGTCTGGGGAGCCTTGGGGATCCCTCTGTTGTAGTTACCTACCCTGCTGACACATTCCCTATCTTCACTCTTTTTCACTATGTCCTTAGGGCTCCATCTCAGTCAGCTTTGCCCTCACCTTGATTGTGGGTGACTCACCTGCCAGCCTCCCCTAAACCCAGTGATTTTTTATTTTTTAATATTTTAGTTGTTTAACATTTTAAAATTTAAATTCAGTTAGCCAACATACAGTACATCATTAGTTTCAGATGTAGTGTTCAATAATTTATTGGTTGCGTATAACACCCAGTGCTTAAAGATTTTATTTATTAGAAAGAGGGAACACAAGGGGGGGTGGTGGGAAGGGGCTGAAGGAGAAGCAGACTCCCCGCTGAGCAGGGAGCCCAATATGGGGCTGGATCCCAGGACCCTGAGATCATGACCTGAACTGAAGGCAGATGCTTAACTGAGTGAGCCACCCAGGCACCCCATATTAAAAAAAAAAAAAAATTATTGAACACTACATCAAAAACTAATTATGTACTCTATGGTGGCTAACTTAACATAAAAAAATATATAAATGTCAAAAAGATAAAAAAAAAGATTTTATTTATTAGAGAGCGAGCAGGAGCGGGAGTGGAAAGGGAGAGGCAGACTCTCCAGTAAGCAGGGAAACCCAGTGGTTTTAAACTGGGGGTGATCTTGTCCTCCAAGGGACATTTGGCAATGTCTGGACACTTACTTGGTTCTCACAACTGGGAGGGGAGGATGCTACTGGCATCTAGTAGGTGGAGAACCAGGTATGACCAATATGCTTCAATGCGTCAGGGGACCCCCCACTGCCCACCCCCCACACACCAGCATCACAAAGAATGATCTAGCCCAAATGTCTGGATGGCTGAAATTGAGAAGCCTTACCCTGACCCATCTTTTTCTCCTTAAAACTTTTGTTCTTTATCCAGTTCAATCTTTTGATGATGTTGGGGTCCCAGATGTGTGGCCCAAGGGACTGGGAGTTTGAGAAAGAAAGTGGGCATGGCTGGGGCTCACACTACACTGGTACCTTCTACAGCCTGGAGAAGTGCAACCTGTCAGGGGCCATCTATCAGGATCTGGCCCTGTACCTCACCAGCACCCAGAGGACAACTCGACTGTGCCTGGGATTTAATCCACTCCAAGACGATGGCGTGAGGCTCCTCTGCGCTTCCCTGACTCACCCCGAGTGTGCCTTAGAGAGACTGGTGTAAGTCCCTCTTGATTCTATTTCTGGAAGTGACTCTCCTTGGGGGTAGGCATGGAGGAAAACAATGGGTCCTTCATTTGGGACCCATTTATATCGTTGAATGCTAACATGTGTTGAGCAGTTATTCCATGTGGTAGGCACCATTCTAAACGTAGGTTCTGAGTAGCACCCCAGATTTGTTGAATCAGTCTCGGGGTTGTACCAAGGAATTCAGTTTTAACAAGGATACCAGGAAATTATGGCCTGGTCAACTAATGTCTGAGCTCCTATCTCTAGATACAGAGCTGGGCGCCAAGGTTGGGGTCAGGGATAAAATAGACACCCGCCTGTGTGGAGGATGTAGTTTTATGAATGCGATACCAAAAAACAAAAACTAGGAGTTCAGCTAGGAAGAAAAACAAAGTGGAATGAATAGACAGGAGTGGTGGGCTGGTTTCCTAGTAAGGTCTTCTCTCATCAACCTATCAGAGGAGGGGACACTAAAGCCACCAGACATTGACTGAAGAAGCCACATGCAGAGAGAAGGAAGAGGAGGGCAGAGGCCCCGAGGCTGGAGTGAGCGTGGGGCGTTGTAGGAACAGCAAGACAACTAGTAAGGCTGGGGTAACAGGAGTGAGTGGGATGACGGACGAAGATGAAGCTGGAGAGGCAGGACGATGCCTGGAATATGCCCCAGCAGTGAAGGAATCTGTTTTGTTTGGAGGTGGAAACATTGTCTGAGGACTGGAGTTTGTACAGGGACATACTCTGAAAGATTACTCAGTCTGCTCTTGAAGGATGGACTAAAGGGAAGCAAAAATAGGAGCAGAAGCAAGTGCCTGTAGATGAGGCAAGAGGATGACAGTGGATTGGCCAGAGTGAGGTGGTAGGATTTCAGGGTATACTTGGAGGTAGAGCCAGTAGGACTTGCTGATGCATTAGTGTGGTTTAGGAAGGAAAGAACCAAAACATCTCCAGGTGATGGGCTTGGCAGCTGGGTGAAAGGTGGTACCATTTTCTGACATGGGGAAGACAGGAGAGGATGCGGTTTGGGTGTGAGGGGTTTGGTCTGGGACATGGGAGCGTGAGATGCCTATTAATCAACCACCTAGAGATGTTACCTGAGCAGATGTATGTAGGACTATAGGTTTCAAGGGGGTTGCTGGGTGGGGAGGAGTCCACTGGCAATGGAAGGTGCCAAGTGTGATTTTGTAGATGTTTTCTACTTTAGCTACAATCTGCTGCTCTGGGGCAGGTGTGGAATAGATGGAGAGATGGGTTTTCCTGGAATTGGATACTGTTCAAGTAAATATAAAAGGTTTAAAAGGCCAAGGGTCTTGAGGCCCATCCAAGGGGGTAAATGGTGAAAGACCATAGAATCTGAGCTACAGACCAACAGGTTAGCACTCAGCACTGAGCCTCAAAGAACCATAATATTAATAGCTAATTAATACATATATAATATGTACTAATATATATAACTGTTACAGGTTATATTAATAGATATAATGTTATAATTATGCTTGTAGCAATATACTTTAATATATAATTTTTTAAATTTTATTTTATTATGTTAGTCACCATACAGTACATCATTAGTTTTTGATGTAGTGATCCACGATTCATTGTTTTTGTATAACACCCAGTGCTACAAGCAGTACATGCCCTCCTTTAATACCCACCACCGGGCCAACTCATCACCTCACCCCCCTCCACTCCAAAACCCTCAGTCTGTTTCTTGGAGTCCATAGTCTCTCATGGTTCATCTCCCCTTCTGATTTCCCCCTCTTCATTTTTCCCTTCCCTCTCCCAGTGACCTCCATGCTATTCCTTATGTTCCACAAGTAAGTGAAACCATATGATAATTGTCTTTCTCTGCTTGACTTATTTCACTTAGCATAATCTCCTCCAGTCCCATCCATGCTGATGTAAAAGTTGGGTATTCATCTATAATTATATGTGTTTAATAGATACATGAATATATAACATAAAATACAAAATAATATAAATCATATATGTAATCTATATAATTCATGATGTTACTCAATATTATATAAATCATGTATATATAACGTGTCTATTATATAATGCTGAAGTATTAGATGTATAAAATATATAGTATACATATTATATATATATCTAATGCTTATATAATCTCTCTATATTCTACATCTCCTACAACTTGTATTGCACACTTGCCACGTGCTGTTCCAAACACTGCACGTCATGGCTCGTGGGATCATCAACAATGCCGTGATGGACCATCATAATCTCCAGCTTAGAAAGAAAGGAAGGCTGGAGGGAATAAAGCAACATGCCTGACAATAGTCAGTAATGGCTGAATGGCATTTGATTCCATGTCTGACTAGCTTCAAAGCCTTGGGTTCATCCCCAGCTGCCTCAAGGTCATTTAAAGTGTTTTCCCTTCTATTTTTTATTTTTACTTAAAGTTAAAAAAACTCCCATATTAAAGTTCTGACATATGAGAAGTCGCCCATTTTTACCGTACAAGTCGGTGAGTTAGGGGAGAAGTACACACCCATGAGATCTTCCCCACCATTAAGGCCATATACATATCCATCACTTTCCAAAGTTTCCTCTTCCCCCTTTTTCACTAAATTCTTTTGTGACATCACTTAACATAGAATATTTAAATACATAGAAAATTCTAAATCTTAGAGAACTTAAAGTACACAATACGGTATCGTTGGCTATAAGCGTGATGTTGTAGATCTTCAGAACTTCTCTTGCACCACTGAAACTTGATATGCTTTGATCATCATCCCTTTATTTTTAAAGACTTATTTATTTGAGAGCGAGAAGGGAGAGGGGCACAGGGAGAGGGAGAGAGAGCATCCTCAAGCAGACTCTCTGCCAAGCATGGAGCCCAGCATGGGGCTCAATCCCAGGACGCTGAAATCAAGAGCAGGAGGCTTACCCGACTGAGCCATCCAGGTGCCCCGATCATCATCCTTTTCTCGGCTTTTTTTTTTTTTTAAGCCACCACTAATGACAAGCATGTTCTTGCCGTGCTCATTGCATAAATCTGGGAAAGGATGAGTAAGCACAGATGCTCAGCATATCCTGGTTTGGGGTTCAGGGGGACGCCATGGTTGAACTCAGAGGCAGGGCCTGAGGCTTGTGTCCCCAGGGGCCTTGGTTTGGGCTGCTTTCCTGAGCATCTGTCTCTGTGGCTCTTGCCCCATAGGCTCTGGTTCTGCCAGCTCGGTGTACCCAGTTGCAGGTACTTGTCAGATGCTCTCCTTGAGAACAAGAGTTTGACACATCTGAACCTGAGGAGGAATAACCTGCGAGATGAGGGAGTGAAGTTTCTGTGTAAGACCCTGAGTCATCCGGACTGCAGCCTACAGAACCTGGAGTGAGTTCCATTGCCTCTCTGTCCTTCAGAGGATGGGAAGAGAGCATGTGAATTAACTTGCAAATGCCTGAGTTCCAGATGGGGCTGGAGTCCTGGGTGTAGATGTAATTGCTCACCTACAGGAGCTTCAGGTTCTATTGGAGGGGGGTAGGTGAGGGTACTGGGATGACTGCTGAGGACCAACCACAATGTGTGTTGGCAGTTCCCGAGACCACTCTGTGGGTCTGATGACTCACAGAGGACTTCAAGAACTTGGCATGGGGTCAAATTTGTGGCTGCGATTTATTACAGTGAAAGGAGAAAACACAAAATCAGCAAAGGGGAAATGTGCATGGGGTCAAGTCCAGAGGAAACCAGGTGCAAGCTCCCCCCATAAATGGCATGGGGAAGGAGCTGCACTGTCCTGTCTACTTCCTTTCTACTGGGTAGATAGTGTACTCAGACCTCCTGACCAGCACCCTCCTCTTCCCAGGACTCAGAATGAGAAGTCTGGCTTTGGCATCTCTTTTCCTTGGAAGACTGTGACATGGGCTGGGGTAGATAGAGCAAAGCCCAAGGATTCAGGGGTTATTGTGCTTCCCTTTCTGTTTATCTTGCAGTTTGTCAGGTTGTTCTTTAACAGCAGAGGGCTGTCAGGAGCTTGCTAATGCCCTCAAGCATAATCATAACATGAAAAATTTGGATCTCGGGAACAATGATGTTCGGGATGATGGAGTGAAACACCTGTGTGAGGTTCTAAAAGATCCAAATTGTGCACTGAACACACTTGGGTGAGTTGACACTGTTCTCTTTGTGGGGAGCCCCCATCTCTACTGTTGCATCTGGAGGGAATAATATGCGGTCACCTGAGGGTTCAAGAAAGTGAGGAACAAATGACAAAGTTCTGTTTTAAAAAATCTCTTCTGCTTAGGGCGCCTGGGTGGCTCAGATGGTTAAGTGTCAGCCTTCAGCTCAGGTCATGATCCAAGGGTCCTGGGATCGAGCCCCATATCGGGATCCTGGCTCAGCAGGGAACCTGCTTCTCCCTCTCCCTCTGCTTCTCCCCCTGCTCATGCTCGCTCTCTCTGTATCTCTGAGTCTCAAATGAATAAATAAAATCTTTAAAAAGAAATCTCTTCTGCTTAATGATAAGGCTCAAGTTCAGAGACAGAAGTTCATTCCAGTTAACCCCTCCTTGGTGTATTGTAAATATTCTGTTTCAGTCAGTACCTTTTGGATAGTAGGTGGGGGGCTGGTGCACCATGTTTCCCACCCCCGAGTCTTTTCTATCTAAGGGGAATTCTGATTTTAACCATAAGGTGATGTTTGTTCAGCAAACTAAGACAGTTTAGACTCAAATAATAGGAGCTTTGTTAAGTGTGGCTTATAGGATAGCTATTTTTCACATAGGTGGTGATTCTACTCACTCTCACAAATGCTTAGAGAGCATACAGTATTTCTTTCTTTGTGGATATCCTGCTATTTGCCTTAAGTGGATGGACCTTGAGGACATTACACCCATAAGTGAAATAAGTCAGAAGTTGCTGTTTTGTTTTGTTTTTTTCTCACCACATTCCTGTCCTTCAAGAAGTCTCTTGAGGCGCAATATTCTTTATTCTGTAGGTAAAGGAAAAGCTGTCAGATTTATGCAAGTAATTCAGGGTCCTATTTGTGCCTTAAAAAGAATGCTGCTCTGGTTTTAAGCCCTCGCTCTCTAGGTCCTTCTCCCTGGACGTAGAAATGAATAAATTGTTTGCAACAGTTATTGCATTGTCTCTAATGATGAATGCCTGTCTGATATTCAGTTCACTTTCACTCAGTTTTACTCTAATGTTGTAGCTTTAATGGTTTTTAAAAGATTTTATTTATTTATTTGAGAGAGGAAGAGCGAGAAAGCATGAGCAGGGGGGAGGGGCAGAGGGAGAAGGAGACCCCTTGCTGAGCAGGGAGCCTGATTCAGGGCTCCATCCCAAGACTCTGGGATCATGACCTGAGCCAAAGGCAGATGCTTAACTGAGCCACCCAGGTGCTCTGCCAATGTTGTAGCTTTAAAGCAGGCACCTGAGTGTCTTATTTGGGTTCACAGGATTCCATCTTTACCATCAGACCAAGGTTTCTCAACCTCAGCACTACTTACACCTTGGGCTGGGTAATCCTTGGCTGTGGGCTGTCCTGTGTACTGTACGATGCTGAGCAGCGTCCCTGGCTTCCACCCTCCAGATGCCAATAGCGCCTCCCTAGTCTGCAGACATTGCTCAGTCTCCCCTGTGGGGGAAAGATCACCCCTCATTGAGAAACCCTGGCCTAGATGACCAAGGAAATACTATTAAAAGTACATGATCGAGGTCAATCATCTATAACATAGTGGTAAAGGCCCTGCAGGTGGCGCTAGACCGGAGACCGGACACACCTGGGTGATGTTGGAGCCCATTTTTCTCATGTCCTCCTCTTCCTGTCTACCAAATAGTACCTTTACCTTGAAGCGTTCTCTGGATCCTACCCAACTTCTTCCACCCTAAGGAAACATTCTTTCCCTTTACTTTTTTTTTTTTTTACCTTTTATTTTTTATTTTTTTATTAAAAGATTTTATTTATTTATTCATGAGAGACAGAGAGGCAGAGGCAGAGGCAGAGGGAGAAGCAGGCTCCCCGCAGAGCAGGGAGCCCAATGTGGGACTCGATCCCAGGACCCTGGGATCATGACCTGAGCCAAAGGCAGACGCTTAACCGACTGAGCCACCCAGACGTCCCTTACCTTTTTTTTTTTAATCTTATTTATGTTATGTTAATCACCATACATTACATCCTTAGTTTTTGATGTAGTGATCCATGATTCATTATTTGCATATAACACACAGTGCTCCATGCAGAACGTGCCCTCTTTAATATCCATCACCAGGCTAACCCACCCCCCCTCCCCTCTAGAACCTTCAGTTTGTTTCTGAGTCCATAGTCTCTCATGGTTCGTCTCCCTCTCCGATTTCCCCCCCTTCATTTTTCCCTTCCTACTATCTTTTTTTTTAACATATAATGTATTATTTGTTTCAGAGGTACAGGTCTGTGATTCATCAGTCCTTCACAATTCACAGCACTCACCATAGCACATACCCTCCCCAATGTCCGTCACTCAGCCACCCCATCCCTCCCACCCCCCACCACTCCAGCTACCCTCAGTTTGTTTCCTGAGATTAAGAATTCCTCATATCAGTGAGGTCATATGATACTTGTCTTTCTCTGATTGACTTATTTCACTTAGCATAATGCCCTCTAGTTCTATCCACATCGTTGCAAATGGCAAGATTTCATTCTTTTTGATGGCTGCATAATATTCCATTGCATATAAATACACCGCATCTTCTTTATTCATCTGTCGATGGACATCTTGGCTCTTTCCATAGTTTGGCTATTGTGGACATTGCTGCTATAAACATTGGGGTGCACGTACCCCATTGGATCCCTACATTTATATCTTTGGGGTAAATACCCAGTAGTGCAATTGCTGGGTCATACAGTAGCTCTATTTTCAACTTGAGGAACCTCCATACTGTTTTCCAGAGTGGCTGCACCAGCTTGCATTCCCACCAACAGAGTAGGAGGGTTCCCCTTTCTCCGCATCCTCACCAACATCTGTCATTTCCTGACTTGTTTATCAAAATTTTCATGTATAGACACCTGTCACTTTTCTTTATAGGCTTAGATGAAAATTTCTGCTAACTTAAACTGATATAACACTATCACTTTTGTCTTTGAACATGTGGTTGGCTAGCTACTAGAAATCCAGATTTTGTTCTGTTGAATTTAGAAACAAGATGAAAGTGTAAGGAAGGGGTTGTAATCTTATTTTAGTCCTTTCAAGGACCTTATAAATAAAATCACATCCACTTTTTTTTTTTAAAGATTTTATTTGACAGGGAACACAAGCAGGGGGAGTGGGAAAGGGAGAAGCAGGCCTCCCACTGGGCAGGGAGTCCAATGCAGGGCTCCATTCCAGGACCACAGGATCATGACCCAAGCCAAAGGCAGACGCTTAATGACTGAGCCACCCAGGTGCCCCAAATCACATCCACTTTTTATGAACGTTGTTACTTTCATAGTTGGGCAGGCTACTGTTCTGTTTCCTCAGCTGGCAAATGGAGTTTAAGATTTTGGCTACCTTTTATAGGACTGGTATATGGTTATTGAGTTATGTGTAAGCATTTAGAGAAGTGTCCAGGTTGTGGTAAGCTTTCCACTGTAAGCCAGTTTGTTTTAACCACATACTTTTTCCTAGATCTGGTATCACTTCTAACTTCTCAATCTTAGAGGACCATCTTTCACACTTCCTTCCCACCCACTCCTAGGTTGGAAAAATGCAATCTGACGCCTGCTTGCTGCCAGCATCTCTCCTTGGTTCTTGGAAGAAGTAAAAGCCTGGTTAACCTGAACCTTTTGCAGAATGACTTAGAGCCCAGTGGAGTCAGCATACTGTGGAAGGCCTTGAAAAAATCAACGTGCAAACTACAGAAACTTGGGTAATCCCCAGTGACTTTTATACTAGGAAGCACTAGCTGAGAGAGGGGGGTGGATTGGTTGATGTTTTAAAACAAGCATTGGGTTCAGCCTACATTCAATTTCCTAGAGCAGTGCTGGCCAGCAGAACCTATGGTAATGACGGAAACAGTTTAGGTCTATTGTCCAGTGCAGTAACCAGCAGCAGCATGTGGTAACTGGGCACTTGACAGGAGGTTAGTGCACCCCAGGAACTGCATTTTTTTTTCCAAAATTTTATTTGGGAGAATGAGAGCACATGAGAGGGGAGAGGGTCAGAGGGAGAAGCAAACCCCCCGCCGAGCAGGGAGCCCGATGCGGGACTCAATCCCAGGACTCCAGGATCATGACTTGAGCCGAAGGCAGTCGCTTAACCAAATGAGCCACCCAGGCACCCCAGGAACTGCATTTTTGACCTTTCTCAGTTTGAATGACTGAAACGGCCACATGGGTAGTGGGTAATGGGTAGTGATGACCATACTGGGCAGCATAGTCCTACAGACATTTGGGTAGTTGAGGAGTCCCCTCATTTTTCTCATTCTTGTACCTACTCAATATTTCACTCAACAGACATTCACTCAACGACCTCCTTTTCAATGCTGACAAGCATGCCATGGTAGATAGCAGAAAACACATGGTCGTGGGCCTTGCCCTCGTGGCTCTGCATTCTCCTCAGGGAGATGACAAATCTGAGATGTATAAAAGTAGTGTTGTCATGAATGCTATGAAGGAAACTCTGGGTTGTGGTAGAAAAACAAGGGTGATCAGGGTGGTAACAGAAGGCATGTCTGACGTGGTGACGTTGGTCTTGAGTCCCAAGGAGGCTGGAAGGAGGAGTGCATGTATCAGGAGGGGAACATGGACATTGACAAGAGACAAAGTGCAGAGTATTCTAAGGAAGTTGGAGTAGCATGTGTAAAGGCCCCGAGGTTGGACTGCCAAGCTCTGTATTGCCCCTTCCAGGCACTGAAATAGAGCATTTCATTAGAACACTCTCCACCTTATTCAGTATTCTGGAGATGAGGTCAGAAAGGTAAGCAGTGGGTTCCCCCCTCGCACCCTGGAGAAAGACTTTAAACTAGGCACATTTTAGCAGAAATCCTCTTGGATTCCAAGGAATCTTACCTACTTTGGGAAGTTGGTCAAAAGCTATACATTCAGGACTTTATATTACCAACTTCACATCTAAACAATGCATATTTATTTTATTTTTATTTTTATTTAAGATTTTTTATTTATTTATTTGAGAGAGAGAATGAGAGAGAGAGCCCATGAGAGGGGGGAGGGTCAGAGGGAGAAGCAGACTCCCTGCTGAGCAGGGAGCCCGATGTGGGACTCGATCCCGGGACTCCAGGATCATGACCTGAGCTGAAGGCAGTCGCTCAACCAACTGAGCCACCCAGGCGCCCTAAACAATGCATATTTAAAAGCATTCTATCTCTCTTTCTTGCAGGCTCAAGAAAGAGTTGTACGACATAGTGAAGGGGGAGCTGCAGGAATTGCAGGAGAGGGGGTCCTTTCTAAGAGTCAAGTGTAAATGGGATTTCAATGACCTTGAGGACAAATGGTGGTGGTGATCCAATGAGGAGGTGCCATGGCTTCACCATGGGACGGTCTTGGATTAGAACCACCAGGAGATTGTTCAGGTGTCCCTGTTCATGGGGACAAATGAGCTGTTCCCTCCAGAGTACTTTTCTGCCCTTTTGCTGTAGGCAGTATATTAAATACCCAATCTCCAGATTTCTAATCTAATTCTACATTTGGCCCCAAGACCCTACATTGGCTTTGCCTCAAGTTTCCTTTTGTCCTTCTTGGTGTAATGTCTTTCTCAGATGTTAAGAGGATTCAATAAAGCAAAGGATATTAAAAAATACCTTGAGAAAGCCTAAAGCCTCATTTCCTGTGGATGGAGAGATGGGATAGATGTGACTCTAATTCCATAGTTATCCTACTGTGGATAAACCAGCCAGATGGAGATCCAGAACCACTCCTAATATGCAAAAATAGACCCCATTTTGGCTTTTGCGTCTACCTTTGAATGATCTATGGCTGTGATATATATAAAATGTATTTTACCTACCTGAAAACAGGAACCATGGATCCTACACAGGATATAATGTAAAATTAATGTCCTTCATGGGAATGCATATGAGGATAGGAGCTCACTACAATTTTCTCTCCCTTGCCACCTTATTCAATAAGCAAAGGCCATCAGAAGTCTTAAGGAACAGTTGGATATTCATTTTATTTTGCATTTTGTAGCTTATAAAACCTTTGTGGTATGTCTCAATCCTCATCAGAGCCCTATAGGTGGGGGCATTCCTACTTGACGAAGAATTTAAAAACAAAAGACACTGAGGGTGATCATGGTATCTCCTCTGCTAGGTAAGTATAGGGGAAGGGAAGGAAAACTGAAGGGGGAGAAATCAGAGGGAGATGAACCATGAGAGACTATGGACTCCAGGAAACAAACTGAGGGTTTCGGGGGGGGGGGTGGAGGGATAGGATAGCCAAGAGATGGGCATTAAGGAGGGCTCATGTTATGATGAGCACTGGGTGTTACAAGCAACTAATGAATCACTGAACACTACATCAAAAACTAAGGATGTACTATACAGTGGCTAACTGAACACAAAATAAAAAAGATACTGAGGGTGAATGCTTTATAACAGATCACAGAAATAGTAAGTCAAATAACGGAACTTGGAATCTGAGTCTTCTAAGAGCCAACATGCCTTATGAAAGCCAGTGGGGTCTTTCAGTACATTGAATGCCATGATCCTTCTATCCATCCATCTTCCCTCATCCATTAAATATAAGTGAAACCTAGATCCTTGAAATACTTCATTCTCTTCCTGCTGCACTTTTATCATTCATTGTAGATGAAAACTGGGATAGATAGTGGGGAGAGGTGTATTAACTAACTTGGAAAACCTTGAGGGAGAGATTTTTAAAAATTAAAGGTTTAGACTGCTTTAGTCACCATGTCGTGACTTTAGTTACTGCTGAGTAAAATGGTATCATGTCATTTCTGATAATCTGACAACTTGTTAACCCCAAATCCAAGATAAGCCCAATGTTTCTTGTTTCTTGTTTATAATGCAGGGATATTTTTCTGTGAGTGTTGGATATACAAATTCTCTATTCTCATATTTTAGGAATTCTAGAATTCCTGAATTTGCCATGGAATTAATTCAATTATAGCAAAGGATCTTAACCCTTGGGTATTCTTAGAGTGTTGTTTTATTTCAAAGCCATGTGAGGCCAAAGTGGCTTTCTAGAGGAATCAATGATAAGTCCACCCACCCTGCCCCAGGAAGGGGAATTGAGGGTTCAGGAAAGGAAGAGATGGGACCGAAGGGATTTGTATGAGCTGTGATTGCTGAGCTCCTTCCCCAGGCTCACTACAAGTTATGAAACCCACCACCCAGCAAGGAGCGATTCGCTTGTGGCCAACTGCACACTAACTGCAAGTCTGTGATCATGTGGAAGACCTACCCACCCACTTTTTTCACACCTGCTACTTTGCCATCATAAAAGCGTGGGTAGGTGTGGCCAGGGCTAGAGAGTGGCTGGGGGTAAGGCTGAGGTGGTGTGTAGTTGAGGTTAGAGCAGGGAGAATCCCGTCTGTGATGTGAGGGGGGAGCTGTGGTTGAGGAAATGATCCCCTGAGTGGAATTTGGTGAGACAAATAGATTCTCTCCAGAATGGCTTTTGATGATGGCACCACTGCTTCTTAGCTAGTGATTTACACCCTTTAAGTCGATTTTTCTCATTACAACATGGGTCTAATAGCACTAATCTCAGGTTTTGCAAAAATTATACAAAATAACTTGTAAAATGCTCAGTGTGTGGTAAATAGCTATAATGTTGCTCTTAGGTTAATAATCTCCTTCAATCCTGTCATCTCAAGATCCTCTCTTGCAAGCTAGATGCTTTATGGCTCAGTTCTTTATCTGCACATCCTTCCCCCTCTTTTCTACTGACCTCTACTTTTTTTTTTTTTCAGGATTGAATGGATCTAAGGCAGCTTTATTTTTTTTTAACCCTTCAGATTGCTATTTTTATTTTTTTTAATTTTATTATGTTAGTCACCATACAATACATCATTAGTTTTTGATGTGGTGATCCACGATCCGGTGTTTTCGTATAACACCCAGTGCTCCATGCAGTACGTGCCCTCTTTAATACCCATCACCGGGCTAACCAATCCCCCCTCCCCTCTAAAACCCTGTTTGTTTCTCAGAGTCCATAGTCTTTCATGGTTCATCTCTCCCTCCAAAACCCCCCCTCATTTTTCCCTCTACTTTTGAGGGAAAGAGGTTTGAGATTATGGGAAACTGTTGGAACGCCTCTTAGCGGGTGGGAATGGATGTCCCCTTAACATAATTGTTGCTAGGGCAGTAAGTTCTTTGATTTTTCCAGCTGGTCTTTCTCTCAGAAACCCTGGCAGGATCTCCTCCTCCTTCTCCACAGATGGCTTGATGTGATTTCTCAATCTTTCTCTTGTGATGTTTGTGATAAGCTGGACATAACAAATTCACTATTTAGCCTTTTTTTTTTTTAAGATTTTGACAGCATGCACACAAGCAGGCGCAGCATCAGGCAGTGGGAGAGGGAGAAGCAGACACCCCGCAGAGCAGAGTCCGATATGGGGCTCAATCCCAGGACCCTGGAATCATGACCTGAGCCAGAAGCAGACACTTAACCGGCTGAGCCACCCAGGCATCCCTATTAGCCATTTTAAAGTGAACAGTTCTGTGACATTAAGTAGATTCACACAGTTGGGACGCCTGGGTGGCTCAGTCGTTAAGCATCTGCCTTTGGCTCAGGTCATGATCCCAGAGTCCTGGGATTGAGTCCTACATCGGGCTCTCTGCTCGGTGGGAAGCCTGCTTCTCCCTCTTCCTCTGCCCCTGCTTGTGTTCTGTCTCTTGCTGTGTCTCTCTGTCAAATCAATAAAATCTAAAAAAAAAAAAAAAAAAAAAAAGCTTCACATTGTTGTGCAACCCTCAGCACCATCCATCTGTGGAACTTTATCTTCCCAAATTGAAGCTCTGTCCCCATTAAATACTAACTCCCCATTTCCTATTCCCTCAGTCCCTGGAACCACTATTCTACTTTGTCTCTATGAATTTGACCACCCTAGGTACCTCATAAAACTGGGATCATACAGAGGCATCTGGGTGGCTCAGTTGATTAAGCATCTGACTTCCGGCTCAGGTCATGATCTCAGGGTCCCCAGATTGACCCCCATGTTGGGCTCCATGCTCCGTGGGGAGCCTGCTTCTCCCTCTGCCTCTACCCCCTGCTCATGCTTTCTCTGTCTGTCTCAAATGAATAACTTTTTTTAAAAAGTGGGGTCATACAGTATTTATCCTTTTGTTGACTGACTTATCTCACTTGGCATAATGTTCTCAAGGTTCATCTGTGATATGGCAGGTGTCCGAATTTCCTTGTTTTTTAAGGCTGAATCCTACTTCATCATGTGGATAGACCACGTTGTGCTCATCCATTCCTTTGTCAGCAGACACTTGAGTTGCTGACTTAATCTTAACTCCTGAATTGATGGTATGGGAGTCCAGAAATGAAATACTCCTTAAGTTTTCTTTCCAGTTCCCACCGCTGTCTTCATTTACGGGGTTGGAGGTCTTCATTCGGAGGAAGGGAAAGAAGAGAGTTTTAGAAGCCATAAGGTGTAGTGGGAAAAGGAGGACCAGACTAGAGTCTGGGGAAGGATGGGCGATGCAGTGGGTCATGCAGGGAGGTAAGATTAGCAATGCTAGAGAAATGACCTAATACTTGGAAGGAGGCAAAAGAGAATTAGGTGTTTTTTGGGGGAACAGTGCTGCTCTTGCCGCTTTTGTTGGAGTGATTTATACAGCTCTGCAGAGGCTGACTTGTGGAGTCTTCTCTGGTGTTTATATACTATTTAATTTTATGCTTCTACTTTTTCAATTTATTCCACTGAACAAGCATGACTCACGAGATAGAATCATAAAGCATTGTTCAGATTTACTCTCAGATGGGAAATCTTTTCCTGCACCTGGTTAAATACTTGTCCTGGGCCATTTCTTTTCTTTTTCTTTTTTCTTTTTTTTATCATGTAATAGTCTCAATATCAATAATTTAACAATCTAGTCCCATGCCATAAAACTCAATTTAAACTTCATGCTCTCCTGAACTATGAGATGGAAGCCTTGAATCCTGAGAAGGAATGTGTTCGGAAAAAGGAAAGCCAAGGGAGCAGGGAAAATAGTTACTGGATTGACACAGTGACAGACTCAGCATATGCACCACCCGATCTGGATGTGTAAAGCCGGCTTTCCTGGGATCAGCAGAGCCTTCTCATCAATAAAGAATTGCCCATCGGAGGCTTTACTGATGAAGACAAATACATGTTTCATTCAGCTGGTAGCTTATTCCTTCCTAAACCCCTACATATCCATTGAGACCAGTAGCTTATCTTACTGATACTTGTCATTGCGACTTTACACATTGTCTACTAAGGTCTTACTGTGCGGGATGTTGAGCTCAGTTCTGCATGCCCAGGCCACCCGCCTCCCTCTCGTTACAATTTTTATCCTTCTGTTGGCTGCCTTGTAGATAAATGTGGTACATGTACATCTCTAGATGGTTAGACTTCTGTATGAGAAGAGATTTACAAGGTTGTAGGTTGTGATGTGTGTAATGTCAAATACTAGCAGCTAAAAGCCTATCAATAGATTACTTAAATGAAGTACATATATACTAGGCTATTAGGTTCAAGAAACAAGGTTTAGATATATATAGGTATGTATAGATATGGTTTACTTACCTATTATGTATCTCAACCTTTTTGTGTGTACATATGTATACATACATACACCTTTAACCACAGAATGCTACTGTATATATGTGCTTCACTGTGTGTTTATACTTTGTTAATCTATCCATGTTGAGATATATACATACACACGTTTCTGTATGTTTATATTACATGAAGTACATTATTTTCAGTCTACTCATGTTTACATACATATATCGATATGGATAGACTAGCAATGAAAAATGCATTTAGCATGGGATCTTTATGTAATTAAAATCAATGCTATTTTGTTGATGGATGCATTCCCGTATAGAGAAGTATAGGAATGATATGGGGGGTCCGTCTTATTACCGATTGCTTGTGCAGAGGAGAATGAGGCAGGGTTGGTGGTCAAAAGGATCTTCACTTTTAATTGTACTTGTAGGTGGAGGACAATGGATGGTTTGTACTTTCCTGATTTTTAAAAAAACACTTTCCAAATACCATCATGAGTCAAAAGAAGAGAAAGAGCCTGAGTTGGGATACTAACAACACTAACAGAAAAGACAGTGACCAAGTTACACCTCAGGTCCAGTACTCTTGCTATGGGCTGCATCTGTCCAAACCATGTGCGGAAAGGATCATGGTTTCTACAATCCACATGCTTGATCCAGGCATTCACTGGGAACAAATTCTGTTGGGAGATTTGTTTTACAAAATGTTTAGGATCTAAGACTTTATTAAGTGTTCAAAATGTTGTTGTGAGACAGGATAGGAACTGGACCTTGGCGGTCTTTAGTGACTTCCCCAAGGCCACAGAGTTGAGGGGAGTGCAGTGGGGGGATGCGTTAGCCTGGTGATGGGTATTAAAGAGGGCACGTATTGAATGGAGCACTGGGTGTTATACGCAAACAATGAATCATGGAACACTACATCAAAAAAATAAATAGGGGGCGAAAAACCCATATAGACACAGTCTATGAAGTATCCAAATGAGGGGCCAGAAAAATCAGGGTTCACATGCGTGTCCAGAACTGTAATTCCTGGGGACAGAGTAGGCATGAGTAAAGGCTCCAGTAACTTTTCTTTGAAGGTGCCCTTGGGTCAGGAGGAGTCTAAGTTGCTTGCTGCCCTATCGTCCTGTCTCTTTTCTATCAGTCACCTATAATTGTCAAGGATGGATTTTGCTTTTCTGCAGCTGTCAGAAGTCTCTGTGTTTCCTCATCAAATTGTTTTTTGCGGCCTAATAAATAGAAAAGGGGCTCTGTTGAATTCCTACCTCTTTTGTTTCTTCTCTGCAGCTCCTCTTTCTCAGTCAGTTCTTCCTGGGACAATCCTAGAACAACTTGGTGTTGCCTCCAATGGGAAAGACAGATCCATGGGGCAGTGGTGTGTTGATAAATGTTTAACACCTGGCTCTTGGGAGGTGGAAAAAAGCCCTGATTTGTAGCACTGCACATTTCTGAGGTATAAATTATCCAACCATGGCCAATTTTAAGCTGCCAACTTGATGTCTCTAAACACAATAGGAGGAAGAGAGAACACAGGGTTATCATGATCTGGTAGGAGCGGTCTCCACATCACTGGACAGAAAAAATGCCCTGTCTGATAGAAAGCCCTGATTCCACCTAAACACTAACATTTGGGACCGAAGTCAGAGGCAGCTTGGGAGAAAAACTTTTTATTTTTAAAAAGATAAATTAGTAATAGCTTCCATTATCCGAGTGCCTGGTCCTAGCCTTCTATTGTGGGTTTTACGTGTGTATCTCATTAAAATGTCAAACCTTATGAGATGCCATTATTGACCTGATTTGTGATGAAGACAAGGAAGGCTAAGCAAGTTAAGGAATTGGCCCAAGGTCACACAGGCATCGAGTGGTAGAGACAGGACACAGATCCCAGCAGTTTGGTTCTGAAGCCCCCGCACTTAGGACAAGGCCATATATTGTTGCTCTGAATTAAATGGGAGGGTTAAGGATCACGGTTTCTTTGTTCTTCTGTGGGTATCTGTTTGCAACTGTCCTGAGTAGCTTCACCTCACTGTTGGAGTGAAGGATACTCCTTCGTGTCTCTGTTTCTGTCCACAGTTGGGGAGGGTGCAGGGGACGTGGAAACTCATGTAGTTCTGTATTTTTATCACATTTATATTTTCATAGTTACTATGTCAAGTCAAATCATTTCCCCCATTTTGCAGAGAGAAGACAGATAATCAGGGAAGACAAAAGCTTTACCCAGGGCGACGAGACTCAACACAAAAAAGCTAGAATTCCACAGCTCAGGAAAATGATGGACAATCCAGATCTTCCCACTGCCTCAGGCACCACCTCCCACACTCTATGCTCTGAATCTTTCACACAAGGTAAGAGGGAGATGACATGGTGCAAGGCACCTTAAGTTTCTAGATGTAGGTTTACAAGGAGGGGCTTTAAAGGAATGGACCTATTTCTTCACAAGTTGGAAAAGACGGTAATAGTCTTAGTGCTGGACTTCTACATCATCTACTACCCCTTTCAAGAAATTAGTGGCCCTAGAAGTACCCATGACCGTGCGTGATTTCAGATAGGTTTGAAGAGGGTAGGAAAATACAGAAAGAGATGCTCTAGGTTCACTATATTGTTACTTAATAGAACAATATTTATCTGATAAAATAACAATACATATAACCTCTATTTGTAATTATATAACATATACTATACATGTATAATTTATGTTTAAATCTATAATTATAAATATATAATAAATTATACAGTATAATTATAACAAAGTATAAATACATATGTGTTATTTGATAGATTTTATAGTTATAATTTATAACTAAGTACCTATTAATATAAAATTTTAATATAAGTCTGTATATTACATGTTATATAAGTCTGATATTGATTTTATAACAAATATGTTTAATACATATGTATAATTTTATATTTATATGGACTTATATATATTTTATTTGATACTAGATTTGTTATAATTTTTTTTTTAAAGATTTTATTTATTTATTTGTGAGAGAGAATGAGAGAGAGCACATGAGAGGGGGGAGGGTCAGAGGGAGAAGCAGACTCCCTGCCGAGCAGGGAGCCAGATGCGGGACTTGATCCAGGGACTCCAGGATCATGACCTGAGCCGAAGGCAGTCGCTTAACCAACTGAGCCACCCAGGCGCCCAAGATATATATATATATATTTTAAGATTTTATTTATTTGACAGAGAGAGCACAAGCAGAGGGAGAGGGAGAAGCAGGCTCCCCACTGAGCAGGGAGCCCGATGCAGGACTCGATCCCAAGACCCTGAGATCATGACCTGAGCTGAAGGCAGACGCTCAACTGACTGAGCCACCCAGGCGTCCCTAGATTTGTTATAATTTATAAATGTATATAAGTCCTGTAAGTCTACATGAGTCTTATATAAATCTATGATTATAAATACATTAAATTTTTAATATAAGCTTTAATATTGTAAGTTATAATTTGTAATTTTACACACCTATGTATTGTAATTATAACAATAACAGCAGCAAATGCCAGTTTTTGGGTGCTCACCATCCACCAGGTACTGTGCTGGGTTGACCCATCTTTCACTCCTGCAAGCCCGAGAGGGGGAGCACCATTTGCATTTTGAACATAGCGAGACTGGACTGTGGCAGTGCCATACCTCAGGTCCACTGCATCCCTCCTTTGCTCAGGAGTGTCGCCACAAGGAGAGCAGCCCCGGGTCACCTGAGCATGGGCAGGGTGCACACGGGGTGTCTCAGGGCTTCACACAGCACCACTGCCCCACTGTGGTCCAGGGCGAGTCCTTTCAGATTCAGTCTTCGCAGGGTTTTGCTGCTGGTGAGGGCACGGGGGAGGCCATCACAGCAGGCACCCGTTAACTTGCATGCGCCCAGCCTGCAACCAAGGACAAAGTGTGAGAAGTGGTTCATCCATGTGAATGGGACAAGAGCTTCACATTTGGCCAGGCTCGCTCCTAGCCTCTGAGTACAGCGTCTCATGGTCCAGTGTGTGACATCTGGTCCCTGTGCTCGGGTAGACTGTAGAAGTGGCCACAACTCTGTGTCTCTCTTCGACCCAGGCCTGTGGCAACGTGCCTTTGGTGCTCATCCATGTGCATAGGGCACTGTGCAGCACCGTTTGCTGAAACTGTGTCCTCTCCCTGCCCCACCTGTGATGCAATTGTCCCCAGTGCAACATCTGAGTATGTGTGGATGGGTCTTTTTGGGATCCCTATGCTGGTTGTTTATAACTCTGGGTTCAACTTGGCTTTTAATTTCTTTTCTTTTTTTTATTATGTTAGTCACCACAGAATACATCATTAGTTTTTGATGTGGTGATCCACGATCAATTGTTTTCGTATAACACCCAGTGCTCCATGCAATATGTGCCCTCCTTAATACCCATCACCGGGCTAACCCATCCCCCCACTCCCTCCCCTCTAGAACCCTTAGTTTGTTTCTCAGAGTCCATAGTCTCTCATGGTTCATCTCCCCTCCAATTTCTCCCCTTTCATTTTTCCCTTCCTTCTCCTAATGTCCTCCATGCGATTCCTTATGTTCCACAAATAAGTGAAACCATATGATAATTGACTTTCTCTGCTTGACTATTTCACTTAGCATAATCTCCTCCAGTCCCATCCATGTTGATGTAAAAGTTGGGTATTCATCCTTTCTGATGGCTGAGTAATATTCCATTGTATATATGGACCACATCTTCTTTATCCATTCATCTGTTGAAGGGCATCTCGGCTCTTTCCGCAGTTTGGCTATTGCGGACGTTGCTGCTATGAACATTGGGGTGCATATGGCCCTTCTTTTCACTACATCTGTGTCTCTGGGGTAAATACCCAGTGGTGCAATTGCTGGGTATATGGTAGCTCTATTTTTAAATTTTTGAGGAACCTCCACACTGTTTTCCAAAGTGGCTGTACCAACTTGCATTCCCACCAACAGTGTACGAGGGTTCCCCTTTCTCCACAACCTCTCCAACATTTGTTGTTTCTTTCTGTGGCCATTTTTGCCATTCTGACCAGTGTAAGGTGATATCTCAATGTGGTTTTGATTTGAATTTCCCTGATGGCTAATGATGATGAACACTTTTTCATGTATCTGTTAGCCATTTGTATGTCTTCTTCAGAGAAGTGTCTGTTCATGTCTTCTGCCCATTTTTTGACTTGATTATTTGTTTTTTGGGTGTTGAGTTGGAGAAGTTCTTTATAGATCTTGGATACCAGCCCTTTATCTGTAGTGTCATTTGCAAATATCTTCTCCCATTCTGTGGGTTGCCTCTTTGTTTTGTGGACTGTTTCCTTTGCTGTGCAGAAGCTTTTTATCTTGATGAAGTCCCAAAAGTTCATTTTTGCTTTTGTTTCACTAGCTTTTGGAGATGTATCTTGAAAGAAGTTGCTGTGGCCGATGTCAAAGAAGTTACTGCCTATGTTCTCTTCTAGGATTTTGATGGATTCCTGTCTCACATTGAGGTCTTTCATCCACTTTGAGGTTATCTTTGTGTATGGTGTTAGAGAATGGTCGAGTTTCATTCTTCTGCATGTGGCTGTCCAATTTTCCCAGCACCATTTATTGAAGAGACTGTCTTTTTTCCATTGCATGTTTTTTCCTGCTTTGTCAAAGATTATTTGACCATAGAGTTGAGGGTTCATATCTGGGCTCTCTATTCTGTTCCATTGGTCTGTATGTCTGTTTTTGTGCCAGTACCATGCTGTCTTGGTGATCACTGCTTTGTAATATAGCTTGAAATTGGGCAACGTGATGCCCCCAGCTTTGTTTTTCTTTTTCAACATTTCCTTGGCGATTCAGGGTCTTTTCTGATTCCATACCAATTTTAGGATTGTTTGTTCCAGTACTTTGGAAAATGTCATTGGAATTTTGATCGGGATGGCATTGAAGGTAATAGATTGCTCTGGGTAGCATAGACATTTTAACAATGTTTATTCTTCCAATCCATGAGCATGGAATATTTTTCCATCTTTTTGTGTCTTCTTCAATTTCTCTCATGAGTGTTGTGTAGTTCCTAGACTATAGATCCTTTACCTCTTTGGTTAGGTTTATTCTGAGGTATCTTATGGTTTTTGCTGCTATTGTAAATGGAATCATTTCTCTAATTTCTCTTTCTACAGTGGCATTGTTAGTGTATAAGAAAGCAACAGATTTCTGTGCATTGATTTTGTATCCTGCCACATTACTGAATTGCTGGATGAGTTCCAGTAATTTGGGGGTGGAGTCTTTGGGGTTTTCCACATAAAGTATCATGTCATATGCGAAAAGAGAGAGTTTGACTTTTTCTTTGCCAATTTGAATACCTTTTATTTCTTTTTGTTGTCTGATTGCTGTTGCTAGGACTTCTAGTACTATGTTGAACAGTAGTGGCGAGAGTAGGCATCCTCGACGTGTTTCTGATCTTAAGGGAAAGGCTCTCAGCTTTTCCCCATTGAGGATGATATTCACTGTGGGTTTTTCATAGATGGATTTTATGAACTTGAGGAATGTTCCCTCTATCCCTATACTCTGGAGAGTTTTAATCAGGAAAGGATGTTGTGTTTTGTCAAATGCTTTTTCTGCATCATTTGAGAGGACCATATGGTTCTTCTCCCTCCTCTTATTAATGTTTTCTATCACATTGATTGATTTGCGAATGTTGAACCACCCTTGCATCCGGGGGATAAATCCCACTTGGTCGTGGTGGATGATCCTTTTAATGTATTGTTGGATCCTATTAGCTAGGATTTTGTTGAGGATTTTGGAATCCATATTCATCAGGGATATCGGTCTGAAATTCTCTGTTTTGATGGGATCTTTGCCTGGTTTGGGGATCAAGGTAATGCTGGCCTCATAGAATGAGTCTGGAAGCTTTCCTTCTGTTTCTATTTTTTGAAACAGCTTCAGGAGAATAGGTATTATTTCTTCTTTGATGTTTGGTAGAATTCCCCAGGGAATCCATCAGGCCCTGGACACTTGTTTTTTGGGAGGTTTTTGATCACTGCTTCAATCTCGTTATTGGTTATTGGCCTGTTCAGGTTGTCAATTTCTTCCTGTTTCAGTCTTGGCAGCTTATAGGTTTCCAGGCAGGCCTCCATTTAATCCAGATTGCTCAGTTTATTGGCATATGGTTGTTGATAATAATTTCTAATAATTGTTTCTATGTCCTTGGTGTCCTTAGTCGTGATCTCTCCCCTTTCATTCATAATTTTATTAATTTGGGTCCTTTCTCTTTTCTTTTGGATAAGCCTGGCCAGTGGTTTATCGATCTTATTAATTCTTTCAAAGAACCAGCTTCTAGTTTTGTTGATTTGATCTACTGTGTTTCTGGTTTCTAATTCATTGATCTCCACTCTAATCTTAATTATTTCTCCTAATGTGTGGCTCAGGCATCGTTTGTTGCTTTTTCTCTAGTTCTTTAAGGTGTAGAGTTAGTTGGTGAATTCAGGATTTTTCTATTTTTTTGAGTGAGGCTTGGATGGCTATGTATTTCCCCCTTAGGCCCATCTTTGCAGTATCCCATAGGATTTGGACCGATGTGTTTTCGTTCTGATTGATTTCCATGACTTGTTTATGTTCTTGATTTCCTGGTTGACCCAAACATTCTTGAGCCGAGTGGTCTTTAGCTTCCAAGTGTTTGAAGTTCTGCCAAATTTTTTCTTGTGATTGAGTTCCAGTTTTAGAGCATTGTGGTCTGAGAATATGCAGGGAATAATCTCAATCTTTTGGTATCAGTTGAGACCTGATTTGTGACCCAGTATATGGTCTATTCTGGAGAAGGTTCCATGTGTGCTTGAGAGAATGAGTATTCTGTTGTTTTAGGGTGCAATGTTCTGTATATATCTATGAGATCCATCTGGTCCAGTGTGTCATTCAAAGCTCTTGTTTCCTTGTTGATTTTCTGCTTAGATGATCTGTCCATTGCTGAGAGTGGAGTATTGAGGTCTCCTACAATTAACGTATTGTTATCAATATGACTCTTTATTTTGCTTAACAGTTGGCTTATGTAGATGGCTGCTCCCATGTTGGGTGCATAGATATTTACAATTGTTAGATCTTCTTGTTGGATAGACCCTTTAAGAATGATATAGTGTCCTTCTGTGTCTCTAATTACAGACTTTAGTTTAAAATCTAATTTGTCTGATATAAGAATTGCTACCCCAGCTTTCTTTTGAGGTCCGCTGGCATGGAAGATGGATCTCCATCCCTTCACTTCCAGTCTGGATGTATCTTTAGGTTCCAAATGAGTCTCTTGTAGACAGCATATGGATGGGTCCTGTCTTTTTATCCAGTCTGCAACCCTTTGCCGTTTTATGGGAGCATTTAGGCCATACATGTTGAGAGTGATTATTGAAAGATATGAATTAATTGTCATCATGTTGCCTGTGAAGACATTGTTTTTATAGATTGTCTCTGTAAATTTCTGTTGTAGATCACTCTTGGGGTCTTTCTCCTTTTATAGAACCCCCCTTAATATTTCTTGCAGGGCCAGCTTAGTGGTCACATATTCTTTCGGTTTCTGCTGGTCTTGGAAGCTCTGCATCTCTCCATCCATTCTAAATGACAGCCTTGCTGGATAAAGTATTCTTGACTGCATGTTCTTCTCGTTTAGTACCCTGAATATGTCTTGCCAGGCCTTTCTGGCTTGCCAGGTCTCTGTGGATAGGTCTGACATTATTCTGATGTTCCTCCCTCTGTACTGAAGGAATCTCTTCCCCCTAACTGCCCTTAAGATGGTTTCCTTGGTTCTAAGATTTGCAAGTTTTACTATTACATGCTGGGGTGTTGGCCTGTTTTCCTTGATCTTGGGAGGGGTCCTCTCTGCCTCTAGGACATGAATGTTTGTTTCATTCCCCAGATTAGGGAAGTTCTCAGCTACAATTTCCTCAAATATATCTTCTAGTCCTCTCTCTCTCTCCACTCCCTCCGGGATTCCAATAATTCTGACATTGGAACGCTTCATGGTGTCACTTATTTCTCTGATTCCATTTTCATGGATTCTGAGTTGTTTTTCCCTGGCCTCCTCTTTTCCCTTTTTATCTATTATATTGTCCTCTAGGTCACTTATTTGTTCTTCTGCCTCACTTACCCTAGCTGTTAGATTATTTAGATTAGATTGGATCTCATTGATAGCGTTTTTAAGTTCTGCCAATTCAGCTTTCATTTCTGCCCTTAGAGACTCTATGTTGCCATTAATTGATTTCTCCATTCTAGCTATTGTCTTCACAATTCCTAGCCTGAATTCCATCTCTGACATCTTGGTTATATCTGCATCCATTTGTAAATCTGTGGCATAAGTCATAATCTCTGAGTCTCTTCTATTTTGGGGGCTCTTCCTCCTAGTCATTCTGTTGATGGGTGGTTGTGGGAATGTATAGAGTCCAAATTATTGACCAGAATCCAAGCAAGATGCACCTGTTTTCTAGGGACCTTAGGGTTGCTGGCCTCTTGTTTTCCCAGCCTGTCTTCTGGGGGAGGGGCCTGCCATGCTGTTACTCAGGCAACCCTGTTTGGGCGGTGTTGCCCTGCCACCTGTGGTGGGGTATGGGCTCAGTGGGAACCAGTTTTGGGGGGCTTTTGTTCTCTGGTGGCTTTCCCTGGTGGCTTTCTGTGTCTCCTCTGAGAGTCCGAGCAGAAGAGACTGTTTCCAACTCTCTGCCTCAGAGCAGAGAGATCGCAGTCTGTTCTTCAGTGAGCTCTCCAGGCCACACTGTCTCTGTTTCTGTCCCTGCTGCTATAAACTGCAGAGTCCTGAGTTGTACACCCCTCAGCAGGGCTCCCAGTCCTGCCTCCAGGTCAGGGCACATCTCTGCCATTTGTGCTTCTAACACCGCCAGCCGCTCCCAGTTCACACACGCGACCCCCCGCTCCAGGTTTCCACCCCGGGGGCTGCCCTAAAGTCCTTTCCCCACCGCTACCGGTCTGGGAGTCTGTACCCTGTCCCCAGCGCACAAGGCTGTTGCTAACTGGCGGTGTAGGATCCCCACGGCCAGGCACCCTCCCACTGCCGTTTATCCTCCAATATCTGCCTGCGGAATCATGGCTCCCTGCTTCGTACCTCAAAACCAACCACCCACGATATCCTGTTTGTAGAGATCCAGATCTTCTTACATCTCAGGCTGATTTCGTGGGTGCTCAGAGTGGTCTGGTAGATATCCAGCTCAATTCCCGGGACCAGTTGGAATAGGGTCCCCTACTCCTCCCCCATCGTTTCTTCTCCTGTTGTTTTATCTTTTAAAAAAACACAATTCTCAGTTTTGTGGGGTTTTTCCTATTTGCCTGTTCTCTATTTTATTTCTGCTCTGATTTTAATTTCCTTCCTTCTGTGAACTTGGAGCTTAGTTTGTTCTACTCTTTTTAGTTTCTTAAAGTGTAGTTTATGTTATAATTTTCTTCTCTTTTAATGTAGGCATTTATCACTATAAACTTCTTAGTGCCTTTTTTTTTTTTAAGATTTTTAAGTAATCTCTCTACCCAACATGGGGCTCAAACTCACAACCCTGAGATCAAGAGTTGCACACCCCACTGACTGAGCCAACCAGGTGCCCTTCTTAGTGCTACTTTTGCTGCATCCCATAAATTTTTATTTGTCCAAAGATATTTTTAATTCCCTTTTGATTTCCTTTTTGGCTCAATGGTTGCTCAAGAGGGTGTTGTTTAGTTTCCATACAATTGTGAATTTTCCAATTTTTCTCCTGTTATTAACTTCGTTTTTTGTCTGTTTTAAAGTTTTTATTAAATTCCAGTTAGCTAGCATACAGTGTAATATTAGCTTCAGGTATACAATATAGTGATTCAACACTTCCATACAATTGTGGTTGAATAAAATACTTGGAATGATTTTGATCTTAAAGCTTTCTTAAAGATTTATTTGGGAGACCGCACACACAAGTGGGGGGAGGGGCAGATAGAGAATCTCAAGCAGACTTCCCACTGAGCATGGAACCTGATGTGAGGCTCAGTCTCATAACTCATGAGATCATGACCTGAGCCAAAATTACAAATTGATAGCTTAACCAACTGAGCCCCCCAGGCTCCCTGATTTTGATCTTAAATTTAAGACCTACTTTCTGACCTAAAATGTGCTCTATCCTGGGGACTGTTCCCTGTGCACTTGAAAATAATTTTATGTATTCTGTTGCTGTTGGATAGAAAGCTCTATGTTCTATTCTGTTCCATTGATCTATTTGTCTGTTTTTGTGTTTTGTGTTTCTGTGTTTTGATGATTACAGTTTTGTAATATATCTTGAAGTCCAGCATTGTGATGCCACCAACTTTGATTTTCTTTTTCAACATTCCTTTAGCTATTTTCTGGTTCCATACAAATTTTAGGATTATTTGTTCCAGCTCTGTGAAAAATGTCGATGGTATTTTGATAGGGATTGCATTGAAAGTGTAGATTGCTCTGGGCAGCGTAGACATTTTAACAATGTTTATTTTTCTAATCCATGAGCATGGAATGTTTTTCCATTTCTTTATGTCTTCCTCCACTTCTTTCATGAGTGTTCTGTAGTTTCTAGAGTACAGATCCTTTACCTCTTTGATTAGGTTTATTCCTAGGTATCTAATGGGTTTTGGTGCAGTTGTAAATGAGATTGATTCCTTAATTTCTCTTTCTTCTGTCTCATTGTTAGTGTATGGGGCACCTGGGTGGCTCAGTTGTTAAACGTCTGCCTTCGGCTCAGGTCATGATCCCAGGGTCCTGGGGTCGAGCCCCGCCTTGGGCTCTCTGCTCAGCAGGAAGCCTGCTTCTCCCTCTCCCACTCCATCTGTTTGTGTTCCCTCTCTTGCTGTGTCTCTGTCAAATAAATAAAATCTTAAAAAAAAAATGCAACTGATTTCTGTGCATTGATTTTTATATCCTGCCACATTGCTGTGGAAAGAACTGAGATGTCCATCGACAGATGAATGGACAAAGAAGATGTGGTATATATACACAATGGAATATTACTCAGCCATCAGAAAGGATGAACACTTACCGTTTACATCAGTGTGGATGGAACTGGAGGGTATTACGTTGAACAAAATAAGTCAATCAGAGAAAGACAATTATCATATGGTTTCACTCATGTAGAATATAAGAAACAGTGCAGAGGACCATTGGGGAAGGGAGGGAAAACTGAGAAGTCATCAGGGAGGGAGACAACCATGAAAGACTCTTAACTATGGGGAACAAACTGAGGGTTGCTGGAGGGGAGGTGTGGGGGGTTGGGGTAATTGGGTTATGAGCATTAAGGAGGGTATGTGATATGATGAGCACTGGGTGTTATACACAACTGATGAATTATTGAACTCTACACCTGAATCTCATGTACTATATGTTGGCTAATTGAATTTAAATTTTCTAAAAATTATATGATTGTGAGGTCCATTTGGTCTGTGGTGGTGTTCAAGTCTGCTGTTTCATTACTGATTTTTTTTTTATTTTCAGTTAGCCACCATATAGTACATCATTAGTTTCTGATGTAGTGTTTAATGATTCATTAGTTGCATATCACACCCATCACAACACATGCCCTCCTTAATACCCATCACCTGGCTACCCCATCCCCCCACACCCTCCCTTCTGTAACCCTCAGTTTGTTTCCCAGAGTCCAGAGTCTCTCATGGTTTGTCTGCCCTCTCTGATTTCTTCCTACTCAGTTTTCCCTCCCTTCATTACTGATTTTTAAAATGTGAGATTTTTTTAAAGCTGTGCTGTACATATCACATAAATGGAATCAATTATATTACATTATTTTGAGGAAGAAATATTACTAGCATCTCATTGATAATGAAGTTGAGGCTAAACCAAGTTAAATTTCTTTTCCAAGAATGTACAGCATGTTCATGAAGGGAAAGGAAGTCAAGCGCACTTGTGTGGGTTTAAAGCTTTTCCATCCTACCATGGTGCTTTCAGTAAAACCAACTAGTGGTGGGGGGCACAATTTGTTTTTATGTACCTACTATGTATAGAAACTAACAGATGAATGAGATACTTGATATTTTTCCATGTTAAGATTGACAAAACTGAAGTGCGGAGAGCAGGTCACTTGTCCAAGGTTCATCATTATGGGTGATATAACAGATCTTTTTGTATTGGGAAAATTCTCAATCCTGTCTTGAGAACTTTAAGGTACTTTTCAGGTAAAACCAGAACTGAGACCTTGTTTGTCAGATGTCTCACTAGCCAAAGTAGGTAGAGAAACAGATTCAAAGTTGTATCTGTTCTTAACCACTGCATACATTTACACCTGATATGGTTTGGGAAAAAGTGTTCTCCACCATCATTGGGGCTATAGACATGAGGTCGCAACAGAGGAAATCCAGGAGACCATGTTTCTCAGAAAATAGAGTGTGTACTTTTGGTGCCAGGTCATCCTGGAAGTAGTTGAAACAAGGGTTTCTAGGACTTGGGGATAATGTCTCTATTCATTGTGAGTGTCCCTAAGACAAGAAGGTGGAGTTGATTGTCTTAAAGCTATGGATGCCTGGAAAAATCTGTCTTGTCTCTATGGAGGAACCCAGGCTTGACCCTGTTGACAAATCTGTGTCAGGCACTGTTGTTGGTCTTTCTGCAAAGCCCTATTCCTTAACTTCTATACATTCTGGTCTCAGGGCTTGGCATCTCAAAGGCAAAAAGAAACCATTGGACTGTAAATTCCTGAGCTAGATCCAGGCTTGGGGAATAGGTCCACGAATTTGGGGATTTGTTATGAAGAAGCTTTCAACTTTTAACTGTGGGATCTAAATCAAGGCTTCTCAACCTCAATACTATTGACATTTGTGACAAGATCATTTTTTGTTGCGGGAGGATGTCCTGTGCATTGTGGGATGTTGAGCAGCATCCCTGCCTTTTACTCACTAGATGTCAGTAACAGGAACCCTTCCTCCAGTTGTGACAACTAAAACTATCTTCAGACAGGGCCAAATGTCCCCTGGGGGATAAGATCAACCACTGGCCTAGAAACGGCCTTGCACACCCAGCGTCAGCAGTGCGACCTGAGGTGTCTACAACCAGGAGCAGGGTGTTTTCTGTGGGTGTAATTTGGAAAGGATTTGCATGTAAGAGGACTCTAGGTAAGTATTAGTTGGATAAGTGAGTGGAAAATTCCAACAAAGGCTCAAAGGATTTGTCTCTTTCTCCTTGTCAAAGAGAGATGTTAAACTAATTAAGCTTGGGGGGGGGGGTCATTATGTTAAAATGCTGTATGTCACAGAAATAACTAAATTTCCTTGTCAAATGAACTCTCATTGGATCTTTAATCTTGGCCATTTTGCATCTTTTGTCATCCACAGATTATTTTACTCTGATTCTTTTCTGAAAGCATTTACAGTTGGTTCCAGGACAGCATGCTCCGTAATGACATCGCTTGAACAACTTTGAGACCAAGCCAGTGGACTGAGAATTTCCAGAACTAATGAAGAAGCTGATGGATTCAAAATAACTGCTAACCCAAGACCAAGTAGATAAGAATTTATTACATGGGACAGATGAGGATGATTATAACTTTTATGACTGTTGGAAACACTGCTGGTTATTTAATGTTTTGATTTCCAGATTTTAAAAAACTTTCTCTTTTAAGCTATCTACAACTTACAGCAATTTGATACATTATTCATTGTAAACACATTGGATGCATTTATCTTTTCTCCCTACCTGATCCTTCCAGATTTTGGAAACTGAGTATTCTAATTTTCATGGCAACATAGTTATTTGCATAAGTTCAATAAAAATCTCTGCTCCTTGGAACCAGACACACCTGGAAACCAGTTGGTTAAAGTACCAAGGCTTTGACTAGAATGTTGTATCTGAGAATGATGTGCATCGAATCAGATATGGCCAGACAACTTGAAGGAAACAAAGCTGACTTTAAGGAGGCAATGCTTATAAAGACCAGCTTGGAAAAACCAGCCTCTGCCTGGTTAATGGGGTTCCCTGCCTTATGGGTCAGTAAGGAACCTCATGATATTTGGAAATCTTGAGAAGAGAGGAATTCACCCAAATATAGGTGCTGCAGGTAAAGTCTCATGGCAAATTCTTGGCTTGGCTTCCTAGCCTTGAGAGGCTTTTAAAAATC
This sequence comes from Mirounga leonina, assembly GCF_011800145.1. NCBI lineage: Eukaryota > Metazoa > Chordata > Mammalia > Carnivora > Phocidae > Mirounga > Mirounga leonina. The sequence goes on along the minus strand of NW_023270718.1, from coordinate 9,401,316 downwards.
TGATCTGAGGGATGCCTGGGTGGCTCAATTGGTTAAGCATCTGCCTTCTGCTCAGTTATGATCCCGGGGTCCTGGGATTGAACCCCACGGGTCGAGCTCCCTGCTCAATGGGGAGCCTGCTTCTCCCTCTGCCCCTCTCCCTACTTGTGCTTTCTCTCTCTCTCTCTCTCTCTCTCAGATAAATAAAATCTTAAAAAATATCCAATCTGAGATTCCTATGAAAACTTCCAACAGAGCAAACTCAAAAAAGGAAAAAAGAAAAGAAAGCCCTATATGATCACTCTTCTTGCTGCACTTATGTAAATAATCAGTTAAAGTTTTTTGAAATCAGGCTTACTTTGCAAACAAACTAGACTAACATTGATTATCTTTGATAGAAATGAGTATTTGCAGAGAGGTTTTTGTTGTGTTTTGGTTTGGGTGTTTTTTGTTTTTTGTTTGTTTGTTTAATGGAAAGCAGTAATGCCTCCCTGTGGGTTCTGTCTAGAGCATTCTGCCAGTCCTTACCAAATCCTGAATTCTAGTTTTCTCCAATATCCAGCTATAGCTCTGTCCTAAGAACTAAGGTACTTCTCAGGCAAAACCAGAGCTGAGACCTTGTTTGCCAGGCCTGATTTTTTAATGTCTCTAACTTTTTCCTTTTTGTCTTGGAACCATGAGAACTGAAACTGAAGTTCTGCAAGCTGAAGTTGGACAACTTAATATACACTTAAAAGAAAAATTACTACCACAGCTTACATATGGGCAAACTTCCTGCTGTCCACTGTATGAACTGCTTGGAAAGTTCATCAGAATACCGAATGGCATCATGAGACACTCTAAATGCAAACCAGGAAAATTCTTTAGATGGTCACTGCCATCCCCACTGCACCATTTGAAGATGTGTCAAGCCTGTTTAAAAATCTCACTGGCTGCCCTCTACACTCAGAAACTGAGTTTTTGTTAATCTTTTATGGTCCTAGAAACTCCCTCATTAAAAATGCCCATTAGTATCATCCAGCAAATATCCTTTACTACCAAGTCCTAACAGATGGTTCAGCTGGTCCTTAATGAACATGGACAACCAAATGAGAAACTGGACTGTATTTTTTCAGAGGAAAGAATATTTTTTTCCTTGAACAAGAGGGGGTACAAAGGTTCTTTGCTTGACCTTTTCAAGCTCCTGAACCTCCTTCTGTGCATGTCCTTGTAAAATCTTAGCAAGAACCCTCACTCTGGATATCTGACCACCTTCATACCTGATTGCATACTTAACCCCCCACCATCTTCCAGGTGATGTCTGATCAAACTTGCCTCACTTCAACAAGGATCTTATTTAGTAGGTTTAGCCAGAACCCCTCTTACCACAGATCTTTCCACTTAGTAATTTGTACATACTGCTCCCCACCCCCGGGCCCCTGGCTATAAACACCCACTTGCTTGTGTTGTATGCAGAGTTCAGATCAATCTCTCTCCCCCACTGCAAAATCCCATTCCAGTGGTACCTCTACCCACCATGAGGGTCCTGATCAAAGCCTGCTTTACCATCTTTGACGAATGTCATCAAATATGTCTTTCTTCAACAGATCTGCTGGCAGTGAATTCCCTCAGTTTCTGTTGGAGCAGTGGATGTGCACCGATGCCCCAAGGTCAGTAGTGGTGCCCCTCTCCCCAAGATTAAAGGCTTTTTTCCCCCTTAGTTGAGCTAGAAAAGAACGATATGATTTTTCTGTGATAAAGCATTATGGTTCAAAGGAAAGTGAAAGAAAATAAACATCTCAGTAGCCCAGTCCTGTGTTCCTCACCTGAGCACAGATGCAGCTACTACTTCCTGTCCACTGGCCACAGGTGGCACAACTGGGAAAACTGGGAAGAGACACTTCCCTTAGCAGATGCTGCCAGAAGCTGCTGTCCCCTCATCAGCCTTGCTTACCTGGGTCAGGGCCATTCTGGAGGGGAGATAGAGCTGGTGAGGTGTACTCTGAATACAAGGCAGCTGTGCATCCACCAATCATGTCTACAGTTGGGTCTTCCAAGATTGGATCTCCACCCAACCACACTTGTCTGCCGGGTCTTCTAAGATTGGATCTTCATCCAGGAGCTCATCCTACATGACTGCTGTTTCCATCCCCCAGGCTGTACCACAAAGGACACTTCTTAGGGCTCTCTTAGTTCTTTTCCATGGGTGTCTGGTGAGTTTTGTGGAGAATAAGCCTGAAGCCAGGTGTAGACTTCATTTTTCCATTCCCAACACGCACCCCCCCCCCAGGGTTTTCACACCATCCCACCAGTCTGTACTCTGCCTTCACAGGTTTGTTAGCTGTTCTAGCTTCGCTCTTCTAACAGGTACCCCGTTGTGTTGACCCAGGTGAGTGCATTTTGACATCCCTTCTTCCCTTTCAGACGAGGTCCCCTGAGATTTTGGATTAGTTGTTTACTCTGCAACCCCAGATCTCTGATGGGTTCCAAAAAAGAATGAAATCTGAAGTTTGTACAGCTTTTCATCACAAAGGGAGGGGGTGGGAGCAATGTTCTTTCTACTGCTCTATAGTGCAGAGCTAAAGCCAGAAGTCCCAGAACTTCTTTATCTATGAGGTAGCAGTCAACCATTTTGAACTCTTACTGCACCAGAAATACCCTACCATGGGGGCTGGGAGAAGACAAGGCAGAGGTGACAACACAGAGGCTCTGCCAGTGCTCCCAACCTGCAGAGAGGTCCAAGAGAGTCTCTCTTGGAGAGATCATTGTTTTCCTCTATTGGAAAACACTCTATCTCCCCTCCCTCAAATGCTTTCCCCTGTCCTTAGTCCAGTTACACACACCCCTGTTATTTCTCTCTTTCCATTTTTCAAGGCTTGTCCAAGTCTAAGTGTTTTGGTGTCTGTCAAACTCCCTCCACCCTACTACCCATTCTTGAGTTAAGACCTGCTCTGAGGTTCAAAAGGCTACCCTGTATTAGTTGCTAAGCTGAGCTGTTCTGGCAACTTCTATGGTTAATTTAAAGGGATCATTCCATCCAAATTCAAGACTCAAAGCCAGCAGTCTGGGAAGCTTCACTGAAAAACAGGACTGTGTTGAGATGTCTGGTCTACCCTTGTTTGAGGGGATCCAAGCACACTCCAGTTATACCAATATGGAGTCTTTGTGCTTTGCCTGGGATGAGTTTTTGGTGAGATATGATGCCATCATGTCCAGTTACCTCAGATCAGGTAGGAAGAGTGTATATGTGTGAGGGTATGCACATGTGTGTGCTTGTATGTGTTCTTGAAGTGAGGCTATTCTTATGGGATCCCCTTATGTATTTCATGCAGGTAAATATCTTTCTGCAGAAACCAGAAGATGATGATGATCATGATATTATCTCTGATAATAAATAACAGGTGATACCTGCCTAGAACTTCAAATGTATAAAGAACTGTTTTGAGGTCTTTATATGCTTTATGTAATTCAATCCTTACATGAAATGGATGAAATTACTAATAAACTAAGAAAAAATTAAGACAAGAAAGTTAATATTTTTCCAAATTGTGAAAAGTAGGGATTTTTCTATGATTATGCTAACATAATAAAAAGTATTTTATAAAAATTTTCCTCAAGCACATAAGAAAACAGATTAAAACTCCAATTGTTTTCAAATGAGAATGACCTTCATGAATGTACATAATGGCAATTATTTGATATTACAGTAATCAGAGGAATCAAAATTAAAGTACTACAGTATTCTCACATTATTTTTTAAAAGAGTTTATTTTTAGAGAGAGAGCACAAGCGGAGGGGAGAGGGAGGAGAAGCAGACTCCCCGCTGAGCAGGGACCCTGATGTGGGACTTAATCCCAGGACCCTGGGATCATGACCTGAGCAGAAGGAAGACGCTTAACTGACTGAGCCACCCAGGCTCCCCTCACATTAAGTTTTGATATGTCTTTCAGGACACAATTGCTTAAGTGTCTGATGCTGAAGACTGAGAATGCACATCGATATCTGGAATACAGGTGTTGCATATATTAATAAAAGTAAGTATGGTCACCCATGGGATGCATATGGAAAGAAGAATAACTTTCTCCTGTTATGAAATCACACCATTAAAGACAAGGCCTGTGTCATAATTATTTTTCTATATTCAGCTCAGAAATAAAGGGGTGGATTAAACAGGAGAAGGGGATCAGTTTGAGACATGTATAGGACATGTAATCTGTGAGTTTGGAGAGCAATTGGATGTGGATGAGGGTGAGGGCTAAGAGGAGGTGAAGATAGTACACTAATCTGATAAATACTATGTCTAGTTGGATGGAGATTTGAAAAGGAGCAGGCACAGAGAAAAACTGATTTTGGTTTTATGCATAGTGACTTAGTGGGACTCACTAATGAAAAAATCCTAAGGGTCTAAAATTTTTAATCAATTAACATATAGTACATCATTAATTCAGATGTAGTGTTCAATGATGCATCAGTTTTGTATAACACCCAGTGCTCATCACATTACCCAGTTACCCCATCCCCCCACTCACCTCCCCTTCCACAACCCTATTTGTTTCCCAGAGTCTCTCATGGTTTGTCTCCCTCTCTGATTTCTTCCCATTCAGTTTTCCCTCCCTTCCTCTATGACCCTCTCCCTTGTCTCTCAAATTCCACATATGAGTGAAACCATATGATAATTGTCTTTCTCTGCTTGACTTATTTCGCTTAGCATAATCCCCTCCAGTTCCATTCATGTTGATGCAATTGGTAAGTATTCATCATTTCTTTTTTAAATTTTTATTATGTTTAGACAGCATATAGTATATCATTCATTTTTTATTAGTTGCATATAACACCCAGTGCTCATCACCACACATGCCCTCCTTAATACCCATCACCCAGTTACCCCCATCCTCCCACCCCCGCCCTTCTGTAACCCTCAGTTTGTTTCCCAGAGTCGAGAGTCTCTCATGGTTTGTCTCCCTCTCTGATTTCTTCCCAATTTTCCCTCCCTTCTCCTGTGATCCTCTGAGCTATTCCTTATGTTCCACCTATGAGTGAAACCATATGATAATTGTCTTTCTCTGCTGGACTTATTTCACTTAGCATAATCCCCTCCAGTTCCACCCATGTCCATGCAAATGGTGGGTATTCATCCTGTCTGATGGCTAATAGTCTATTGTATATATGAACCCCATCTTCATTATCCATTCCTCTGTTGAGGGACATCTCAGCTTATTCCACAGCTTGGCTATTGTGGATATTGCCTCTATGAACATTGGGGTGCGGGTGCCCCTTCTTTTCACTACATCGCTATCTTTGGGGGTAAATACCGAGTAATGCAATTGCTGGGTCATAGGGTAGCTCTATTTAACTCCATACTGTTTACCAGAGTAGCTGTACCAGCTTGCATCCTACTAACAGTGTAAGAGAGGGTTCCCCTTTCTTCACATCCTCGCTAACATCTGTCTTTTCCTGACCTGTTAATTTTAGCCATTCTGACTGGTGTGAGGTGATATCTCATTGTGGTTTTGATTTGTATTTCCCTGAAGGCAAGTGATGTGGAGAATTTTTTCATGTGTCTGTTGGCCATTTGTATGTTTGGGAGTGTTTTCTGCCCATTTCTTGACTAGATTCTTTGTTTTGGGGTGTTGAGAAGTTCTTTATAGATCTTGGATAATAGCCCTTTATCTTTGCAAATGCCCTTTGCAAATAACTACTCCCATTCTGTAGGTTGTCTTTTAGTTTCATTGACTGTTTCCTTTGCTGTGCAGAAATTTCTTTTTTTATTATGTTCAGTTAGCCACTGTATAGTAATTTTGATGTAGTGTTCAATGATTCATTACTTGCGTATAACACCCAGTGCTCATCACAACATGCACCCTCCTCAATACCCATCACCTGGCTACCCCATTTCCCCAGCCCCCTCCCCTCTGAAACCCTCAGTTTGTTTCCTGGAGTCCAGAGACTCTCAGGGTTCATCTCCCTCTCTGATTTCTCCCCCTTCAGTTTTCCCTCCCTTCCCCTATGGTCCTCCACACTATTACTTTTGTTCCACGTATGAGTGAAACCATATGATAATTGTCTTTCTCTGCTTGACTTATTTCACTTAGCATAATCCCCTCCAGTTCCATCCATGTTGATATAAATGGTGGGTATTCATCCTTTCTGATGGCTGAGTAATATTCCATTGTAGATATGAACCACATCTTTATCCATTCATCTGTTGAAGGGCATCTCGGCTCCTTCCACAGTTTGGCGATTGTGGACTTTGCTGCTATGAACTGGAAAACAGTTTGGAGGTTCCTCAAGATGTAAAAAATAGAGCTACCCTACAACCCAGCAATTACACTACTACGTATTTACCCCAACGATACAGATGTAGTGAAAAGAAGCTTTTATCTTGATGAGGTCCCAATAGTTCATTTTTCCTTTTGTTTTTAAGGAACTTAGAAAACCAAAGCACGGGGAGTACCTGGCCTGGAGATAGGGATTTTGGATTCTTCACCTTTCCGGTGTCTTTCAGCTAAAAACTGCATCACCCTGGAGGTCGAGTGTGCAGGGAGAAGAGAACAGAGAACAAATATTATAGAACGGATAGTCAAGATTATAGTGGCCCATCTCAGATTAATGAATTCTGGGCACTCATGAAACATCTTCACAATGTTAAGGTAACACAAAAAAATGATTGCCCCCTTTATTTCACAACCAGGAACACACTGAGTGACTGAGATTGTCCACTTGATGAGCACCGTGGGGGAGGCTAGTTGGGGCCATACTGTCCCAAACTTTGCCTGGTCGCCATGGATAGAGTCTACATCTTGGCAGAAAGTCCAAAGGGACCAGGATGGACCATGTCTCATGACTACAGAAATCTTCCCCAAGTCCCAGTTCATCTCTAATGCCAAGGTGAGTTGGTGCTCATCGCTTTGAAGGAATCTGAGGATGTTCTATTATTTGAAAAAATGATGAATCTAACAAGTATCCTAGGTGCACAGCAAGTCTGCCACTGTTCCCTGCTCCTCCATCCGTGGCAGCCATAACTGACTGATCATGACATTTTGTCTTGTGAACAGAGAGGGCAGCTCAGAATTTTTTCCTAATGTAGTGAAACATGGCAGCCATTACCAATCAATCAAACTTACCTGAGGATCAATTTACCATCCTTAACAGTAAAGGAAATGGCGTAGGGGGAGAAAGAATAGATCGACAGTGAAGATTCATGTTTTCTAACCCCACTTGTGTCTGAACAAATGAGCAATTTGAGTCTGGGATATGAGGAAATGTGCAGCCCTGAGAAGAGCAGAGATAAATGTCAATATTGCATGTTTATAAAATCCCTTTTTGTTTCAGATCATTTATATCCTCAGGAATCCAAGAGATCATGACATCTTATCACTTGTTGCATGGATCCACTCAGAGGACACCAGAAGATTTTGAATGAATTCTCTAACTGGTTTATGCAAGATGATGGTGAGAGAAATCTAGACCTCTTATTTTTAAATTTGGAATGAAAAATTCAACTCATGTCTGCATTTTTTAAAAAAGTAAATCTATGATCCATGACTGTTTAACATTTGCCTAATGTCACAAAAAGAGTTTAGTGGGAAGGCAGAGATAATCTCATTCTCATTTAATTTTTATTCAAAGAATCATCCCATATGTGAAGGGCTTACTTTAAATGACTGAATGAACATATATTCTTTACTTCTATATTTTTCAATTCTTTGTGGTCTCATCTTCTCCCTGAACTTTTATATGCCTGACTTGAATTCTTCCTTCATAGATGTCATTGCTTTATAAAAGTTTTTTATTCAGGACTTATTAAATTTTGCCCTTTGTCATTTTTCTGTTGAGAAGTTGTCAGAGGCCACTTTTTATTTTGGATAACTGTGTAGTTCTGGGGCTGGTTTGTTTTTGACCATTTGGGGTGGAAAGAGGCTTTTTCTCATCTAGATCTATCAGGTTTTCATAAGGGCCTGGAAGCTGTGTTCTTATGACGGGAGGATTTCTGTGAAAGTTCTTAGCCTTTATCCACAGCCAATTTCCTTAATAGGTAGTTCAAAATTCAAGGGGACTCTTCTCTTTGACACACTACCCCAGATACAGAGTGCTTCCTGCAAATATGATTGACCTGTGTGTTTCTTTGTTCAGCTAGGACTCCTTTATTTTTTGAAATCAATGTAGAATGTCTCTACCACCATCAATCCTGTTGCCTCTGTTGCCAGCAAGGTGTTATGGCTTTGTTTCTCAGGTGTGGATTTCACCCTCAATAAATGTAATTTGCTAATTTTTTTAATGTTAGTCACCATACAGTACATCATTAGTTTTTGATGTAGTGTTCCATGAGTCATTGTTTGCATATAACACACAGTGCTAATGTTTATTTTTTACATTTTTGGAATATTTTCAGACACAAATTTGTAATTGAATCCCCAGAGAGGGCAAATATTAACGTATTTCATAAGGATTATATTATGATCATAGAAAATTAACATTCAAATATGGATACCATGCTATTATCTAAAGACTACTCATTTCACCAATTTACACTAATGTTCTATTTCTAATGGATCCAGTCCAAGATCCTACATTGTATTTAGTTATTCTCTTTAGCACTCTTTAATCTGAAATAGGGCTTGTTTTTTAGCATCTTGACACTTTTAAAGGGTACTATCTAGTTATGTTGTAGAATGTCCTTCAATCTGGGTGTCTCTGATAATTCCTCAGTGAAATTCAAGATACGCCCTTTTGGCAAGATGAGATTCACTAAGAACATACTCACATCAGGAGTCACATAATGTCTATTTTACTCCTTACAAGTGAAGTTAACTGTTCATTTAGTTAAGGTGTCACCTGTGATGTTTCTCCACTATTAAGATTGTCTATTTTAAGATTAATGTGTCTGATGCAGAGTTACTTTGTCACTATTTTGTCACTATTAGAATCTGTTGAAGTTTCTTCTCTAAAACAATTATGACCATGATGTGTGCCTAATGGTTCTATACCTATTATTCATATTAAATAATTTATTTCCTATTTAGATCAGTATTAGTTTTGTTTATAAATTTGTCTCAGATTTGGCATTCTCATCAGCAATGTGTGAGGGTGCTCATTTTCCCCACTATCTTTCTACCTGAATGTGGTGTTTTGTTTGTTTTCAATCTGATAGGTCAATAATGGTATCCTTTAGAGGTGGAGGAGGGACAGTAAAAATGTCCTTCAGAGTGAGAAGACACTTGGATACTGAAATATGATACATGCTACTCCATACCATTTACAGAATTTTAAATTTTATTTAAATTCAATTAGCCAAGGTATAATACATCATTGTTTTTTGGTATATTGAACTGATAAATCATTGAACATTATAACACCCAGTGCTCATCAAATCACATGCCCTCCTTAATGCCCCCCACTCACCTCCCCCTCCTTGACCCTCACTTTGAGTCAAGAGTCTCATATGGTTTGTCTCTCTGATTTCTTCCCATTTGGTTTTACCTCCCTTCCCCTATTGTCCTCTGCAGTATTCCTTATATTCCACATATGAGTGAAACCATATGATAAGCTTGACTTATTCCACTTAGCATAATCTCCAGTTCCATCCATGTCGATGTAAATGGTGGGTATTCATCCTTTCTAAAGGCTGAGTAATATTCCACTGTATGTATGGACCACATATTCTTTATCCATCTATTGAAGGACATCTTGTCTCCTTCCACAGTTTGGCTATTGCAGACATTACTACTATGAACATTGGGATGCAGGTGCCCCTTTGTTTCACTACATCTGTATCTTTGGGGTAAATACCCAGGAGTGCAATTGTTGTAGCTCTATTTTTAACTTTCTGAGGCACCTCCATACTGTTATCTAGAGTGGTTGCACCAGTTTGCATTCCCACCAATAGTGTATGAGGGTTCCTCTTTCTCCACATTCTCGCCAACATCTGTCATTTCCTGAGTGTTGATTTTAGCCATTCTGACCAGTGTCAGGTGGTATCTCAGTGCGATTTTGATCTGTATTTCCCTGATGCTAAGTGATGTGGAGCATTTTTTCATGTGTCTGTTAGCCATTTGTAGGTCTTTGGAGAAGTGTCTGTTCATGTCTTCTGCCCCATTTTTTTTACTTGTTTTTTTCAGCATTGAATTTGAGAAGTTCTTTATAGATCTTGGATACCAGCCCTTTGCAAATATCTTCTCCTATTCCATGGGTTGCCTCTTAGTTGACTGTTTCCTTTGCTATGCAGAAGCTTTTTATCTTGAAGTCCCAAAAGTTCATTTTTGCTTTTGTTTCCCTTGCCTTTGGAGACGTGTCTTGAAGTTGCTGTGTACTATGTTCTCTAGGATTTTGATGGATTCCTGTCTCACATTGAGGTCTTTCATCCATTTTGAGTTTAGCTTTGTGTATGGTGTTAGAGAATGGTCTAGTTTCATTCTTCTGCATGTGGCTGTCCAATTTTCCCAGCACCATTTATTGAAGACCCTGTCTTTTTTCCATTGCATATTCTTTCCTGCTTGGTCAAAGATTAGTTGACCATAGAGTTGAGGGTCCATTTCTGGAGTCTCTATACAGTTCCATTGATCTAGGTGTCGGTTTTTGTGCCAGTACCATGCTGTCTTGATCATCACAGCTTTGTAATATAGCTTGAAGTGGGATTTTGACACGCCCAGCCTTGTTTTTCTTTTCCAACATTCCCCTGGTTCCATACAAATTTTAGGATTGTTTCACCTCTGAAAAATGTCAATGGTATTTTGATAGGGATCGCATTGAATGTGTAGATTGCTCCAGGCAGCAAACATTTTAATGATGTTAATGATGTTTATTCTTCCAGTCCATGAGCATGGAATGTTTTTCCATCTTTGTGTCTTCCTCCATTTCTTTCATAAGTGTTCTATAGTTTTTAGAGTACAGATCTTTTATTCCTAGGTATCTTATGGTTTTGGGTGCAATTGTAAATGGAATCAATTCCTTAAGTTCTCTTCAGTCACATTGTGTATAGAAATGCAACTGATTTCTGTGCATTGATTTTGTATCCTGCCACATTGCTGAATTGCTGTATGAGTTCTAGCCATTTTGGGGTGGAGTCTTTTGGATTTTCCACACAAAGTATCATGTCATCTGCAAAGAATTTGAATGCCTTTTCTTTGTTGTCTGATTGTTGTTGCTAGGACTTCTAGTACTATGTTGAACAACAGTGGTAAGAGTGGGCATCCTTGTCATGGTCCTGACCTTAAGGGAATTTTCCCCCTTGAGAATGAGCCTTGCTGTGGGCTTTTCATAGACAGCTTTTAAGATCTTGAGGTATGTTCCTCTATCCCCATACTTTGAACAGTTTTAATCAGGAAGGGATGCTTTATATGGTTCTTGTCTTTTATTAATGTGCTCTATCAATCACATTGAGTATGCAAATGTTGAACCATCCTTGCATCCTAGGAATAAAGCCTACCTGGTTGTGGTGAATAATCCTTTTAATGTACTGTTGGATCCTAAGACTAGGATCTTGTTGAGTATTTTGGCATCCATGTTCATCAGGAATATTGGTCTGTAATTCTTTTTGATGGGGTCTTTGGAAGTTTTGAAACAATTTCAGTAGAATTCCCCTGGGAAGCCATCTGGCCCTGGACTCCTGTTTTTTGGGAGGTTTTTTTTTTATTACTGCTTCAATTTCCTTGCTGGTTATGGGTCTGTTAAAAAAAAAATTTAATTTTATTATGGATATTCCTGTTTCAGTCTTGGATGCATTCCTGGAAACTTATAAACTACTATTTCTTCCAGATTGCCTAGTTTGTTGGCATATAGCTGCTGGTCTTAGTCATGATTTCTCCCCTTTCATTCATGATTTTATTAATTTGGATTCTTTCAAAGAACTAGCTTCTAGTTTCTATTTCTGCTCTATATTGCTCTTCTCCTGCTTGATTTAGGCTTTATTTGCTGTTCTTTCTCCAGGTCCTTTAGGTGTAAGGTTAGCTTGTGCAATTGGGATTTTTTGGGGACTTGTACATCCCTCTAAGGACCACCTTTGCAGTATCCCAGAGGTTTTGAACCAGTAGGAATGGTTAAAATTAACAAAACGGGGAACCCTCTTACACTGTTGGTGGGAATGCAAGCTGGTGCAGCCACTCTGGAAAACAGTATGGAGGTTCCTCAAGATGTTAAAAATAGAGCTACCCTGTGACCCAGCAATTGCACCACTGGGTATTTACCCCAAAGATAAAAATGTAGTGAAACGAAGGGGCACCTGCATCCCAATGTTCATAGCAGCAATGTCCACAATAGCCAAACTGGAAGGAGCCAAGATGCCCTTCAACAGATGAACGGATAAAGAAGAGTGGTCCATATATACAATGGAATACTAGCCATCAGAAAGGATGAATACCCACCATTTGCATCAACATGGTTGGAACTGGAGGGGATTATGCTAAGTGGAATAAGTCAAGCAGAGAAAAACAATTATCATATGAAGAATGGGGAGAAATCAGTGAGGGAGAGACTCTGGCTGGACTCAGTTTGTTTCCCAGAGGGTTACAGAAAGGTGAGGGGATGGGGTAACTGGGTGATGGGTGTTAAAACTGATGAATCATTGAACCCTACATCAAAAGCTAATGATGTACTATATGTTGGCTAATTGACCATAATAATAAAAAAAAAACATAGATCAGTGGAGAATAGAGAGCACAGAAATAAACTCACCTTTATTTGGCCCATTAATCTATGACAAATTAGGCAAAAATATACAATGCGGAAAAGACTGCCTTCAATAAATGGTGCTGGAAACTGGACCATTTTATTATACCATACACAAAAAGTAAACTCAAAATGGATAAAAACCTAGTAGAAAATGTAGGCAGTAATGTCTTGAACATCACCCTTAGCAACATAGTAAGGGATGTGGCTCCTCAGGCAAGGGAAACAAAAGCAAACTATTGGGACTAGCCCAAAATACAAAGCTTACACACAGCAAAGGAAACCAAAACAAAAAGGTAAGCTACTGCATGGGAGAAGATATTTGCAAATAATACATCTGATAAGGGGTTAATATCCAAAATATATAACTTGTACAATTCAATACCAAAACATGAACACTCTGATTTAAAAAGGGGCAGAGGACCTGAATAGACATTTTTCCAAAGACCTACAGCTGGCCAACAGACATGAAAAGCAGCTCAGCATCACTAATCATCACATCAGGGACATGCAAATCAAACCACAGTGAGATCTCACCTTACACCTGTCAAAATGGCTAGCATCTTAAAAACAAGTGTTGGCAAGGATGTGGAAAAGAGGAAACCTTCCTATGTGGTTGGTGGGGATGTAAATTAGTGCCGTTACTGTGGAAAACAGTATGGAGGTTCCTTAACATGCCCAAAGAAAACACTAATTTGAAAAAATATATGCACCCCTCTGTTTATTACAGTATTTACAATAGCCAAGATGAGCAAGTAACCCAAGTGTCCATCAATAGATGAATGGATTAAAATGTGGGTGGGTGTACATACACACCCAATGGAATATTGTTCAATAATAATGAGAGCTTACCCTTTGCAACAACATGGATAGACCTATAATGGTACTATGCAGTGGTATTTGCAAATGATATTATGCAATGGTAAGTGGGAAAAAAAAAGACAAATATCATATGATTTTACTTATATGTTGACGCTACAAAAAAGCAGAAAGAGACCCATAAAAACAGAGAACTGGTGGTTGCTAGAAGAGAGGGATGGAAGATGGGCAAAATGGGGGAAGGGGAGTGGATTCCCCGTTATGGAATGAGTAAGTCACATGGATAAAAGGTATAATATAGGGAATTTAGTCAATGGTATAATAGCATTGTATGGTGACAGAAGGTAGCACAGTTGTGGTGAGAACAGCATAATGTAGCAAGTTGTCAAATTACTATGTTGTACACCTGAAACTAGTGTAACATTGTGTCAACTTCTTGTGGAATAGTGGAAATGAACTCCAAAGAATTTGAGTGGTTGTGTATTTTGACCAAGAAAGGACACCTGTAGCAGAAAAATGTCTTATAAACAGTTGCTTGGATATACAGTGAAGACTATAAAGTGAATGTGCACAAAGAGAAGTCCCATAGGTGAAAGTTTTCCTAACAAAACCGTCCAATTTTGGAATACCCTCTTGCCTTTATTTCTGCCTTTAAATATCCTTTGTGGTGGAGTTTACCATCAATAATTTGATAAGGATATTGCAGATGGTATTCACTGGGACAGTGCCTTAAAGATCCTATCCTTTGGTAAGCGTTCTACACCAATCCCTACATTATTGAGAAACCATACAGAATAATAGCTAAGGTAGTTAAAGCCAGTGGGTATGGAACCAAGAAAGTCTGTGTTCTCACCTTGCTACTGCCTTTAAGTCTCTGTGGCCTTGTATGAGTCCACAGGAAATTGTGGCAAGAATATACAAGGGAGAAAAGACCGTCTCTTCAACAAATGGTGTTGGGAAAATTGGACAGCCTGTGAATTATGAAACTGGACCATTCTCTAACACCATACACCAAGATAAACTCAAAATGGATGAAAGACCTCAATGTGACACAGGAATCCATCAAAATCCTAGAGGAGAACATAGGCAGTAACCTCTTCGACATCGGCCACAGCAACTTCTTTCAAGACATGTCTCCAAAGGCAAGAGAAACAAAAGCAAAAATGAACTTTTGGGACTTCATCAAGATAAAAAGCTTCTGCATAGCAAAGGAAACAGTCAACTAAGAGGCAACCCACGGGATGGGAGAAGATATCTGCAAAGGACATTTCAGATAAAGGGCTGGTATCCAAGTTATACAAAGAACTTCTCAAACTCAACACCCCAAAAACGAAGAATTCAGTCAAGGAAGGGGCAGAAGACATGAACAGACACTTCTCTAAAGGAGACATATGAATGACTAACACATGAAAAAATGCTCCACATCACTTGGCATCAGGGAAATACAGATCATAAACCACAATGAGATACTACCTCACACTGGTCAGAATGGCTAACATTAACAAGTCAGGAAATGACAGATGTTGGCGAGGATGTGGAGAAAGGGGAACCCTCCTATACCAGCTTGCATTCCCACCAACAGTACAGCCACTCTGGAAAACAACACAAATAGTTCCTCAAAAAGTTACAAATAGAGCTACCCTACAACCCAGCAATTTCACTACTGGGTATTTACCCCAAAGATACAAATGTAGTGAAACAAAGGGGCACCTGCATCCCAATGTTTATAGCATCAATGTCCACAATAGCCAAACTATGGAAAGAGCCTAGATGTCCAGGAACAGATGAATGGGTAAAGAAGATGTGGTGTATATATACAATGGAATGTTATGCAGCCAACAAAAAAATGAAATCTTGCCATTTGCAACGACCTGGATGGAACTAGAGGTATTATGCTAAGCGAAATAAGTCAATCAGAGAAAGAAAAGTATCCTATGATCTCACTGATATGAGGAATTTGAGAAATAAGAGGATCATAGGGGGAGGGAGGGAAAAATGAAACAAGATGAAACCAGAGGGGAGACAAACCATAAGAGACTCTTAATCTCAGGAAACAAACTGAGGGTTGCTGGAGAGGAGGGGGGTGGGAGGGATGGGGTGGCTGGGTGATGGACATTGGGGAGGGTATGTGCTATGGTGAGCCCTGTGAATTGTGTAAGATTGAGGAATCACAGACCTGTACCCATGAAACAAATATATGTTAATAAAAATTTTAACAAATATTTAATTTAAAAAAACAGTACGGAGGTTCCTCAAAAAGTTGAAAATAGAGCTACCCTATGATCCAGGAATTGCACCAATGGGCATTTACCCCAAAGCTACAGATGTAGTGAAAAGAAGGGCTATATGCACCCCAATGTTCATAACAGCAATACCCACAATAGCCACACTGGGGAAAGAGCTGAGATGTCCACTGATGGATGAGTGAATAAAGAAGGGGTGTATGTGTGTGTGTTTGTGTGTGTGTGTGTGTATGGAAACTGACTTATTTCACTCAGCACAATACCCTCCAATCAGAGAAACAATTATCATATGGTTTCACTCATGTGGAATACAAGAAACAGTGTAGAGGACCACAGAAGGGAGGGAAAGCTGGGAAGTCATCAGAGAGAGAAAACCCATGAGAGACTCTTAACTACAGGAAATAAACGGAGGGTTGCTGGAGGGACGGTGGGTGGGGGGATGGGGTTATTGAGTGATAGGCATTAAGGAGAGCATGTGATTTGATGAGCACTGGATATTATATGCAACTGATAAATCATTGACCACTACATCTGAAACTAATGATGTACTATATGTTGGCTAATTAAATTTAAAAATCTCCATATGATCCAGCAATCCCAACTGTGGGTATATAGCCAAAAAAATTAAAACCAGGTTCTCAAAATGATATCTACATTCCCATGTTCATTGCAGTAATATTCACAATTGCCAAGATACAGAAACACCTTAAATATTTTTCAACAGATGAATGAAGAAAAGGTGGTATATACTTAGATTGTTTAGACTTGAAAAGTAAGGAAATTCTGGATATGGGACAAAATAGATGAATCTGAAGGACATTATGCTAGGTGAAATAAGCCAGGTAGAGGAAGACAAATACTGTACAATTTCTTTTATGAGATCTAAAAGAGTCAAACTGGCATTTTTCAAGGAGCTGAATAATCTTAAAATTTGTATGGAAGCAGAAAAGACCCTGAATCGCCAAGGAAATGTTGAAAAAGAAAAACAAAGCTGGGGGCATCATGTTGCCCAATTTCAAGCTATATTACAAAGCAGTGATCACCAAGACAGCGTGGTATTGGCACAGAAACAGACACATAGATCAATGGAACAGAATAGAGACTCCAGATATGGGCCCTCAACTCTATGGTCAATTAATCTTTGACAAAGCAGGAAAGAATATCCAATGGGAAAAGACAGTCTCTTCAATAAATGGTGCTGGGAAAATTGGACAGCCACACACAGAAGAATGAAACTGGACCATTCTGTTACACCACACACAAAGATAAACTCAAAATGGATTCTTGTCTCACATTGAGGTCTTTCCCCCATCAAAATCCTAGAGGAGAATATGGGCAGTAACCTTTTCAACATCAGCCACAGTAACTTCTTTCAAGACACGTCTCCAAAGGCAGGGGGAAAAAAGCAAAAATGAACTTTTGGGATTTCATCAAGATAAAAAACTTCTGCACAGCAAAGGAAAGAGTCAACTAAGAGGCAACCCACAGGATGGGAGAGGATATTTGCAAAGGACATTTCAGATAAAGGGCTGATATCCAAGTTATACAAAGAACTTCTCAAACTCAACACCCCAAAAACGAAGAATCCAGTCAAGGAATGGGCAGAAGATATGAACAGACACTTCTCCAAAGGAGACATACAAAAGACTAACACATGAAAAAAATGCTCAACATCACTAGCCAACAGGGAAATACAGATCAAAACCACAATGAGATACCCCCTTACACCAGTTAGAATGGCAAAAATTAACAGGACAGCAAACAAGTGTTGTCGAGGATGTGGAGAAAGGGGAACCCTCTTACATTCTTGGTGGGAATGCAAGCTGGTGCAGCCACTCTGGAAAACAGTATGGAGGTTCCTCAAGACGTTAAAAAATAGAGCTACCCTATGACCCAGCAATTGCACCACTGGGTATTTACCACAAAGATACAGATATAATGGGTGCCTGGGTGGCTCAGTTGGTTAACCGACTGCCTTTGGCTCAGGTCATGATCCTGGAGTCCTGGAATCAAGTCCTGCATCAGGCTCCCTGCTCGGCAGGGAGTCTGTTTCTCCCTCTGGCCCTCACCCCTCTCATGCTCTTTCTCTCTCATTCTCTAATAAATAAATAAAATCTTAAAAAAAAAAAGGTACAGATATAGTGAAACGAAGGGGCAGCTGCACCCCAATGTCAACAATAGCCAAACTGTGGAAGGAGCTGAGATGTCCTTCAACAGATGAATGGATAAAGAAGATGTGGTACATATATCTCCAATGGAATATTACTCAGCCATCAGAAAGGATGAATACCCACCATTTGCATCGACATGGATGGAACTGGAGGGGATTATGCTAAGTGAAATCAGTCAAGCAGAGAAAGACTATCATATGGTTTCACTCATATGTGGAATATAAGGAATAGCACAGAGGAGCACAGGGGAAGGGAGGGAAAACTGAAGGGGGAGAAATTAGAAGGAGACAAACCATGAGAGACTATGGACTCCAGGAAACAAACTGAGGGTTTCAGAGGGGAGAGGGTGGGGGGATGGGGTAGCCAGGTGATGGGTATTGAGGAGGACAAGTGTTATGATGAGCACTGGATGTTATATGCAACTAATGAATCATTGAACACAGCATCAAAAACTAATGATGTACTATACGGTGGCCAACTGAACATGATGAAAGAGTCAAACTTGGAAAAACAGAACATTGACTGGCAGTTACCAGGGGCTGTGGGGATGGGCAAACTCAGAGTTACTGCTTAACAGGTAGAAAATTTTAGTTATGCAAGACAATTAAGTTGTAGCTATCTGTTCAACATTGTGCCTACAGATAACATAAGTTTTTAAATGAGATTTTTGGGGAGATAGTGGAGGGAGAGGATCCTGTGCTCACCTCATCCCATGGACACATTGAGAAAACTGTATCTATACAACTAACTGTGAAGATGACCTGAAGACTGCAGAACAGATCTTCTACAGCTAATCATGGAGAGAAACCACACTGAAAAGGGTGGAGGGGTGGAGATGCCATTGGGAACTAAAACCCTAGCACAACTAGCCACAAATAGGAGAGACATCACAAGCATGGGGAAGTGGATCAGATTCCACCCCAGGTACCCCAGGCACTGGGGACCCACAATGAAAAAAATAAGTTCCCATAACATTTGACTTTGAAACCCAGCAGGGCTTACCCTGAGAGCTTTAAAAAATTAGCAGGCTAAATTTTATTTAACATAGTACTTTAAGTCCTAGCCACAGCAATCAGACAAAAAAAAAAAAAAAAAGGCACCCTTATTGGTAAAGAAATTAAACTGTCACTATTTGCAGATGACACAATTCTATACATAGAAAGTCCTAAAAACTCCTCCCCAATAAACTGCTAAAAGCAATAAATAAAACTTCAGGATACAAATTTAATACCCAGAAGTCAGCAGCATTTCTGCACACTAATAAGAAAGTAGCATAAAGAGAAATTAAGAAAATAACTCCATTTGCAGTGGCATCAAAAAGACTAAAATACCTAGGAATAAGCTTAACTGAAGAGGTGAAAGACTTGTACTCTGTAGACTATAAAACATTGATGAAAGAAGTTGAAGATGCCACAAAGGTAAAGATATTCCATGCTCATGGCTTGAAAAAAAAAATACTATTAAAATGTCCATATTATTGCAAACAACCTACAGATTCAAGGCGATCCCTGTCAAAACACCAACAGCATTTTTCACAAAACTAGAACAAACAATACTAAAATTTGTATGGAACCACAAAACACATCAAATACCCAAAGCAATCTTGAGAAAGAAGAACAAAGCTGCAGGTCTCACAATCCCAGATTTCAAGATATACTAGAAAGCTATAGTAATCAAAACAGCATGGTACTGGCACAAAAACAGACACATCAATCAATAGAATAGAGAGCCCAGAAATAAACCCACCCTTCCATGGTCAATTACAAAAGAAGCAAGAATATTTAATGGGGGAAAATATTGTCTCTTCAATAAATGGTGCTGGAAAAACGATAGCTACATGCAAAAGATTCAAATTGGACCACTTTTTTTTTAACATTATACACAAAAATGAACTCAAAATGACAGACCTAAATGTGAGACCTGAAACCATAAAACTAGAAGAGAGCACAGGTAGTAATCTCTTGGACATCACCCTTAGCAACATAGTTATGGATAGGTCTCCTCAGGCAAGGGAAACAAAAGCAAAAATAAACTACTGAGACTACATGAAAATAAAAAGCTTTTGCACAGCAAGGAAACCATCAACAAAACAAAAAGGCAAGCTACTGAATAGAAGATATTTGCAAACAACATACCTCCCAAGAGGTTAATGTCCAAAATATATATAAAATTATACAACTCAACAACACAAACTATCCAATTAAAAAATAGGCAGAATAGACATTTATCCAAAGACATATGGATGGTCAACAGACACATTGAAAAGAGGCTCAATGTCACTCATCATCAGGGAAACGCAACTCAAAAAACACAGTGATATACTACCTCACACCTGTCGGAATGACTAGAATCAAAAAGACAAGAAATAAGTGTGGGGTGAGGATGTGGAGAAGAAGGAACCCTCACACACTGTTGGTGGAAATATAAACTGGTGAAGCCACTGGGGAAAACAGTATGGATGTTCCTCAAAAAATAAAAATAAAAATATATGATCCAGTAATTCCATTACTGAATAAAGAAGATGAAAACGCTAATTTGAAAAGATATATGCACCTTTATGTTTATTGTAACATTATTTACAATAGCCAAGATATAGAAGCAACCCAAGTGCCCATTGATAAATGGATATGGAATGGTATAATATATACAATGGAATATTAGCCATGAAAAAGGATGAGATTTGCCATTTACAACAACATGGATGGACCCAGAAGGTATTACACTAAATGAAATAAGTCAGGATGAAAAAGACAAATACCATATGATTTTTACTTATGTGTAGAATCTAAAAAAAAAAAAAAATGAATAAAACATAAAGCAGACCCATAAATATGGAGAAGAAACTGGCGATTATCAGAGGGGGTGATGGGCAGAATAAAGGGCATTGAGAAGTACAACTTCCAGTTATAAATTATGATGATGAAAATACACTTAAATATAGACAGCTCAGTGATGGGTATTAAGGAGGGCATGTACTTCATGGAACACTGGGTGTTATACGAAAACAATGAATCATGGAATTCTACATCAAAAACTAATGATGTACTCAGGGAAATCCAAATCAAAACCTCAATGAGATACCACCTCACACCAGTCAGAATGGCTAAAATTAACAAGTCAGGGAACGACAGATGTTGGCGGGGATGCGGAGAAAGGGGAACCCTCCTACACTGTTGGTGGGAATGCAAGCTGGTGCAGCCACTCTGGAAAACTGTATGGAGGTTCCTCAAAAAGTTGAAAATAGAGCTACCATATGATCCAGCAATTGCACTACTGGGTATTTACCCCAAAGATACAAAAGTAGGGATCCGAAGGGCTACGTGCACCCCGATGTTTATAGCAGCAATGTCCACAATAGCCAAACTGTGGAAAGAGCCAAGATGTCCATCGACAGATGAATGGATAAAGAAGATGTGGTATATATATACAATGGAATATTATGCAGCCATCAAAAGGAATGAGATCTTGCCATTTGCAACAACATGGATGGAACTGGAGGGTATCATGTTGAGTGAAATAAGTCAAACAGAGAAAGACATGTATCATATGATCTCACTGATATGAGGAATTCTTAATCGCAGGAAACAAACAGTGTTGTTGGAGTGGGGGGTGGGGTGGGAGGGATGGGGTGACTGGGTGATGGACACTGGGGAGGGTGTGTGCTCTGGTAAGCGCTGTGAATTGTGCAAGACTGTTGAATCTCAGATCTGTACCTCTGAAACAAATAATGCAATATATGTTAAAAAAAAAAAAAAGAAGAAGAAGAAGAAGAAGGTAGCGGGAGGGGAAGAATGAAGCGGGGGAAATCGGAGGGGTAGACAAACCATGAGAGACGATAGACTCTGAAAAACAAACTGAGAGTTCTAGAGGGGTGGGGGGTAGGAGGATGGGTTAGCCTGGTGGTGGGTATTGAGGAGGGCACATTCTGCATGGAGCACTGGGTGTTGTGCACAAACAATGAATCATGGAACACTTCATCTAAAACTAATGATGTAATGTATGGGGATTAACATAAGAATAAAAAAAAACTAATGATGTACTGTATGGTGACTAACAAAATTAAATTTAAAAATAAACAATTAGAATTTAAATCTCAAAAAAAGAAATATAGACAGTAATATTTTAATGTTGTGACAGATGGTGACTACACAACATGGGAAGCACTGAGTAATGTATAGAACTATCAAATCAAATTTGTATATTGTGCATCTGAAAGTAACATAACATTGTATGTTAATTATACTTCAATTAAAAAAGAAGTTAGGCAGTGCCTCACTAACTGAGTTGCAGAGTATGTAATTCTTGATCTAGGGATTCTGAGTTCAAGCCCCACGTTGGGTGTATTGATTTAAAAAAAAAAAAAAGCTTTTATTTTTAAGTAAAGAGAGAACTTCAAAGATAATTGAGAAAGATCCCTGTTGCTCAGTTTGATTTGCTGGATTTGTTCTGTGGTTGGTATGATTTGTAAGAGTAGACACTTAAAAGATAGCCAGTATGAAGTTTCTAATAGCTGTCTTAGCTTCAAGTTTGTTTTCTTGCCAATAACTATCTTTTCCTGACTCATATCTCAAAAATATGCAGAGGATGAAGCTGTTGATTGTGAAGTATAATTTTTATGAAAAGCATAAAATTTTTATTCAGACTTTGATGATTTTTTCTGAAATAGGTGACTTGGGTTATGTTGCTTGGAAAATCAAACACAGAGATAGAGATTTGCATGCAGGAAGCTTACTGGGGGGTGTTCTGAGGAACAACACCTATATAGGAGTGTGAGAAGCAGAGCTGACAGAGAGTAGTTTGGCTACAAGGCTGGTGTATCAGATAAATCAGCCTATAACATGTATAGCTATATAGTTGAGAAAGCTTTCCGGAATTGTCCCAAAACTGTCTGACCAACTGTCCTTCAGAAATGAAGGAGAGAGAAAACTGTCTTGAACAAACAAAAGCTGAGGGAATTTATCACAACTTGACCTGCTTTACAAGAATGCAAAAGAGCACTGTTGGTAGGAATGCAAGTTGGTACAGCCACTCTGGAAAACAGTATGGAGTTTCCTCAGGAAGTTAAAAATAGAGCTACCCTAAGACCCAGCAATTGTACTACTAGGGATTTACCCCAAAGATACAGATGTAGTGAAAAGAAGGGGCACATGCACCACAATGTTCATAGCAGCAATGTCCATAATAGCCAAACTGTGGAAGGAGCTGAGATGCCCTTCAACAGATGAATGGATAAAGAAGATGTGGTCCAGGGAGTGTACAAAAAGATGGCTGAGGATTAGGGGACCCTATTCCAACTGGTCCCCTGAATTGAGGTGGATATCTACCAGACCACTCTGAACACCCGAAATCAGCCTGAGATGTAAGAAGATAGATCTGGATCTCTACAATTAGAATATCATAGGCAGTTGGTTTCGAGGTATGAAGTGGGGAGCTGTGATTCCACGGGCAGGTATCAGAAGATAAACGGAAGGGGGTGGGAGCGGATGGGATCCTGCACCGCTGGTGCGAGAAAGCCTCCCGCACTGGGGATGGGGCACAGACTCAGAGACCAGTAGCGGTGGGGAAAGGACTTTAGGACAGCCCCCCAGGCTGAAACCTGGAGCTGCCAGGGCAGGCATGTGAACTGGGGTGGGCTGGCTGGCGGTTTTAGAAGCACAAAGTGCAGAGACATGCCCCGACCTGGAGGCGAGAGCTGGGAGTGCTGCTGAGGGGCACACAACCGAGGATGCTGCAGCTTTTAGCAGCATAGACAGAAATGGAGATAGTGTGGCCTGGAGAGCTCACTGAAGAACAGACTGCAATCTCTCTGAGACAGAGGGTTGGAAATGGTCTCTTCTGCTCTGACTCTTGGAAGAGACATGGAAGGCCACCAGGAAAAGCCGTCAGAGAAAAAAAAGCCCCCAAAAAACGTTTTTCACTGAGCCCATTCCCCCACACACACATGGGACAGGGTAACCCCCAAACAGGGTTGCCTGAGTAACAGTGCGACAGGCACCTCCCCCAGAAAACAGGATTCGGGTTAGGGACAGGCTGGAAGAACAAGAGGCTGACAACTCTAATGTCCCTATAAAACAGGTGCATCTTGCTTGGGTTGTGGTCAATAATTTGGACTCTGTATACTCCTACAACCACTCAACAGAATGACTAGGAGGAGGAAACCCCCAAATAGGAAAGACTGAGAGACTGTGACTTCTGCCACAGATTTACAAATGGATACAGATATAACCAAGATGTCAGAAATGGACTTCACGGTAACAGTTATGAAGACAATAGTGAGAATGGGGAAATAGATTAATGGCAACAGAGAGTCTCTAAGGGCAGAAATGAAAGCTGAACTGGCAGAACTTAAAAATGCTATTGATGATGGGGCGGCTGGGTGATAGACATTGGGGAGGGTATGTGCTATGATGAGCGCTGTGAATTGTGCAAGACTGTTGAATCACAGATTTGTACCTCTGAAACAAATAATATATGTTTTAAAAAGAAGAAGAAGAAGATAGCAGGAGGGGAAGAATGAAGGGGGAGATGAACCATGAGAGATGATGGACTCTGAAAAACAAACAGGGTTCTAGAGGGGAGGTGGGTGGGAGGATGGGTTAGCCTGGTGATGGGTATTAAAGAGGGCACGTTCTGCATGGAGCACTGGGTGTTATACGCAAATAATGAATCATGGAACATTACATCAAAAACTAATGATGTAATGTATGGTGATATAATAAAAAAATAATTAGCTTAAAAAAATCTTATCAATGAGATCCAATCTAATCTAAATACCCTAACAGCTACAGTAAACGAGGCAGAAGAACGAATTAGTGATCTAGAAGACCAACTGATAGAGAAGAAGGAAAAAGAGGCGGCCTGGGAGAAACAGCTCAAAATCCATGAAAACAGAATTAGAGAAATAAGTGACGCCATGAAACGTTCCAATGTCAGAATTATTGGGATCCCTGAGGGGTGGAGAGAGACAGAGGACTAGAGGATATATATGAGCAAATCATAGCTAAGAACTTCACTAATCTGGGGAATGAAACAAACATTTGTGTCCTAGGGGCAGAGAGGACCCCTCCCAAGATCAAGGAAAACAGGCCAACGCCCTGACATGTAATAGTAAAACTCACAAATCTCAGAACCAAGAAACCATCTTAAGGGTAGTTAGGGAGAAGAGATTCCTTACATACAGAGGGAAGAATATCAGAACGTCAGACCTATCCACAGAGACCTGGCAAGCCAGAAAGGCCTGGCAAGACACATCCAGGGTGCTAAACAAGAAGAACATACAGCCATGAATACTTTATCTGGCAAGGCTGTCATTTAGAATGGATGGAGAGATGCAGAGCTTCACAAGACCAGCAGAAACTGAAAGAATATGTGACCACTAAGCCGGCCCTGCAAGAAATATTAAGGGGGGGGTCCTATAAAAAGAGAAAGACCCCAAGAGTGATATATAACAGAAATTTACAGAGACAATCTATAGAAACAATGTCTTCACAGGCAACATGACAATAAATTCATATCTTTCAATAATCACTCTCAAAGAGAACAGCCCAAATGCTCCCATAAAACAGCACAGGGTTGCAGATTGGATAAAAAGACAGAACCCACCCATATGCTGTCTACAAGAGACTCATTTTGAACCTAAAGATATATCCAGACTGAAAGTGAAGGGATGGAGATCCATCTTCCATGCCAACGGACCTCAAAAGAAAGCTGGGGTAGCAATTATTATATAAGACAAATTAGACTTTAAGCTAAAGACTGTAGTTAGAGACACGGAAGGACACTATATCATTCTTAAAGGGTCTATCCAACAAGAAGATCTAACAATTGTAAATATCTATGCCTCCACCATGGGAGCAGCCAACTACGTAAGACAACTGTTAAGCAAAATAAAGAGTCATAGTGATAATAATACGCTAATAGTAGGAGACCTCAACACTCCACTCTCAGCAATAGACAGATCATCTAAGCCGAAAATCGAGAAAGAAACAAGAGGTTTGACACACTAGACCGGATGGACCTCATAGATATATACAGAACATTCCACCCTAAAACAACAGAATACTCATTCTTCTCAAGCGCAGACAGAACTTTCTCCAGAATAGACCAAATACTGAGTCACAAATCAGGTCTCAACGAATACCAAAAGACTGAGATTATTCCCTGCATATTCTCAGACCATATATGCTTTAAAACTGGAACTCAATCACAAGAAAAATTTTGGAAGAACTTCGAACACTTGGAAGCTAAAGACCACTCTGCTCAAGAATGTTTGGGTCAACCAGGATATCAAAAAAGAATTTAAACAATTCATGGAAACCAAAGAGAATGAAAACACATCAGTCGAAAACCTATGGGATACTGCAAAGGCAGTCCTAAAGAGGAAATACATAGCCATCCAAGCCTCACTCAAAAAAATAGAAAAATCCTGAATTTACCAACTTTAGACCTTAAAGAACTAGAGAAAAGCTACAAAGGATTCCTAAGTCATGCATTAGAAGAGAAATAATTAAGATTAGAGCAGAGATCAATGAATTAGAAACCAGAAACACAGTAGATCAAATCAACAAAACTAGAAGCTGGTTCTTTGAAAGAACTAATAAGAGCAATAAACCACTGGCCAAACTTATCCAAAAGAAAAGAGAGAGGACCCAAATTAATAAAATTATGAATGAAAGGGGAGAGATCACAACTAACACCAAGGAAATAGAAACAATTATTAGAAATTATTATCAACTATATGCCAATAAACTGAGCAATCTGGATTAAATGGAGGCCTTCCTGGAAACCTATAAGCTGCCAAGACTGAAACAGGAAGAGATTGACAACCTGAATAGGCCAATAACCAGTAACGAGATTGAAGCAGTGATCAAAAACCTCCCAAAAAACAAGAGTCCAGGGACTGATGGATTCCCTGGGGAATTCTACCAAACATTCAAAGAAGAAATAATACCTATTCTACTGAAGCAGTTTCAAAAAATAGAAACAGAAGGAAAGCTTCCAGACTCATTCTATGAGGCCAGCATTACCTTGATCCCCAAACCAGGCAAAGATCCCATCAAAACAGAGAATTTCAGACCGATATCCCTGATGAATATGGATTCCAAAATCCTCAACAAAATCCTAGCTAATAGGATCCAACAATACATTAAAAGGATCAGCCACCACAACCAAGTGGGATTTATCCTCGGGATAGAAGGGTGGTTCAACATTCACAAATCAATCAATGTGATAGAATACACTAATAAGAGGAGAGAGAGGAGCCATATGGTCCTCTCAATTGATGCAGAAGAAGCATTTGACAAAATACAACATCCTTTCCTGATTAAAACTCTCCAGAGTATAGGGATAGAGGGAACATTCCTCAAGTTCATAAAATCCATCTATGAAAAACCCACAGCGAATACCATCCTCAATGGGGAAAAGCTGAGAGCCTTTCCCTTAAGATCAGGAACACGTCAAGGATGCCCACTCTCGCCACTATTGTTCAACATAGTACTAGAAGTACTAGCAACTGCAATCAGACAACAAAAAGAAAAGGTATTCAAATTGGCAAAGAAGAAGTCAAACTCTCCACAGATGACATGATACTTTATGTGGAAAACCTCAAACACTCCACCCCAAAATTACTAGAACTCATCCAGCAATTCAGTAATGTGGCAGGATACAAAATCAATGCACAGAAATCTGCTGCTTTCTTATACACTAACAATGCCACTGTAGAAAGAGAAACGATTCCATTTAAAACAGCAGCAAAGGGCGCCTGGGTGGCTCAGTCGTTAAGCGTCTGCCTTCGGCTCAGGTCATGGTCCCAGGGTCCTGGGATCGAGTCCCGCATCGGGCTCCCTGCTCAGCGGGAAGCCTGCTTCTCCCTCTCCCACTCCCCCTGCTTGTGTTCCTGCTCTTGCTGTCTCTCTGTCAAATAAATGAATAAAAATCTTTAAAAAAATAAATAAAACAGCAGCAAAAACCATAAGATGCCTCGGAATAAACCTAACCAAAGAGGTAAAGGATCTATACTCTAGAAAGTACAGAACACTCATGAAAGAAATTGAAGAAGACACAAAAAGATGGAAAAATATTCCATGCTCATGGATCGGAAGAAAAAACATTGTTAAAATGTCTATGCTACCCAGAGCAATCTATACCTTCAGTGCCATCCTGATAAAAATTCCAATGGCATTTTTCAAAATGCTGGAACAAACAATCCTAAAATTTGTGTGGAATCAGAAAAGACCCCGAATAACCAAGGAAATGTTGAAAAAAGAAAAACAAAGCTGGGAGCCTCACATTGCATGACTTCAAGCTATATTACAAAGCTGTGATCACCAAGACAACATGGTACTGGCACAAAAACAGACATATAGACCAATGGAACAGAATAGAGAACCCAGATATGAACCCTCAACTCTATGGTCAAATAGTCTTTGACAAAGCAGGAAAAAACATGCAATGGAAAAAAGACAGTCTCTTCAATAAATGGTGCTGGGAAAATTGAACAGCCACATGCAGAAGAATGAAACTCGACCATTCTCTAACACCATACACAAAGATAAACTCAAAATGGATGAAAGACCTCAATGTGAGACAGGAATCCATCAAAATCCTAGAGGAGAACATGGGCAGTAACCCCTTTGACATCGCCCACAGCAACTTCTTTCAAGATACATCTCCAAAGGCTAGTGAAACAAAAGCAAAAATGAACTTTTGGGACTTCATCAAGATAAAAAGCTTCTGCACAGCAAAGGAAACAGTCCACAAAACAAAGAGGCAGCCCACAGAATGGGAGAAGGTATTTGTAAATGACAGTACAGACAAAGGGCTGATATCCAAGTTCTATAAAGAACATCTCAAACTCGGGGTGCCTGGGTGGCTCAGTCGTAAAGCGTCTGCCTTCGGCTCAGGTCATGATCCCAAGGTCCTGGGATCAAGCCCCACATTGGGCTCCCTGCTCCTCGGGAAGCCTGCTTCTCCCTCTCCCACTCCCCCTGTTTGTGTTCCCTCTCTTGCTGTGTCTCTCTGTCAAATAAATAAATAAAATCTTTAAAAAAAAAAAAAAACTTCTCAAACTCAACACCCAAAAAACAAATAAGTCAAAAAATGGGCAGAAGACATGAACAGACACTTCTCTGAAGAAGACATACAAATGGCTAACAGACACTTGAAAAAATGTTCCTCATCATTAGCCATCAGGGAAATTCAAATCAAAACCACATTGAAATACCACCTTACACTGGTCAGAATGGCAAAAATGGACAGGGAAAGAAACAACAAATGTTGGAGAGGTTGTGGAGAAAGGGGAACCCCTTACACTGTTGGTGGGAATGCAAGTTGGTACAGCCACTTTGGAAAACAGTGTGGATGTTCCTCAAAAAATTAAAAATAGGGCTACCCTCAGCCTCTTCGACCTCAGCAACTTCTTAGAAACATCGCCAAAGGCAAGGGAAGCAAGGGCAAAAATGAACTATTGGGATTTTATCGAGATAAAAAGCTTTTGCACAGCAAAGAAAACAGCCAATAAAACCAAAAGACAGCTGACAGAATGGGAGAAGATATTTGCAAATGACATATCAGATAAAGGGCTAGTATCCAAAATCTACAAAGAACTTATCAAACTCAACACCCAAAGAACAAATAATCCAATCAAGAAATGGGCAGAAGACATGAACAGACATTTCTGCAAAGACATCCAAATGGCCAACAGACACATGAAAAAGTGCTCAACATCACTCGGCATCAGGGAAATCCAAATCAAAACCTCAATGAGATACCACCTCACACCAGTCAGAATGGCTAAAATTAACAAGTCAGGAAATGACAGATGTTGGCAAGGATGCAGAGAAAGGGGAACCCTCCTACACTGTTGGTGGGAATGCAAGCTGGGGCAGCCACTCTGGAAAACAGTATGGAGGCTCCACAAAAAGTTGAAAGTAGAGCTACCCTACAACCCAGCAATTGCACTACTGGGTACTTAACCCAAAGATACAAATGTAGTGATCTGAAGGGGTATGTGCATCCCAATGTTTATAGCAGCATTGTCCACAATAGCCAAACTATGGAAAGAGCCAAGATGTCCATCAACAGATGAGTGGATAGGGCGCCTGGGTGGCTCAGTTGGTTAAGCGACTGCCTTTGGCTCAGGTCATGATCCCGGAGTCCTGGGATTGAGTCCCGCATTGGGGTCCCTGCTCAGCGGGGAGTTTGCTTCTCCCTCTGACTCTCCCCCTCTCATGCTCTCTATCACTCTCTCTCTCAATAAATAAATAAAAATCTTTAAAAGAAAAAAAGAGAGGAGTGGAAAAGAAGATGTGGTATATATATACAATGGAATATTATGCAGCCATCAAAAAAATGAAATCTTGCCATTTGCAACTACGTGGATGGAACTAGAGGGTATTATGCTAAGCGGAATAAGTCAATCAAAGAAAGACAAGTATTATATGATCTCACTGATATGAGGAATTCTTAATGTCAGGAAACAAACAGAGTTGCTGGACTGGCGGGTTGGGAGGGATGGGGTGGCTGGATGATGGACATTGGGGAGGGTATGTGCTATGGTGAGTGCTGTGAATTGTGTAAGACTGATGAATCACAGACCTGTACCTCTGAAACAAATAATACATTATATGTTAAAAAAAAAAAAAAAAGATAGTGGGAAGGGAAAAATGAAGGGGGGGATCAGAGGGGGAGATGAACCATAAGAGACAATGGACTCTGAGAAACAAACGGGGTTTTAGAGGGGAGGGGGGTGTGGGGATTGGTTAGCCCGATGATGGGTATTAAGGAGGGCATGTACTGCATGGAGCACTGGGTGTTTCACGAAAACAACGGATCGTGGATCACCACATCAAAAACCAATGATGTGTTGTATGGTGACTAACATAACATAATAAAATTTTAAAAAATTATGGGATGCAGCAAAAGCAGTACTAAGAGGCAAGTTTATAGTGATAAGGATCTACATTAAAGAAATAGAATCAGTAAATAATCTAACTTTACACCTCAAGGAACTATAAAAATTACAACCAACTAAATTCAAATTTATCAAGAGGAAGAAAATAATAAAGATGAGAGCAGATATAAACAAAACAGAGAAGAAAAAAAGAGAAAAACCAACAATAATGAGAGTGGGGTTTTTGAAAAGATGAGTAAGTAAAATCAGAAATTAAACTGAGGACATTACAACAGATGTCACAGAAATGAAAAGGATCACAAGAAAATAGAAGGAACAATTGTTTGCCAAAAAAACTGGATAACCTAAAAGAAATTAATAATTTCCTAGAGAACTGCAAGACTGACTCCAAAACATCAAAAACTAATGATGTACTGTATGGTGACTAACATAACATAAAAAAAAAAAAAAAAAGACTGACTCCAAAAGAAAGTTTGAACATATCTATAACAAGAGGATTAAATCAGTAATCAAAGATCTTCTAAAAATGAAAAGCCCAGACCAAGATGGCACAACTGCTGAATTCTTCCAATCATTTAAAAAATGAATACCAACCCTTCTCAAACTCTTCCAAAAAACTGAAGGGGAAGGAACACCTCCAAACCCATTTTATGAGGCAAAATTTACCCTGATATCAGAGCCAAGATATTGAAGTAACCTAAGTGTCCACTGATGGGCAAACGGATAAACAAGATGTGGTACGTATGTACAGTGGAATATTATTTGGCCATAAAAAAACAATTTTGTGGGGCGCCTGGGTGGCTCAGTCGTTAAGCATCTGCCTTCAGCTCAGGTCATGATCTCAGGCTCCTGGGATCGAGCCCCACATAGGGCTCCCTGCTCAGCAGAAAGCCTGCTTCTCCCTCTCCCACTCCCCGTGTTGTGTTCCCTCTCTTGCTGTCAAATGAATAAATAAAATCTTTTTTAAAAAGCAATTGTGCCATATGCAACAACATGAATGAATCTTGAGGGTATTGTACTAAGTGAAATAAGTCAAAGACAAAAAGAAATTATATGAACTCATATGTAGAATTTTAAAATAAAAATGAGCTTATACAGAGAACAGATTTAACATATTGGTGGTTGGTAGGTGGGGAGGGGGTCAAAAGGTACAAACTTCTAGTTATAATTACATGATGTGACAGAGGTGTTAGCTAATTCTACCTTGATAATCATACTACATTGATATAAATATATCAAATTAATACATTGCACACCTTAAACTTGCATCGTTATATGTCAATTTCAAATAAAGATGTAAAAAAAATCATTGTGTATTTCATGTAAAAAAATTGGTATTCAGGAGGAGGAAAAAGATGGTAGAGGAGTAGGGGACCCTATTTCAACTGGTCCTGGGAATTGAGCTGGATATCTACCAGACCACTCTGAGCACCCACGAAACCAGCCTGAGATGTAAGAAGATCTGGATCTCCACAAACAGAATATCGCAGGCCATTGGTTTTGAGGTACAAAATGGGGAGCCGTGATTCTGCAGGCAGATATCAGAGGATAAATGGCAGTGGGAGGGAGCCTGGACGTGGGGATCCTATACGGCCGGCGAGTGACAGCCTCGCGCGCTGCGGACGGACACAGACTCGCAGACTGGTGGCGCCGGGAAAGGACTTTAGGGCAGCCCCCGGGGCGGAAACCCTGAGCGGCAGGGTCGAGCGGGCGAACTTCAGCCCCCAGGTGGGAAACCTTGAGCAGCGGGGTGGCGTGCGCGAACTGGGAGCCGCTGGCGGTTTTAGAAGCACAAAGGGCAGAGACGTGCCCCAACCAGGAGGCAAGACCGGGAGCACTGCAGAGGGGCGCACAACCCAGGCGGCTGCAGTTTATAGCAGCACAGAAACGGAGACAGTGTGGCCTGGAGAGCTCACTGAAGAACAGACTGCAGTCTCTCTGCTCTGAGGCAGAGGGTTGGAAAGTCTCTTCCGCTCTGACTCACGGAAGAGACATGGAAAGCCGCCAGAGAACAAAAGCCCCCAAAACTGATTCCCACTGAGCCCATCCACCGCCACAGGGGCGCAGGGCAACTCTGCCCAAACAGGGTTGCCTGAGTAACAGCGCAGCAGGCCCCTCCCGCAGAAGACAGGCTGGGAAAACAAGAGGCCAGCAACCCTAAGGTCCCAAGAGAACAGGTGCATCTTGCTTGGATTCTGGTCAATAATTTGGACTCTATACATTCCCTCAAACACCCATCAACAGAATGACTAGGAGGAGGAGCCCCCAAAACAGAAAAGACTCAGATTATGACTTATGCTGCAGATTTACAAATGGATGCAGATATAACCAAGATGTCGGAGATGGAATTCAGGCTAGCAAATGTGAAGACAATAGCTAGAATGGAGAAATCAACTAATGGCAACATAAGTCTCTAAGGGCAGAAATGAAAGCTGAATTGGCAGAACTTAAAAATGCTATCAATGAGATCCAATCCAATCTAGATAATCTAACAGCTAGGGTAAATGAGGCAGAAGAGAGAATAAGCGACCTGGAAGACAATATAATAGATAAAAAGGGAAAAGAGGAGGCCAGGGAAAAACAACTCAGAATCCATGAAAATAGAATCAGAGAAATAAGTGACACCATGAAGCGTTCCAATGTCAGAATAATTGGAATCCCAGAGGGAGTGGAGAGAGAGAGAGGGCTAGAAGATGTACTTGAGCAAATCGTAGCTGAGAACTTCCCTAATCTGGGGAATGAAACAAACATTCGAGTCCTAGAGGCAGAGAGGACCCCTCCTAAGACCAAGGAAAACAGGCCAACACCCCGGCATGTAATAGTAAAACTTGCAAATCTTAGAACCAAGGAAACCATCTTAAGGGCAGTTAGGGGGAAGAGATTCCTTCAGTACAGAGGGAGGAACATCAGAATAATGTCAGACCTATCCACAGAGACCTGGCAAGCCAGAAAGGCCTGGCAAGACATATTCAGAGTACTAAATGAGAAGAACATGCAGCCAAGAATACTTTATCAGGCAAGGCTTTCATTTAGAATGGATGGAGAGATGCAGAGCTTCCACGACCGGCAGAAACTGAAAGAATATGTGACCACTAAGCCGGCCCTGCAAGAAATATTAAGGGGGGGTTCTATAAAAGGAGAAAGACCCCAAGAGTAATCTACAACAGAAATTTACAGGGGCAATCTATAAAAACAACATCTTCGCAGGCAACATGATGACAATTAATTCATATCTTTCAATAATCACTCTCAATGTGAATGGCCTAAACGCTCCCATAAAACGGCACAGGGTTGCAGACTGGATAAAAAGACAGGATCCATCCATATGCTGTCTATAAGAGACTCATTTGGAACCTAAAAATACATCCAGACTGAAAGTGAAGGGATGGAGATCCATCTTCCATGCCAGCGGACCTCAAAAGAAAGCTGGGGTAGCAATTCTTATATCAGACAAATTAGATTTTAAACTAAAGTCTGTAATTAGAGACACAGAAGGACACTATATCATTCTTAAAGGGTCTATCCAACAAGAAGATCTAACAATTGTAAATATCTATGCCCCCAACATGGGAGCAGCCATCTATATAAGCCAACTGTTAACCAAAATAAAGAGTCATATTGATAACAATAGGTTAATTGTAAGAGGCCTCAGTACTCCACTCTCAGCAATGGACAGATCATCTAAGCTGAAAATCAACAAGGAAACAAGAGCTTTGAATGATACATTGGACCAGATGGACCTCATAGATATTTACAGAACATTCCACCCTAAAACAACAGAATACGCATTCTTCTCAAGCACACATGGAACTTTTTCCAGAATAGACCATATACTGGGTCACAAATCAGGTCTCAACCGATGCCAAAAGATTGAGATTATTCCCTGCATATTCTCAGACCACAATGCTCTAAAACTGGAACTCAATCACAAGAAAAAATTTGGCAAAAATTCAAACACTTGGAAGCTAAAGACCACTCTGCTCAAGAATGTTTGGGTCAACCAAGAAATCAAAGAAGAACTTAAACAATTCATGGAAATCAATGAGAACAAAAACACATCAGTCCAAAACCTATGGGATACTGCAAAGGCGGTCCTAAGGGGGAAGTACATAGCCATCCAAGCCTCACTAAAAAAAATAGAAAAATCCCGAATTCACCAACTCACTCTACACCTTAAAGAACTAGAGAAAAAGCAACAAACGACGCCTAAGCCACGCATTAGAAGAGATAATTAAAATTAGAGCAGAGATTAATGAATTAGAAACCAGAAACACAGGGGCGCCTGGGTGGCTCAGTCGTTAAGCGTCTGCCTTCGGCTCAGGTCATGATCCCAGGGTCCTGGGATCGAGCCCCACATCAGGCTCCCTGCTCAGCAGGAAGCCTGCTTCTCCCTCTCCCACTCCCCCTTCTTGTGTTCCTTCTCTCGCTGTGTCTCTCTCTGTCAAATAAATGAATAGTCCTTAAAAAAAAAAAAAAAAAGAAACCAGAAACACAGATCAGATCAACGAAACTAGAAGTTGATTCTTTGAAAGAATTAATAAGATCGATAAACCACTGGCCAGACTTATCCAAAAGAAAAGAGAAAGGACCCAAATTAATAAAATTATGAATGAAAGGGGAGAGATCACAACTAACACCAAGGAAATAGAAACAATTATTAGAAATTATTATCAACAACTATACGCCAATAAACTGAGCAATCTGGATTAAATGGAGGCCTTCCTGGAAACCTATAAGCTGCCAA
Organism: Mirounga leonina; assembly: GCF_011800145.1. Lineage (NCBI taxonomy): Eukaryota > Metazoa > Chordata > Mammalia > Carnivora > Phocidae > Mirounga > Mirounga leonina. The sequence continues at coordinate 9,365,808 of NW_023270718.1, read as the reverse complement.
GACTGAAACAGGAAGAGATTGACAACCTGAATAGGCCAATAACCAGTAACGAGATTGAAGCAGTGATCAAAAACCTCCCAAAAAACAAGAGTCCAGGGACTGATGGATTCCCTGGGGAATTCTACCAAACATTCAAAGAAGAAATAATACCTATTCTACTGAAGCAGTTTCAAAAAATAGAAACAGAAGGAAAACTTCAAAACTCATTCTATGAGGCCAGCATTACCTTAATCCCCAAACCAGGCAAAGACCTCATCAAAAAGGAGAATTTCAGACTGATATCCCTGATGAATATGGATTCCAAAATCCTCAACAAAATCCTAGCTAATAGGATCCAACAATACATTAAAAGGATCATCCACCACGACCAAGTGGGATTTATCCCCGGGATGCAAGGGTGGTTCAACATTCACAAATCAATCAATGTGATAGAACCCATTAATAAGACGAGGGAGAAGAACCATATGGTCCTCTCAATTGATGCAGAAAAAGCATTTGACAAAATACAACATCCTTTCCTGATTAAAACTCTCCAGAGTATAGGGATAGAGGGAACATTCCTCAAGTTCATAAAATCCATCTATGAAAAACCCACAGCAAATATCATCCTCAATGGGGAAAAGGCTGAGAGCCTTTCCCTTAAGATCAGGAACACGTCAAGGATGCCCACTCTCGCCACTCTTGTTCAACATAGTACTAGAAGTCCCAGCAACAGCAATCAGACAACAAAAAGAAATAAAAGGTATTCAAATTGGCAAAGAAGTCAAACTCTCTCTTTTTGCAGACGACATGATACTTTATGTGGAAAACCCAAAAGACTCCACCCCAACATTACTAGAACTCATCCAGCAATTCAGTAATGTGTCAGGATACAAAAATCAATGCACAGAAATCTGTTGCTTTCTTATACACTAACAACGCAATTGTAGAAAGAGAAATTAGAGAAACGATTCCATTTACAATAGCACCAAAAACCATAAGATGCCTCGGAATAAACCTAACCAAAGAGATAAAGGATCTATACCGAAGGAACTACAAAACACTCATGAAAGAAATTGAAGATGACACAAAAAGATGGAAAAATATTCCATGCTCATGGATCGGAAGAATAAACATTGTTAAAATGTCTATGCTACCCAGAGCAATCTATACCTTCAATGCCATCCCGATCAAAATTCCAATGACATTTTCCAAAGTGCTGGAACAAACAATCCTAAAATTGGTATGGAATCAGAAAAGACCCTGAATCGCCAAGGAAATGTTGAAAAAGAAAAACAAAGCTGGGGGCATCACGTTGCCCGATTTCAAGCTATATTACAAAGCTGTGATCACCAAGACAGCATGGTACTGGCACAAAAACAGACATATAGACCAATGGAACAGAATAGAGAACCCAGATATGAACCCTCAACTCTATGGTCAAATAATCTTTGACAAAGCAGGAAAATATATGCAATGGAAAAAAGACAGTCTCTTCAATAAATGAGGTGCTGGGAAAATTGAACAGCCACATGCAGAAGAATGAAATTCGACCATTCTCTAACACCATTCACAAAGATAAACTCAAAGTGGATGAAAGACCTCAATGTGAGACAGGAATCCATCAAAATCCTAGAGGAGAACATGGGCAGTAACCTCTTTGACATCGCCCACAGCAAATTCTTTCAAGATACATCTCCAAAGGCTAGTGAAACAAAAGCAAAAATGAACTTTTGGGACTTCATCAAGATAAAAAGCTTCTGCACAGCAAAGGAAACAGTCCACAAAACAAAGAGGCAACCCACAGAATGGGAGAAGATATTTGCAAATGACACTACAGATAAAGGGCTGGTATCCAAGGTCTATAAAGAACTGCTCAAACTCAACACCCAAAAAACAAATAATCAAGTCAAAAAGTGGGCAGAAGATATGAAAAGACACTTCTCTGAAGAAGACATACAAATGGCTAACAGACACATGAAAAAATGATCATCATCATTAGCCATCAGGGAAATTCAAATCATAATCACACTGAGATACCACCTTACACCAGTTAGAATGGCAAAAACTGACAGGGCAAGAAACAACAAATGTTGGAGAGGTTGTGGAGAAAGGGGAACCCCTTACACTGTTGGTGGGAATGCAAGTTGGTACAGCCACTTTGGAAAACAGTGTGGAGGTTCCTCAAAAATTTAAAATTAGAGCTACCCTATGACCCAGCAATTGCACTCCTGGGTATTTACCCCAAAGACACAGATGTAGTGAAAAGAAGGGCCATATGCACCCCAATGTTCATAGCAGCAATGTCTGCAATAGCCAAACTGTGAAAAGAGCCGAAATGCCCTTCAACAGATGAATGGATAAAGATGTGGTCCATATATACAGTGGAATATTACTCAGCCATCAGAAAAGATGAATACCGGGGTGCCTGGGTGGCTCAGTTGGTTAAGCGACTGCCTTCGGCTCAGGTCATGATCCTGGAGTCCCGGGATGGAGTCCCGCATCGGGCTCCCCGCTCAGCGGGGAGTCTGCTTCTCCCTCTGGCCCTCCCCTCTCTCATGCTCTCTGTATCTCATTCTCTCTCTCAAATAAATAAATAAAATCTTAAAAAAAAAAAAGAAAAGATGAATACCCAACTTTTACATCAACATGGTTGGGACTGGAGGAGATTATGCTAAGTGAAATAAGTCAAGCAGAGAAAGTCAATTATCATATGGTTTCACTTATTTGTGGAACATAAGGAATAGCATGGAGGACATTAGGAGAAGGAAGGGAAGAATGGGGGAGGAATTGAAGGGAGAGATGAACCATGAGAGACTATGGACTCTGAGAAACAAACAGGGTTTTAGAGGGGAGGAGGTAGGGGGGATTGGTTAGCCCGGTGATGGGTATTAAGGAGGGCATGTACTGCATGGAGCACTCGGTCTTATACTAAAACAATCGTATAATCACCACATCAAAAACGATGTATTTTACGGTGACTAACATAATAGAATTAAAAAAAAATTCAAAAGCAGAAATTAGGAGCTATAGAACCCCTAAGGATCAGCAGTAAGAGACCAATAGTAGGAAAACATGAAGCCAAAATATGAGAAGTATGCATCAACCCTAGATAAGAGCCTATTAAAGTAATGACATAAAAAGCAAAAATGGAATTCAGCATGTAGAAGACAACACATGTGGTCACCAGCATCAGGATGGTATGGGCGGCTCTGGTCTCTGGGGGAATCTGCGGTGACCATTGGGGCTGTGAATATACGACACTCTCTGGTGATGCCTGTGCAGGATCAGCACCATCGAGCCACTGGATCAGACCATGAGGCCCATAAACATGGCATCAGAGATGCACCACAAGAAGACAAGACTTGTATTAGGAGCTAAGGATGAGCAAAACCATTTGTCGTGGGTATGGTTGTATGTGTCCTGTAGACCAGTAACTTTCACAGGAACATAGATTTTTTTTTAAGATTTTTTTTTTTAGATTTTATTAATTTATTTGACAGAGAGAGAGAGACAGCGTGAGGGGGAACACAAGCAGGGGGAGTGGGAGAGGGAGAAGCAGGCTCCCCGCTGAGCAGGAAGCCCGATGCGGGGCTTGATCCCAGGACCCCAGGATCATGACCTGAGCCGAAGGCAGTTGCTTAACCAACTGAGCCACCCAGGCGCCCCAGGAACATAGATATTAATTAAGATGCTGGAGATCCAGCAGATGAACAGGAAGGACCAATGACCTTGGGGGTTCATCCTCTGAGCATCCTCCCGCTGTCCTGGGGAAGAGAATGACACACTGAAAGGTGCTCAGGACACCGGTGGAGCACAAGGTGGTGCTCCAAGCCATTTGGTGGATGTAATGGACAAGTGTACACCCAAGAGTGGACAGGAGTTGCCTAAAGACAAAAGCCGCCATTGTGAGTGGAATCCCAGTGGAGAGAAGAACCAAGAGATTGGCTACAGCCATGTAGGTGAGAATCATGTTGAAGAGCCTCTGCTTGTGTCCATGCAAGATTGGAGGGATGTTATGGGAGAAGAGGATGACACCGGCAAAAGACCCAACTCCAATCTGTAACAAAAAGATGGTTTTCAGAGTCTCTTCCCCTGTGGTTCTGAAAAGACATGGTGAGGGCTTCAGAGTGGCCTGGAGTGAAGAGTAGGCTGTTAGTGCTGGTATAAGGACTCTTCTTAGTTCTAGGACCTTTTCTTCTCCTGAAAAGGGAGATACACTCATATTCAACAGGAGACTCGACCTGGAGAACATGTCATAGACACCAATTTCATATTATTACTTTGCATTTCTATTTACTTTTATGTTCTGTCTCCCCATCAGAATGTAAAGTCCATGAACTCAGGAAGCATGCCTGTCTCGGTCAAAAAATATGGTTGACATATAATGGGTATAAATACATACTTTATAAATGAATATGTGGAAGGAGACAACAAGAATAGTGTACCATCTTTATAAATCATTGCCATCCTGCCATTATAATGCATTAATAAAGTTAAATGGAAATACAAAAATATACAGATTATAAGATTTATCTAACTAAAATTACAAGAGAATAGTCAACTTCTGAGGACTCAATATTATATATTAGAGTGACAGTACACAAAATGCTTTTCAAAAAGTCAGTGGCCATCTGAATACACATGTCCCTAAAATGTCTTCAGATATTCTATTTCAGTATAGAAAATATCCCTACTGGCCGAAGAATTCTAGTTATTAATAATTCCACAGATTGTAACTTGTTGAGAAGTCAGTTCCTGGAAAGCTTTTTCAAAGTGGTCTCCCACTCACCTCAGTCCACACGAAAAAGTAAACAGGACTCAAAACAGCCAATCAAGATAGGTATTAAAGAGGGCACTTCTTGTGATGAGCCCTGGGTATTGTATGTAAGTGATCACTGAATTTTAATCCTGAAACCAGTATTACACCAGTATGTGAACTAAAATTATTTTAAAAACCTATCAAGTTGTACACCTTCACTATAAAGTTTTATTAGTCAATTACACCTCAATAAAGCTAGTAAAACCCTTCTATCATTAAACCATTGCACAGATTGATTTACATCTGAGTTTTTGAGTTCCTACATTTTTTCTTAGTCTTTGATTCTCATTTATAAAATCCAGAACCAATTAAACTAGGTACCTTAGTTCAAAAGCAACCATAGCACATTTGGGTCGTCCATTAAAATAAAGACTGATCTGAGCCCTTATGAGTGAAAAAGAAGGTTCTGTGACATACAAGAGAAAGATGGACCTATTCTGGCAAAAGGTGTGAAGTCTTCCAAAGGCAATAATCCTAATTGTTACTGTAGGATTCAGAAGCCACAGTGAGAAAGGAAAAATAAATGATATTGAGAAAAACATCTCTGAGTTACTAAACTTTCTTGCTCTTTGGGAAAACTGGGTCCATGTTAGGGGACCTTTCTGTAGACAAGACAGGAAACAACATGGTGAGTACCTTGTGACCATCAGCTTTGGACTCACCCAGTACGGGTTTTGTTTCTTATTCCCCACTCTTCAATGATAATTAATGGTGCTGGGACATTAGGACACATCCTTGAGCTCTGAGAACCTGTTCTCTCATTTGTGATATGGGAATGACAGTGGAACTTTGGGTCAGAGGCTTAATCCTTGAGCAGACGAAGATTCCATCCTCTGCAACCTGAAAGCTCTTACTGCATGTTACAATCATCCACTTACAAGCTTAGTCCCACCTGGGGTGCGTCACCGCTCTGTGCATCTGATTTCTCATTGAAAAGTAAAGTTTGCTTTAATATGGAACACCACTCAAACCTCATGTGGATATGCAAGGTGGATTTCATGTCAATTATTGATCACCATGGCTAGAACAAAGTTCTCATTAAGTGGTGGGAAGAATTATTTTTATGATAGGTGTGGTTTCCTTGTTTTGATTACCTACCACTACCAGGGATACAAGGGAAGAATAATGACACGTAAAATGGGAAGAACAGACTAGCTGCATTCCAACACTCACACCATTTTGTGTGACTTGAAAATGAACCAGAGTTCATCTTACTAAAATTTTCTCTCCATTTACTGCATCAAGTTAAACAAAGATAGAAGGGCCCCTTTCTACTTATTTAAAGTATGAGCAATACCCCCACTTTCAACACAGATCATCAGAGTATCAGTAAGGAAGCATTGCCCCCCAAATGCACAATAGACCCCCTTGACCTGACCATCTGCCCTCCAGTGGCGGAGCACACCTGCTTCCACACAGAGTATTCATCAGGAAAGATCATAGGTTAGGTCCCAAAACACGTCTTAACAGATTTATGAAGACTGACATCATATCAAGTATCTTTTCAGACCACAACGGCATGAAACTAGTAATCAGTAACAGCAGAAAACAGGAAAATTCACAAACATGCACAGATTCAACAACACACTCATGAACAACCCATGGGGCAAAAAAGAAATCAAAGGGAAACCACGAAATACTTTGAGACAAGCCTAAGGGGAAACACAACACACTAAATGTATGGGATTCAGCAAAAACTGTTCTAAGAGGAATGTTTATAGCTATAAACGCCTACCTTAAGAAAAAAGAAAGATCTGGGCGCCTGGCTGGCTCAGTCGGTGGAGCACGAAATTCTTGGTCTCCGGTTTGTAAGTTCGAGCCCTGTGTTGGGTGTATTGATTACTTAAAATCTTTTTTTTTTTTTAAGATTTTATTTTATTTATTTGAGAGAGTGAGAGAGAGAGCACAAGGTGGGGGAGAGGCAGAGGGAGAGAGAGAGAGAAGCAGACTCCCTCCTGAGCAGGGAGCCTGACGCTGGGCTCAATCCCAGGACCCCCAGATCATGACCCGAGCCCAAGGCAGATGCTTAACTGACCGAGCCACCCAGGCACCCTAACTACTTAAAATCTTTAATAGAAAAAAGAAAAAGAAGAAGAAACAAAGATCTTAACAAACCACCTCAGTTTATACCTCAAGGAACTAAAAAAAAACTCAGCCCAAAGTACTTAGAGGGAAGGAAATAACAAATGTCAGAGCAGAAATAATGACAATGAAACCAGAAAAACAATCGAAAAGGTTGATGCATCCCAGAGCTGGCTTTTGTAAAAGACTCATCTCTCTACTCACCACTGGCAAGAATGTGAGGGGGGACAACATCCATGGTCAGGCAGCCAACTGCATTTCCCACTCCACTCCCATCCTCGCTCCCTTTCATTCCTACAGTCAGCTGAATTCACTTCCCTAGAAAGAACCAGACGTGTTTTCACTTCATCACGCAACCCACGTTCATCCTCCTCCTGGAAGCCCCTCCTCCCATCACCTCCCATGTCTCACACCTTCTCAAGCTCCACCCCACCCAGCTGCACCTGCTCATAGACACCTGACCGCCATTCTCCATCATCATATCCCTGTTTGTTTCTTTACTCCTATATCCTTTCTCTTCCCCCTACACTGAGCTGGGTGAGTAGTCTCCTGATCCACTGATGGATACTTCAGCCACAGTGTCTGGACACAGGGAGCAAACAGCCCCTCCTACTGTTCCATATCACCTCCAACAACAGCAGGAGGAAATACAGCAAGTTTATGCTGGTCTCTCCTTTGAATTATAATGACCTGCAAATTCCCTGGCACTGCAGGGTGCATGGGATTCAATGAATCCCATGGAACCTTCCTTATTGGCAAAAGATCTGACTTGAGTCTCATGCAGTAAGGCCTCCTATGACCCCTCTGGAAACCCCACTCTGTGCTCCCTAATTCACACCTCCACCCAGCTGTGGCATAGATGCAGATGCTCAGAGTGAGGCAGGGTTGGCGTGTGTCCTGCCCAATCCATGTTGGTGCCCAACCACATCCCCAAGTTCCTGGGTTTTGCCCTGAACAGAAGGAACCACTCACCTGGCTGGTCTTTGCTCCAGAGCTCTGTGCAGGGAAGTGTCAATCACAACGAGCCAGAGTTACAGGGACAGGGTTCCTAGACCCGATCTCCCCACAGAGATGCTCTTACCATGTCAGCTGTAGTCTTGGTGACCCTCTGCATGGAGAGCCTGGGGCATCTCCAGTGAGGAGCTAATTTAATCCCCAGTGCAAATCACCATCATTCTCTTCAGATGATTAAGGACAGTTGTTGGCAATTAACAAGAAGATTGGGGTGAGGTTAGCCAAAGAGCTGGCATAAAAAAGTTTTCTAGCTCCCTGTGGAAAACCATATTCAGAACCAAAGTTGTAATCAGGAGTTAAAAGGACACAGAAAAGCACATCAAGGACTTGTTGGGGAACAAGATGTGACCACTCTCCCTGCTCATGCTCTCTCTCTAGCGCTTGCTCTCTCTCTCTCTCATATAAATATATAAAATCTTTAAAAAGAAAAGAAGAAGATGTGACCACTGGGGCACCTGGTTGGCTCAGTCAGTTAAGCTTCCAACTCGATTTCAGCTCAGGTCCTGATCTCCTGGTCGCAAGATGGAGCCCTCCCTCCCTACCCCCTTTCCCTGTGTTAGTCTCTCCACTCTGCAGGGAGCCTGCTTAAGATTCTCTCTCTTTCCCTCTCCCTATTCCCCTCCCCTTCTGCTCTTGCTCATGTTCTCTCGTTATCTCTCAAAAAAAAAAAAAAAAAAGATGTGACCACCGACTTACCCATGAGCTGCACCTGGGTACTCAGGCTCCTCATCCTCTCTCCTGACCTTGGAACGTGGATTTGCTTGCCTTTCCCACTCCCAGAGGCTGTTCCAAGGGCATAGCCTTGAGATAGTGATGTGATGTTTAAAAGACCTGCCCGAGCCCAGGCACCTCTTTATAAACTTAGAAGGTTTGGAGGGCAGATTCAGGGATCCATTCATCTTGCTGCTGCCCGAGACAAGTCTCGTATGTAAGTTCCCTTTGCTTATTAAAATTGCCATCTACCAACCTGGAGTGGCCTGCCTCCTTCTTCGGTCCCTTCCTGCCCTCTGTGTGGGGGGGGCCAGCTTCCAGTAACACCAGGAAAGCTCCGTAGAGGGCTCCCTTTATTTCCAATGGGGTATGTTCCTCAGTGCTTTTTCATCTTTCCAAAATACTGACCATCCTCACTGGGTCAGGACTCTGGTCTTAACATGACTTTAAATTCCATGCTTCTTGCTGTTTATGGCCCTATGTCTTTTTAGTCTGGAAAATACCCCATTTTGAAAGCATTTTCCCACCTCAAAATACAGGTATCCCTAATCCCCACATGACTCCAAACAAGATGATAATTTCCCTTCCAAGTCCCCATTCAGCCCGCCTCATGTGCCTCTCATTGTGTAACCAGACTCCCCTCTTTATTCTGGACCATTTGCACATGAAGCATTCCTGAGCCTACACATTGGGTGAAGGGCAAAGCCATATAGGAAACATAAGTGATAACAAAGGAATTCAGACTTCCAGTGCCTACCACCCACCCTGGTATCTAAAGTCCATAGTGCCCCCAACCCCTGGGACAACCATACACTCCCTATGGGTTTCCAACAGTCTTTTCACCAAGAAATTGTTCTTTTTGCTGTCTTTTGTTTACTATTGACTATGACCTCATGTTTTTTATTCTACTTTTAGGGCTAATTCTTTAACACTATATTTCACCCACAATATTTTATATTAGTTTGAACATTTATAATTTCAAAGAGCACTATTTAACATTTGCTCATTAAAATATAAATTTTAGGGATGCCTGGGTGGCTCAATCAGTTAAACATCTGCCTTTGGCTCAGGTCATGATCTCAGGGTCCGGGATCCAGCCCCACATTGGGCTCCCTGCTCAGCGGGGAGTCTGCTTCTCCCTCTCCCTCTGCCCCTCCCCCGATCATGCACTTTCACTCTCTCTCAAACAAATAATAAATAAAATCTTTAAAAAATAAAATACAAATTTTATGGACCCCTGGCTGACTCAGTCGGAGGAACGTGCAACTCTTGATATTGGGGTCATGAGTTTGAGCCCCACGTTGGATATAGAGATTACTTAAATATTTTTTAAAAATTAAAACACTTTAAAAAAATAAAATACAAATTTTAATGGACGTTTTCAAGCACACAAAACTGTAGACAATAGTATCACAACCTTCCCCCTACACACGCACCCCTCAGGAACACCTTGTCTACTTTAAACCATCATTTACACTGAGCAGATTTAGTTTCATTTATATCTCCCTCATATTTCGTTACCCTGGAGAACGATAATTATACTCTGGCTAGGAACAGCTGGCTGTTCCTATTAACAGACATCGCTATAATGATGCATTCATGGGGTGAAAACCTTTATCAGTTAATGCGTTCAAAGAGGAATGAACAACTGGGGAGAGCTCATGATAGGAGTGTCACAGCATCGCTTCTATGTTGCCTTTTGGAATGTCCCAGTCGACCACTTCCCCCCAACCTCCTCACTCCAATTGTGCAAGTAAACTAAACATCATCAACTACAAGCATTAAAAGAAGATAATGATTATTTGAGAGCATGAATAAAGCAGAAATGTTAAAAAATGGCACCATGGTTGATGTGGTTGGATCTCTGCTCTGATTCATAAAATGTTGAATCACCTAACGGATTGTGTGCTTTACTGTTAGGAGCATAAGATCTCATAACCCAGAGGTAAATTTGTATGCCTTCATAAAAAGGATAAACAAATGGGTAATCTGTTACAGTCACTATAACGAGAACAATCTCCACAATAATTGTGGACCTGTGCTTATCTGGGTCAACAGCAATGATTTAGGGTCTGCAGATGTCCTTTTGACTGTGGTAACACTTGATGTGGTCAGACCCACCATCTCCCTTAGTTCCCTTTGCTTGCTTTCCACAGAGCTACGCTCATCACATTTTCCTTCTACAGAGCTGATCACTTATGGAGATAGGATTTGGTGTCAGTTGCAGATACTTATTATCCAAGTCATTTACTCATGCCACAGATTTGGTGATCTCCATGTACACTTCCCCTAGAAGGCTCACAGGTGTTTGAACTTAGATGTTCTCTCAAGTGCCAAAACTAGAAGAATCTGGAGTTAAGGCCTCTGGTTCCAATAAAATTGTATGTGGAACCAAGAGAGACCCTGCCCATCACAGCCACATGAAAATGCTGAGCCCAAGACCTGTCCTTGGATGGTTCAAAGCAGCACATTCTATGGATTAGAAAGTGTGGGATATGGGAGTGGATGGAAGTCAGGGCAGAAACTGTCATGGCCTTTGGGTGGCCAGATGTGAGAACTGAAATGAACTCCTACCAAAACTACTTTGGGGCCGAAGTAAAATGGATCCTTCTAGATCTGGCCACACGAAAATGTCAGAGAATTAAAAAAAAAAAAACACACACTACCAAATAATTTTTTTCTATGGCAGTTGTCAATCGATGATATTCTAATTCCATCATTCCTTCTACATTTACTAGTTGCTACCAGACCCATCTATCTTTGGTTGCTGGCTCTGCCACTCCAGCTGTGTAATCTTGGGCAAATGAAAGGAAAGAAGCCAAGGGTCAGCCTAGAATTTTGCATCCAGTAAGAAAGACATTCAGAAATTAGGGTGACACCTCCTTCTCTCTCTCTCTTTCCCTTGTTCATCCCTCTCTTGCCACATCCTTCCCCCTCTCAGGCTACCATGCAGTTGGTAGAGCTGCAGAGGCACCCTGGTGGTGGCATGGGAACCCTCTAGATTGCAGGGCAGTGAGGACAGAAGCGGACAAAACAGCTGTATAGTTGTGTGTTTTAGTCACCACACACCCAGGGATGCAGGTGGTGAGGAGGTAGGGGAGCCATGGGAAGGAACAGTAGAAGCAAACCTGCATTGCATGAAGGTACTGGAGGGATGGGGGAAAGTAGGCAGAGGACTCAGGCACTGTGGCTATGAGTAGGATCCTCAAGCATTTAAGTGTTGAGCAAATAGAATGGAATACAGGTTTCTCACTGTTGGAGGAAATATTTATAAGCAGAGAACAGGCAGAAGTTAGAATGAATCCTAGGGGCTGGTTCTGATGGGAGGAATTCAAATGTGAATAACTCATATGTGAATAACTCCTAGTTCTTTATGCACATGCATGTGTGCACATGTATGAAACCTAATTATGAGCTTTTTGCTGAGAGGTCCCAGAAGCAATGACATGCTGGTAACAATGCACAGAGCTAAAAGCAGGTCTTGGTTTCCAGCAGCCAACCTCCATTGAGGGGATCTTATTCTTTGGTGAAGTGGTAGATACCAGGGCTATGTCTTGAACAGCACAAGGTGAGCCTACAATGATTCCTTTTGTTAAATCATACAGCCATACAGATCTTCCACTGGCCAATCTGGGACGACATGAACATGAAAACAGATAACGATTGCATCACAATGCAATCCATTGAACCATACAGGAATTTAGGAATCCTTTGGACGTGAATAAAAGAGAATGGATGGATGATTAAATAAATACATGGGGTGAAGGGAAGCCTCTTCCTTCAGTAGATTCCTACTAATTAATGTTGAGGGCTGACGTTAGAGAACCATCCTGTTGGTTGTTCCAATGGGAGCTGTGATAGCTAAGGCACATGAGTGTAAGGTGACAAGGAACAACACAGTGGGACAATCTCAGGACATCTCCCCATAATGTGCTAAATCAGTTGCAAAGACCAAATGGTACACATAAGATGGAGAGATTTGGCAGATGCCAACCTGACCAGGTGATCAAGGTGAACATAAGCACCGTTAGGATGGGTGAACACCATGCGTGCCCTGGTGTGAAGCACTGGGAAGAGAACAGCAACATTTCCCAGGTCCTCCTACCGAGGAAATGTGAGCTGAGTCTGGTCTTGAGGAAGCCCAGAGAGACCCGCGGGGCGGGTCATTCAACAGAACGAAGTAGGGCAAGGATATGAAAGAAAGGGAAAGTCAGCAATAACAGTTTGATACTGGAGAACAAGGAAGAGACACAGCAACAAAGTGCACATTCCTGGTGGGTAATTCCAACCAGAAAGGAAAAGGAGATGTTTCGGATCCGTTGGAAAATTTGAGCATGGCCCATGGATAGAGCAGTGGTGGTGTGTCTACACTGATTTTCTAAATCAAAGGACAGTATGTTGTTATTGCAGGAGTGTCTTTGTTGTAGGGAAAACCACACCAGTGAGTTTACGGTGTACACACATTGCTTTCAAGTGATTCAGAAAAGAAAAAAAAAAGGTGATAACAGAATAAAATGTACAGAAATTAGTTAATAAATCAAATGTAGTAAAGTATTAATTGTTGGGGTATCTGGGTAAGGAAGAAAATCATGTATATTTGAAATGATATCAGATTAATAATTGTAAAAATAAAATTAATTCAAAGGCATTGAATTTCTCAATTTTTAAAATGAGGTTGGATAGTGCTGAATACATCTTTGTTATTGATCACATTTTTTTAAAGATTTTATTTATTTATTTGACAGAGAGACACAGCGAGAGAGGGAACACAAGCAGGAGGAGTGGGAGAGGGAGAAACAGGCTTCCCGCGGAGCAGGGAGCCCAACGCGGGGCTCGATCCCAGGACGCTGGGACCATGACCTCAGCCGAAGACAGACGCTTAACGACTGAGCCACCCAGGCGTCCCTATTGATCACATTTTATTACCTTTTCTCAGATAGACATTTTGTATAATTTAATGGGAAAAACAGTGAGATAAAGATATATTTAGATAAATACTGAAATAACTCACATAGAGCAAATCTGTACTTCAAAAAAGCTGAAGGAGGTGTTTCATACTGAAGGAAAATTATACCAGAGGAAAACACACAAAAAAGAATTATCAGCAGAATTGGCAATCATGTGGATACATGTGTAATCTATATTTTATCATTTCTTATTTTCTCTAAGAGACAGCTGGCTCATGACAGCAAAAATAATAGCATTAATTGTGGGTAATAACATATGTAGAATAAAAATTTATAAAAACAATATCATAGGGCGCCTGGGTGGCTCAGTTGGTTAAGCGACTGCCTTCGGCTCAGGTCATGATCCTGGAGTCCCGGGATCGAGTCCCGCATCGGGCTCCCTGCTCGGCAGGGAGCCTGCTTCTCCCTCTGACCCTCCCCCCTCTCATGTGCTCTCTGTCTCTCTCATTCTCTCTGTCTCAAATAAATAAATAAAATCTTTAAAAAAAAAACAATATCATAAAACATTATAAGGTATATGGAATTATACTATTGTAAAATTCTTGCATAATCTGTGAAATGGGTCAACAGTAGTTCTAACTGGAATGTAATACGTTGGAAATCCACTTTAAAACAGCTACAATCAGCAATGTTCACAAAAGCCAAACTGTGGAAAGAGCCGAGATGCCCTTCAACAGACGAATGGATAAAGAAGATGTGGTCCATATACACAATGGAATATTACTCAGCCATCAGAAAGGATGAATACCCACCATTTGCATCGACATGGATGGAACTAGATAGGATTATGCTAAGTGAAATAAGTCAAGCAGAGAAAGACAATTACATATGGTTTCACTTATATGTGGAATATAAGAAATAGTGCAGAGGACCATAGGGGATGGGAGAGAAAACTGAATGGGAAGAAATCAGAGAGGGAGACAAACCATGAGAGACTCTGGACTCCAGGAAACAAACTGAGGGTTACAGAAGGGAAGAGGGTGGGGAATGGGGTAACTGGGTGATGAGTATTAAGGAGGGCATGTGTTGTGATGAGCACTGGGTGTTATATGCAACTAATGAATTGTTGAACACTAGGTCAAAAACTAATGATATATTATATGTTGGCTAATTGAACATAATAAAAAATAAATAAAATAAAACAACTATGACAACCACTAAAAATAGTTATACCTTAACACCATTAATTTTAAAAATACCAGACTGTCCCAAAAGGAGGCAAAAGGAAAAAGAGAAAAAAGCAGATAGGACAAAGAAAAAAAACTGAGTCCCCAGTTTCTGTATTTCAATGATAAACTAGAAAATCTGAGTAACAAGTTTATAGATGGCAGATGTAAACCCTCCTTAATATTACTTCATTTATCCAATTGACCTTATTTACATCAGCATTTTGAAGTTATAACCTGAACTCTGCACATCAATTTTCTACATGCATTCATACACAAGCCTAAAATCTGTTAGGTCTGAGAAAATAAGCAGACTCTTCTGTACATGGTTGAGATGGTCAGTGACTCTGCTCATCCAAAGCTTGGCTCAGATTCCTAAGAGATCCCGTCTTTTTTCCCGCATTGTCAAGGACTCTAGGACACAGAGATCTACAGTGACTCTCTCCACTGTGGTCCCACCCAGAGACAGTCCCCAACACATGTCCACCAGCCACCAGCCCAGCCAAAGCGCAGGCAGAGTTAGTACCTGTCCTCTACAACCTTACTACACAAACCCAGTTCTGAGTTCCTCTCCTGTTGGAGACAACTTGTCTCCTGGTTTTTGCCCTGAGACTGAACGTAAGAAACCACTCACCTGGCTGGTCCTGCTCCAGCGTTCCGTGCAGCGAAGTGTCAATCAGGAAGAGCCACAGTTATAGGGACAGGGTCCCTAGACCTCCTCTCCCCACAGAGACACCATTACCATGTCAGTGTGTCTCAGGAACACTGTCTGCCTGGAGAAGCTGGGGTGTCTCTAATGAGAAGCAAATTTTATCCCCATTGCAAGTCTTCACCAGCCACTTCTGGTAATTAATGGTAATTTTTGGTAATTAATTTAAAGTTCCTGAAAAGCTGCTAAACAACAGGCAGAGAAGAGTTTCTATGTTCCCGGTGGAAGAATCTAAGTTCAGAGTCAAAGTTGCCGTCTGTGGTGGAATTGAAACTCAATGTATGGACTCTGGAAAACAAACTGAGGGTTTCAGAAGGGAGGGTGGGTAGGGGGATGGGGTAGCTGGGTGATGGGTATTAAAGAGGGCACGTGTTGTGATGAGCACTGGGTGTTATGCACAACTAATGAATCGTTGAACACTACGTCAAAAGCTAACAATGTACTATATGCTGGCTAATCGAGCATAATAAAAATAGTAATAATAATCATAAATAAAACCATAAATCATCAAAAAAAAAAGAAACTGAATGTTGGGTCAAGGGTTCCTCTTATAGTATTTCCAAATGGGCATTTCCTGTTTCCAGAATCAGGCTGACACCATGACTAGCTCATACTGAACATCTCCATTTGATCTGGAAACTGGTTTCTCCCTTGACTTAAATAACACAATTCCTGTTACTTAGGGCCCCACGTCTTCTACATCTGGAGAATATCCCACTTGAAGCTAGTCTATCTTACCTCAGAACCTGATGTCCACGTGACTCCCCAAGAGCTCATTATATGCTTCCCAAATCACCCAGAGAGCACTTCTCCCTTGTCCCTCATCGGTCAACCAGGCTGTCCTTTATTTTCAGAGTTTGCCCTGGGAAGAAGTATTCCTGGATGTACAGAAAAGATTCAAGGGGAAGTAAAATATAGCACAGATAGAAGGAAAGCATCAGAATTATTTAAAATCAAGAGAAGGGCCAAAAGCCAAATAGAAAATTGGGCAAAATAATAAAAAGAAAATTCACAAGATAGATGAGATGACCCTGAATCATATGTATGTTATTTATGGCAAGTCAGTCGATAAGTTATTTTTCAAGATTGGTTTGGACATTCTATATTTTTTGCATTTCCATATTATTTTTAGAGTAAGCTTGCCAATTTCAACAATAGCAACAACAAAGACAACACAAGTGGGATGGATCATGACTGGGATTTGTCAACTCCTTAGATCAACCAGGGGCATATATAGAGTCAGGGGGTGCGTGGAAAATCTCTGTACCTTCCTCTCACTTTTGTGGTAGACGTAAAACTTCCCTGAAAAATAGTTTGTTGCAAGTTTTTAAAATACTCAACAAAAATTAAGTTCTAGATAGTGTCAATAAGGCATGAACAATTTCTTATAGAGGCAACAGAAAACCAGACAACATTTAATTAAGACAATGAGGTATTTACGTATATTTGAAAATGTTGGATTAAACTGTGTAACATTTGGAAAAGAGAATGCTGAAGTTTTTTAAAAGGCTATTGGAGCGGCATATTCTAAAGGATAAGTACGGATTTGGAAATGTATTTTTTTTATTAGACCATGAAACTGATCAAATGTAAATTTGTACAAACTAAAAATGGAAAGTTTGGGTGGGTGCTAAATGTAGTGATAAGCAATAGAATCTAGAATCTATAGATGCATTCTATCATCGCTTCTAAGTCAAAATTGTCAAAGGATTGTGGTTCCTTCAAATCCAAGCTCCTACTTCCCAAGACACTCACTAAGAAAATAAAGTCATGCTTTCTAAAGTGTTCATCCATTTAGTGTATTCTTCTATCAAAAGCTAAGATGGGAATTTTAAAGGTGGGGATGGGGGCTTAGGCACAGATGGTGCATCCACAGTCATACCGCTAGGACTCTGTAAAGGGACAGGCCTGAAATTACAGCCCCCACCACCATGAATTACAGTTTACAGGACAGGGTGTGCTGGGAGGAGGATGGCCTACTGTGACCAAGGAGAAGGCTTTGTGAGATTACTTGAGGTGTTCCCCCGTCAGGCGAGCGCACCCCTGATCCTGTACTCTTCGTTGACCCAGAGAAGATGGGAAATGGTCAGGTGGGAATTTTTCTCTTCCACAGCTGTGAGCAGCATCCGAATCTCCTCGTCAAAAGGAGATTTGCAAAGCCTGGGAAAATAGAAATAAAGTTTTCTGGACTCTGCACATGATTGTTCGCCTCTCTACATCCCAGTGCCTACTTCCAAGCCATTCTTCTCGAGAAGTGACTGGCAAGATCGTTTTGAGCAATGCCTGTAATTTGGGTCTGCCACACTGGGAGAGAGGGTACTACTGACATCTAGTGGGTACGAACCAGAGATGGTGTTAAACACCCTACAAAGCACAGGGCAGCCACTCCCCACGACAAAGAATGATCAAAGCCAAAATGTCAATAGTGCTAAGATCAAGAAACCATGATATATACACACATACTTGCAGCCCACACTTGTGTGTGTGTGAGTGCGTGTGACACTCCATAAAACTGACATCCATGGAAACAAAGATACTGGAGCATTTCATTTACCAATTCATCTTATCTACCCAGAAGAGTTTCCAGTGCCCAGGAGAAGCCGTGAATGATATCTATGCTATATGCCTTCTGCCATCATTTACTGAGTGCTTGTTTTGGGCAAGCCATTGGTAATAGTACTTTACATATGCTATTCCAACTGGTCACCTCGATTCTTTGACGTGGGAAATGCTATTATCCTTATGTCACACTGGAGGAGAGGTGAGGCACCTCACAATTCACCCAGCTAGTCCAGGGCACTTGGGACTCCATTACTGGTCTTCTGGAGGCCAGAGACTCTACTTCAGAGTAGCATGTCCTACCAAGTCCTGTCAAGCTCTTTGGTCAAGCTCACACCCGTCAGCGCCACTGGACACTCCCACAAGTATCAGGCGGGGTCAACGTTCAGCCTTGCTTTCTTTCAGCAGACCCCGTGATTTTACCCCTTCCCATTTCCTTCCCAGGATGCTGATATCCAAAAAAATGAACTCTGACATTCAAGCAAATCATAGCCAGACATGGGCGCCTGGGTGGCTCAGTTGGTTGAGCGACTGCCTTCGGCTCAGGTCATGATCCTGGAGTCCTGGGATCGAGTCCCGCATCGGGCTCCCGGCTTGGCGGGGAGCCTGCTTCTCCCTCTGACCCTCCCCCCTCTCATGCTGTTTCTCTCTCGCTCGTTCTCTAATAAATAAATAAATAAAATCTTTAAAAAAAAAATCATAGCCAGACATACCACAACTGCTCAATATTGTAGTTTGGATGCTTCAGTGCCTCACCAAGAGATGCCACTCCATTATCTTCCAGGAAATTTGACCCCAGATCAAGAAGGGACAGGGATTTGTTGCACAGAAGGACTTGGAAGATGTAGTCACAGGCCACAGAGGTGAGGCAAGAGCACATCAGTCTGCAAAGACATATACATACTCAACCGGTCAACCCGCTCAAGCTCTTCTGGTAATATTTTCATGAAGCCACATGCAAAACTTGCAAGTCATTCCTCATATTCCATGGTCATCTGAGAAAAGTAAGAGGATTAGAACATGCGGCAGCTGCAGAAACACAGAAGCAAAAATGTGGACTATGGAATAGGGCTTCTCAAATTCTGGAATCAATTCCATTTACAATAGCACCAAAAAGACCATAAGATACCTAGGAATAAACCTGACCAAAGAGGTAAGGGATCTATATCTAGAAACTAGAGAACACTCATGACAGAAATTGAGGAAGACACAAAGTTGGAAAAACATTCCATGCTCATGGATTAGAAGAATAAACATTGTTACAATGTCTATGCTTCCCAGAACAATCTACTTTCAAAGCAATCCCTATGAAAATGCCCTTGACATTTTTCACGGAGCTGGAACAAACAATCCTAAAATTTGTATGGAACCAGAAAAGACCCTGAATCGCCAGCAGAATGTTGGAAAAGAAAACTGAAGCTGGGGGCATCACAATGCCTGACTTCAAGCTATATTACAAAGCTGTGATCATCAAGACACAAAAACAGACCCATAGATCAATGAAACAGAATAGAGACCCCAGAAATGGACCCTCAACTCTATGGTCAACTAATCTTTGACAAAGCAGGAAAGAATATCCAATGGGAAAAAGACAGTCTCTTCAATAAATGGTGCTGGGAAAATTGGACAGCTGTTTACAGAAGAATGAAACTGGACCATTCTCTTACACCATACACAAAGATAAACTCAAAATGGATGAAAGACCTCAATGTGAGACAGGAATCCATCAAAATCCCAGAGGAAAACATAGGCAGTAACCTTTTCAACATTGACCACAGCAACTTCTTTGAAGACATATCTCTAAAGGCAAGGGAAACAAAAGCAAAAATGAACTTTTGGGACTTCATCAAGATAAAAAGCTTCTGCACAGCAAAGGAAACAGTCAACAAAATTAAGAGGCAACCCATGAAATGGGAAAAGATATTTGCAAATGACTCTACAGATAAAGGGCTGGTATCCAAATTATATAAAGAACTTCTCAAACTCAACACCCAAAAAGCAAATAATCAAGTCAAAAAATGGGCAGAAGACATGAAAAGACACTTCTCTGAAGAAGACATACAAATGGCTAACAGACACATGAAAAAATGTTCATCATCATTAGTCATCAGGGAAATTCAAATCAAAACCACATTGCAATACCACCTTACACCAGTTAGAATGGCAAAAATGGACAGGGAAAGAAAAAAACAAATGTTGGAGAGGTTGTGGAGAAAGGGGAACCCTCTTACCCTGTTGGTGGGAATGCAAGTTGGTACAGCCACTTTGGAAAACAGCGTGGAGGCTCCTCAGAAAGTTAAAAATAGAGCTACCCTATGACCCAGCATTTGTATTCCTGGGTATTTACCCCAAACACACAGATGTAGTGAAAAGAAGGGCCATATGCACCCCAATGTTCATAGCAGCAATGTCCGCAATAGCCAAACTGTGGAAAAAGCTGAGATGCCCTTTAACAGATGAATGAATAAAGAAGATGTGGTCCATATATACAATGGAATATTACTCATCCATCAGAAAGGATGAATACCCAACTTTTACATCAACATGGATGGGACTGGAGGAGATTATGCTGAGTGAAATAAGTCAAGCAGAGAAAGTCAACTATATATGGTTTCACTTATTTGTGGAACATAAGGAATAACATGGAGGACATTAGGAGAAGGAAGGGAAAAATGGGCGGGGGGAATTGGAGGGGGAGATGAACCAGGAGAGACTATGGACTCCAGGAAACAAACTGAGGGTTTTAGAGGGGAGGGTGGGGGGGGATGGGTTAGCCCGGTGATGGGTATTAAGGAGGGCACATATTGCATGGAGCACTGGGTGTTATACGAAAACAATGGATCATGGATCACCACATCAAAAACTAATGATGTATTGTATGGTGACTAACATAACATAATAAAATGAAAAAAAAAAAAAAAAAGAACTTCTCAAACTCAACACCCAAAAAACGAAGAATCCAATCAAGGAATGGGCAGAAGACATGAACAGACACTTCTCCAAAGAAGACATACAAATGGCTAACAGACACATGAAAAAATGCTTAACATCACTTGCCATCAGGGAAATTCAAATCAAAGCCACAATGAGATACCATATTACAGCAGTTAGAATGGCTAAAATTAACAAGACAGGGAACAACAAATGTTGGCAAGGATGTGGAGAAAGGGGAACCCTCTTACACTCTTGGTGGGAATGCAAGCTGGTACAGCCACTCTGGGAAGCACTATGGTGGTTCCTCAAGATGTTAAAAATAGAGCTACCTTATGACCCAGCAATTGCACTACTGGGTATTTACCCCAAAGATACAGATGTAATGAAAAGAAGGGGCACGTGCACCCTGCTGTTCATAGCAGCAATGTCCACAATAACCAAACTGTGGAAAGAGCCGAGATGCCCTTCAACAGATGAATGGATAAAGAAGATGTGGTCCATATATACAATGGAATTTTATTCAGCCATCAGAAAGGATGAATACCTACCATTTGCATCAACATGGATGGAACTGGAGGGGATTATGCTAAGTGAAATAAGTCAAGCAGAGAAAGACAATTATCATATGGTTTCACTCATATGTGGAACATAAGCAATAACATGGAGGAGTAAAGGGGAAGGGAGGGAAAAATGAAGGGGTGGGGGTAGAATCAGAGAGGGAGACAAACCATGAGAGTCTCTGGACTCTGGGAAACAAATTGAGAGTTGTGGAAAGGGATGTGGGTGGAGGGATGGGGTAACTGGGTGATGGGTGTTGAGGGGGACATGTGTTGTGATGAACACTGGGTGATATGCGCAACTAATGAATCATTAAACACTACATCAAAAACAAATGATGTATGGGGCGCCTGGGTGGCTCAGTCATTAAGCATCTGCCTTCGGATCAGGTCATGATCCCAGGTTCCTGGGATCGAGCCCCGCATCAGGCTCCCTGCTCCACGGTAAGCCTGCTTCTCCCTCTCCCACTCCCCCTGCTTGTGTTCCCTCTCTCACTGTGTCTCTCTGTGTCAAATAAATAAATAAAATCTTTTTAAAAAATGATGTACTATACAGTGGCTAACTGAACATAATAAAATAAATAAATAAAAATAAAAATAAAAAATCTTTAAAAAAAAAACAGAGCATCTCGGAGGCTAGAGCAGGTTTCTCAATCTCAGCACTATTGACATGTTGAACTGGAAAATTCTTTGATGTGGAAGCCATCCTGTGTGTTGTGGGATGTTGAGCAGTATCCCTGACCTCCACCCACTAGATAAGCCTGTAACATCCTCCCAAGGCAATGATGACCATCAAAAATGTCTCCAGACACGGACATTCCCTGAGGGACAAAACTGCCCTCAGTTGAGAACTAATGATCTGAGAAGAACCTGATTTGGGGTACCTCTCACCCCCAAAACAAAACTGAAGTCAAGCATATGGATGGTCTGTTCCAAAGAGGCAAAGTTTCCAGCAATAAACATCTATACCTGACCCCTGGTTTCCTAGATCTGTTCCCCAGTCCTTATGGTAAAGTAGAATATTAAAACCTTATGCAAATGGCATAATATGAAATAGAGCAAAATACTAGGGAATTCTGTAAGTTCCCCCTGAGTAGAGAGAGCTAGAGTAGAGAAAACAAATGTTATAATATGGAAACAGCTCAGATGAGGAACAGGATCTATAGAAAGCCTGTGTGTTCGAACAACTCTTATGCATGGAATGTGCCTCTGTCTCCTGAAGAATCTTGACCAAGTTACAATTAACAAAGTGTATGTGAATCCATTAATTATATTCGCAACTGTTACAGCAAAGGAGAGATGCTGAACTAGGAGAGAGAAGAGCATATTCTCCAAGTGGGTTTAATGAGTTGGTTTTGTTGATTGCTACCTCTATGACTTCCCCCTTTTGCTTTCTGCTGAAATATGGATTGAGCCTGCCTAGAAACCACCCAACCATGGGAGGAGCATCCCAGATAATTTTCAAGAGGAAGAAATGATTTGGAGCAAATGGCTTCCCTTATGACCTCCACGTGGTCACCTACCAGATTCACAAGAGCACACTTGTGATCATTAATATGATTTCTCATTTTAAGATGAGTATGAATATTTTCAGGGGGAAAAAATGGAGTTCTGATTTTGGCATGGTTGAAGTTGAGGGCAGAACCAAGAAGAGGCAGGTCAGGTGTCCACAGGAAGTGAGGAAGAAGAAAAAGAAGAAAGAGAAAGAAGAAAAAGAAAGGAAAAGAAAAAGGAAAGAAAGCTGGAACAAACTTTCTGAGAGGTCTGGAGATGCTGAGGTGGAAAGTTTTCAACGTAGGAGACAAATGTTGATGGGGGAAGGAAATGGGCATATTCAAACTGTGAATTCCATGCTGGACGAGAAGCATCCCCATGCATG
The DNA here is from genome assembly GCF_011800145.1 of Mirounga leonina. Lineage (NCBI taxonomy): Eukaryota > Metazoa > Chordata > Mammalia > Carnivora > Phocidae > Mirounga > Mirounga leonina. The sequence goes on along the minus strand of NW_023270718.1, from coordinate 9,342,429 downwards.
GACAACCCGAGACTTACCTCAGCTCGTCTGTGCTGTACACCAGGTGCTTCAGCATCTCACGCAGCTGCCTGACGTCCACGTGCGAGAGGCTCGTGCCAGGCAGGTTCAGGTATTTCAGGTGAGGGTTGTGAAGAATGGCCTTATGCGAGTAGGGGCCACTTCCAAGGTGAGAAGCAAAATTATACCTACAAAAGATGGGGAAAAGGTGGACTCACACCATGGAGTCCAAGCACAAAGTAAGAACCACCCAACCTTTCCTGCCTGTCACACTTAGGGTCACAACACCGTAGATACCTGGTTACTCCCACCTATACATTCTCTCTCTCTGGGATTTTCAGACAACGGACAAGCGCAGAAACCCAGCCTCTGGGTCCTCTCCTGTCTCTCCTAGTCCTTGCACATCTGCACACCACCACACACACTAGAAGTGAGGCGAGCCAGACTGATCCTGTATTAAATCCTAAGCACCGTCAGGACGGGGACACTATGCTTGCGCCTCTTTGCATCTGCAGGTCCAGCATGGAGCCTAACATACAAGGGAGATGCAGTATTTGAATCCATGCACAAGACTGCACTCCCCAAGGAAAGGATCCATTTGTTTAAAAACTATGGGGTTTTTTGTCCCTAAAGGAGACAATAATAATAACAACAGAAGACCATATCTGCAGTTGTTGAAGAACCAGGTTCCTGGGTTATAGAAAACTGGACTCTGGGCGCCTGGGTGGCTCAGTCATTAAGCGTCTGCCTTCGGCTCAGGTCATGATCCCAGAGTCCTGGGATCGAGCCCCGCATCGGGCTCTCTGCTCCGTGGGAAGCCTGCTTCTCCCTCTCCCACTCCCCCTGCTTGTGTTCCTGCTCTCTCTATCTCTCTCTCTGTCAAATAAATAAATAAAATCTTTAAAAAAAAAGAAAAGAAAACTGGACTCCAATTTTTGCTTTTCTCCTGGATACTTTTGCAAGGTTGGGCAAATACAGATTAACTTCTTAGTTTCTTCATGAAACAAATAGTATCATGATGGTTACAAAATTAAAATTTAGGGGTGCCTGGATGGCTCAGTCGGTTAAGCGTCTGCCTTCAGCTCAGGTTATGAATTTAGGGTCCTGGGATCAAGCCTTGCATGGGGCTCCCTGCTCAGCAGGGAGTCTGCTTCTCCCTCTGCCTGCCACGTCCCCTGCTTGTGCTCTTTCTCCCTCTTTTTCAAATAAATAAATAAAACCTTTTAAAAAATTAAATTAATTAAATTAAATGTATTGTGGTGCCTGGAACATGACCAATGCATGTTGGCTTTGATCTGTAAAAGCCATATATGTATTATATTTTTATTTTATATTCATCTATATGTGTTCATAAATAGAGGCCACATAAAATGTGGCTCCTGGGGTCACAACTTGAGCACACCCTGACTTCTCCCTTCCTGATCAACTTTGAGAAGGGAGATTAAAACAAGCAAATATTGCACCACATTGAAACACCAGCATGGGAATTACGAACAGCCCAGAGACCAAAGACAGATGAGAAACAGACGGAGGAGGGAAATGACAGCCTGGAAGCCTTATGGCAATTTCTGGCAGAAATTGGGTCCCTAAATGCGGGCACTTCCTGCCCAGAGACGGAGGGAGCAGAGGGCTGGCAAGGGGGGCCTGCAGGGGATTGAGGGAGAGGGTCAGCACAGGCAGGGGAAGACAAGCTGGCCAGCCAGCAAGGAGACGAGGGGCGCCCATGATGTCTGGAAACCTGTGTGAGACACGGAGGTGAACAAGGGCAGCCCCCAAGCCACCTCATTCCTGAAAACACGGATTTGCCACCAGGCAGCTGCCACAGACTCCAACTTCGGGTGGCAGCACGGGCTGAGTCAGCAGAGAACGCTGGGGGAGTAATGGTGATCAAGAATCACCCCCATCTAAGCCATCGGACTCGTGGAAAGGAGACAAGCTAAAACAGAAGGGTTGACAATAACACAGTTGGTTCACTTTCTGCCTTCCTGAGAGTTAAGGAAAAGGAGTCTACAAAGCAAAAAAGCACAGGATCGCAATCCTCAGCACCCTGTGACATTCGTGAGCTAAGAGCCAAGCACCGCAGGGGCCAGATGGGCTCACCCCTGCCGACCCCTTCACCACCTGTGTGACCTTGGCCAAGCCCCTTCCGCTTCCAGGTCTCAGTTTCCCCATCTGTCGGGAGGAAAGGAAAGTGCCTACCCTTGGTAGGTTGTTGTGAGCACAGACTGAGTTAATGAATGGAACCCCTAGGGCAGGTACTAGACATGCCCAGTGCTCTCGTGCCCGTGAGCACCTTATCCCTGCGTGAGAATTAGAGACCCTGCCTTTGGCCGTGGCTTCGACAGAGCAGCGGAGTCCAACAGTGGTCCGTGTGAAATCTACCTGAAATGATGGACAATCACTGATGAATTTTGCTGTTGGCACACAATGTTACATTAGTTCAGGTACACAACACAGTGATTGAGCATCTGTATGCCCTATGCTGTGCTCACAAGTGTGGGCACATCGGTCACCCTATTACAATACCATCGACCAGGGGCACCTGGGTGGTTCAGTCGGTTAAGCATCTGCCTTGGGCTCAGGTCATGATTCTGGAGTCCTGGGATCAAGCCCTGCATCAGTCTCCCTGCAGCCGGGAATCTGCTTCTCCCCCAGCTCATGCTCTCTCCCCAGACCGTTCTCTCTCTCTCTCTCAAATAAACAAATAAAATCTTAAAAAAAAAATAGAATACCATTGACCATATTCCCTATGTTGCTTCCCTTATTCCTGTGACTTCACTAGAAACCTGTATAATGAGCTTGCTAATCTCTTTTTTTTTTTTAAGATTTTATTTATTCAAGAGTGAGTGAGAGAGAGAGCACAAGCAGGGGGAGTGGCAGGCAGAGGGAGAAGCAGGCTCCCCGCTGAGCAGGGAGCCCAACATGGGACTTGATCCCAGGACCCCGGGGAACATGACGTGAGCTGAAGGCAGACACTTAAACAACTGATCCACCCAGGCGCCCTAGCTTGTTAATCTTTCTTTAAAGTTTTAGGTCCAGGGCACCTGGGTGGCTCAGTCGTTGAGCGTCTGCCTTCGGCTCAGGTCATGATCCCAGGGTCCTGGGATCGAGCCCCGCATCGGGCTCCCTGCTCAGCGGGAAGCCTGCTTCTCTCTCTCCCACTCCCCCTGCTTGTGTTACTGCTCTCGCTCTCTCTCTCTCTGTCAAATAAATAAATAAAATCTTAATAAAATAAAATAAAGTTTTAGGTCCAAACCCTATAAAAATTTAAGTTTATCTTGATGACATTAAGACAAATGGATTCAAGTTTTTACCTCCCTATTAGGGCAGAAGTAAACAATTCTGATAGTTTTCCTGAACTTAAACACCACTCCCAAAAGTTACTTATACTTTAGTAACCATTTCTCAGTTCTACAATTGAAAGGGTCCCAGTAAGTGCCAGGAAAATTAAGTTAAACAAACTTCCCACAGGCATCCATTATATTGAAATTGGTAAACTAGTAGGGATAAAGAAGAATCTGAAACACTACCAGAGGAATTTTTTTTTTTTAAAGAAATGACCTACAACTGAACAAGAATGAAAATGGTGTCAATCTCTGTATCTGCAAGTAAAATGAGTCAGGCAGAGAGAGACAAATACTGTGTGTTTCCACATTTATGTGGAATCTAAAAACTAACTCCTAGATACAGAGAACAGATTGGTGGTGGTCAGAGGTGGGGGCAGAGGGGTGAAGGGGGTCAAAACATATGAACGTCCAGTTATAAGATAAATAAGTCCTGGAAATATAATGTACAGCAAGGTGACTACAGTTGATAAAACTGTCTTGTATATTTGAAAACAGCAAGAGAATGTAATGTATGGGGATTAACATAAAACTAAAAAAAATGTTAAAAATAGAAAAAAAAATGAAAGCAGCAAGAGAGTAGATCTTCAAATTCTCTTAAAGTTCTTTTTTTTAAGATTTTATTTATTTATTTGAGAGAGAGAGAGAGAGAGAGTGCGAGCAAGCATGAGCCGGATGAGGGGCAGAGGGAGAAGCAGGCTCTCTGTTGAGCAGGGAACCCGATGCGGGACTCCATCCCGGGACTCCAGGATCATGACCTGAGCCAAAGGCAGTCGCTTAACCGTCTGAGCCACCCAGGCACACCTCTTAAAGTTCTAAAGAAAAAAAAAAATGTGTGGAAGATAAGGAATAGTATGGAGGACATTAGGAGAAGGAAGGGAAAAATGAAGGGCGGGTGGGTATCGGAGGGAGAGATGAACCACGAGAGACTATGGACTCTGAGAAACAAACTGAGGGTTCTAGAGGGGAGGGGGTGGGAGGATGGGTTCGCCTGGTGATGGGTATTGAGGAGGGCACGTTCTGCATGGAGCACCGGGTGTTATATGAAAACAATGGATCGTAGATCACCACATCAAAAACTAATGATGTATTGTATGGTGGTGACTAACATAACATAATAAAATAAATACATACATACATACATTTAAAAATTTTTTTTTTAATTTAAAAAAATGTGTCACTCTGTGAAGTGAAGCACCAGATCACTTCACAATGTATACATTTATCAAATCATCAGGTCATACACCTAAAACTAATACGGTATTATATATAAATTATACCTCCATAGGGCGCCTGGGTGGCTCAGTTGGTTAAGCGACTGCCTTCGGCTCAGGTCATGAACCCGGAGTCCCGGGATCGAGTCCCACATCGGGCTCCCTGCTCGGCGGGGAGTCTGCTTCTCCCTCTGACCCTCCCCCCTCTCATGTACTCTCTCTCTCTCTCATTCTCTCTGTCTCAAATAAATAAATAAATAAATAATCTTTAAATTATACCTCCATAAAACTGGGGAGAAAATCTCTACTCTACAAAGCTGGATTTGAGAAATAAACCAATAGACTCAAAGAAATAAGGAAAAAACATCTCCAATATTCAATGTGCATTCTCATCATTCAAGGGTACCATTAAAAGGGAGAGGATGTTAGTCTCAAATTTACTCCAACTTTGGACTCATAGAGTCTCTTGGAAAAGCCACTGGACACAATGACGTAGAAAGAACAATGAACTCAACTGGACAGAACAAGACACAGAAGCATGAATAAGCTAAGAAATCAGTGAAGTTGTCCAAAGTGGCCACACACTCTTCAGTAACAATTTGCTGTTTTGTGATACCTACATGAGAGGTAGCATTGGTGTAAGATGGGAGGTGGGTAAGTAACAGAAGAAAGGCCCACACTCTAAAGGCATTCCCAGAGAAAGATACAGATACTTATTGACACAAGATCTTCTGCTTTAAAGGATGATCCTTAAACTATGCAACCACCACAAACTACCTGTGCCCTCTCTTCATCCAGCAAATCCTGACCTTCCAACCGTGGGCCAAGGTGTGTGGAGGGTATAGCTGTGAATGGAATGGTCCAGGACCAGGCACTCACAGAACTTATCATCCCATACTCAGGAGAGATGCAAGACAAAGCGGAAGACACAATTTCATGACAAGAGCCACAGGATGCAGTTATGGAGTGACTGGGGTGGGGGTTGCTCAGTTTGGGGGAGTGATGGTCAGAGAAAGCATTTGGAAGCGCTTGCCAAGCAGAAGTCTAGAGAAAGACTGTCCAGAAACGAGGAGAGCCAGAACAAAGTTTCCAAAGCAGAAATGAGCTTGGTCAAGGACTTAAAAGAGAGTTACCGTCCTCAGGCCACAGCCTGATGTGGAGAATAAACGAGGGGGAAGGAAGGGATCAGACCACATGGCCATGCTCTTCTCTTCACGCCCAATAGAATTTTTTTTCCTAGTTATGGGAAATCAGGGAAAGGATTTTAAGGTGTATGTTATTTTTTAAGATTGCTCTGGCTTGTATATGGAAGAAAGAAAACACATATTGATGGAAGACAAAACAGGATCCAAGACACTGAGGCAGAGGTGATTGGAGTGACCATCCCAGGTGAGTGGTGCTGGTTTCTGGAGGTCAGGTGGCAGCTGCAGAGACTGAGAGAAAGGGATGGATTCCCTGGCTCACAGAGGGGTTATGGCCCAAGGAATCACAGACAGATTGGTCTATTCCCAAATACAATTACCTCCCACATTCCTCAAACCCCATGCCTGGACAGAGATTGGATTTGAAGTTCAGGGAATGAGCCAGCCTCCCCATTCTTTATTCATCCTAGCAATTACACTGTTTTTGGTTTTTTTAAGATTTCTTTTTATTTATTTGAGAGAGAGAGAGCACAAGCAGAGGGGAGGGGCAGAGGGAGCCCGATGTGGGGCTCGATCCCAGGACCCTGTGACCAGGACCTAAGCCAAAAGCAGACGCTTAACAGACTGAGCTACCCAAGCTTCCCTCAATTACACTGTTTTAAAATCGCATGTATAGGAGAAGAAAGAGAAGGAATACTGTTTCTTGATTCCAAGACATATGGCTAGATATTTGGGAGGACAAATGGCCAAACTCATCATCTCTATCTTGTTTGACCACTTAAAAATGAATCCAGTGATATTAAAGCTAAAGCTAAAGAACTTTAGGTATAATACCAATGACTGGTTTCCATGTACACTGTGAAGAGAAACTCTCTTCCTCATTTTGCAACCTGAGGGAAGACATGCACAATTTAATTCATGCCTTCACCTGGATGTCTCGAATTACTCATCTCCTTCATGTGGTCATCACATTGACCGCATCTAAATTCACCAATAAAATTAATTAATTAATTAATTCACCGACAGACTGCTCACTTTCGAGCCCACTCACAACCTCTCCCTTGCTATACTATTCCTCATATCTGGCACTAAAATTCATATGCTAAAAGCCCATTTATGAGCACACCAGTCCCCTACTTTATCTTTAACACATTTCCCAGAAGAAAACAAAAGTTCAATGACCCACATTTTACTCTGTGTGGGGTCTTTACCAGTTCATTTCTGAGTCAGTTTCCTTATCTGAAATAAAGAACCCATTTTCATAATACAGGGATCCATTCATTCATTCAACAGATATTTAATGAGCCCCTACAAAGCTCTGTGTTTTGCTAGCTGGTGGAGATATGAGGACAAAGAGGTATCACCTCTCCCATCATGGTGGTGTATTCAGCACAGAAACACTGTCCCCAAGACCTCCCCTGGCTTCAGTGACCTGCTAGGACCCACAGGACTTGGCATATAGTTGCACTCGTGGCTATGACTGATTACAGTGCAAAGACAGAAAGCAAAATCCGCAAAGGAAAAAGGCACAAGGGCAAAATCCAGAGGAAACTAGGCGCAAGCTTCCAAGGGTCTTTGCCAATGGAGTCGCCATTGGACGTGCTAAATTCCCCCAGCAACACACTGTGACAATGCATGTGAAAAGTCAGCTACCAGGGATGCTTGTTGGAGACTCAGCACCCAGGGTGTTTATCGGGATGGTCAGAGGCACCCACTGCCCAGCACGAGCCAAAATCTCAGACTCACAGAAGGAAAACAAGTCTTCAGCATAAACCACATTGTTTACACAGTATGGGAACAGTGAGCCCTTCTTATCAGTTAGGGTGGTGGGAATTCTCCCCAAAACCCAAGTTCCAACATGCCAGCCAAGAGCCAACCTAGTAAGCAGGGCTTTCCAAGGACAACAGTCTCAGACCTACTATATTAACTCTTCTGCACAAAGACAGCAACCAATAATTAGATGTGTGATAACTATGACCAAAAAAAGACATATAAAAGGTGCTTTGGGGGGGCGCCTGGGTGGCTCAGTCGGTTAAGCGACTGCCTTCGGCTCAGGTCATGATCCTGGAGTCCCGGGATCGAGTCCCACATCGGGCTCCCTGCTCAGCGGGGGGTCTGCTTCTCCCTCTGACCATCTTCCCTCTCGTGCTCTCTGTCTCTCATTCTCTCTCTCTCAAATAAATAAAATCTTAAAAAAAAAAAAAGTGCTTTGGGAGCATAGAAAATCTTCCATGAAGAAGTGAGCTTTGGGGCACCTGAGTGGCCCAGTAGGTTAAGTGGTCGACTCTTGATTTCGGCTCAGGTCATAATCCCAGGGTCCTGGGACCGAGCCCCACTTTTGGGCTCCCTGCTCAGCAGGGAGTCTGCTTGAGATGCTCCCTCCCTCGGCCCCTCCCCCCCACTCTCTCAAATAAGGAAATAAATCTTTAAAAAAAAGGAAGTGAGCTTTGAGCTGAAGGAGGAGTTACATTTAAGCTGAAAGAAATAAACTTCTGGGGGTGAAGAGAAGAACATGACCCAGGCAAACCCAGATATCCAAAGCACCAGGGAGTAGCTGTGTGCTCCTCTGGGCTTCTGGGTGTGATCTATATTAAGGTGACAGTGAGACCGTTTGAGGATTAAAAGGAAACAATACAGATAAGGAATGTGCCTAAAGCGGCCAGCTCTGTGCTAAAGAGCTGTTTTATAAATGCTGCCTAGTCTCTATGTCTATTCTTATTATTTTTCTCCTTCATGAACTTAAGGCTATTTTCCCATTGGTCCCTTCGTTACCTGGGAAACATCTATTCACCCATCAACATCCCAGCAAGTGTCACCAAATTCCCTCTGCGGCTCTCCAACCACTACATTTAAAACATCTGTTAGAGTTGGGGCACCTGGGGGGCTCAGTCGTTAAGCGTCTGCCTTCGGCTCAGGTCATGATCTCAGGGTCCTGGGATCAAGCCCCACATAGGGCTCCTTGCTCAAAGGGGAGTCTGCTTCTCCCTCTGCCTCTGCCCTTCATTCTGCTCATGTTCTAATAAATAAATAAAATCTTGGGCTCCTGGGTGGCTCAGTTGTTAAGCATCTGCCTTCGGCTCAGGTCATGATCCCAGGGTTCTGGGATCGAGCCCCGCATCGGGCTCCCTGCTCCGTGGGAAGCCTGCTTCTCCCTCTCCCACTCCCCCTGCTTGTGTTCCCTCTCTCGCTGTGTCTCTCTCTGTCAAATAAATAAATAAAATCTTTAAATAAATAAATAAAACATCTGTTAGCGAAAAACTCCCAAACGTACCCCCAAACCAAAACACACATGGTCATGTAATCCAAACGAAAGACTGATGTCCCTGAAATGCATACTCTGCTTTAAAAACTTACACGTTCTTTGTGCCACCGTGAACTTGTAGCTTTCTACTAACAGGCTACGCGCAAGTGAGCTGGTGCGCTGAGAAGGGGAGTGCTCTCTGGCGCAGAAAGCCAAGCACTTCCCCATTAGTGCTTAGAAACTGACCTGTGGTGACTGGGGACTGAGCCCCTTGACAATGTTTGGTTCTGAAGTCCCCCCCCCCATTTGCCAACAGTTTCTTCTTGCTCAATATAACACCGGTATCAGGGCAAGTGATCCAAAACTTTTCTTGAGACATTGGATTGTAGCTCTGTGCTTACACATTGGCCTTTCCAAAAAAGCCAGAGTAGAAAGAATGAAACTCAGCTATTTAAAGAACGGTTAACATCCAACCTACATGAACTTTTGGAGTTTACAAACAGGCTGAGCCAGAGCCTTACAGAGAATCGCCAGGGAGGCTTCACTGAAATTACAGCTGTCCAAATCTAACATCTGGACGTTCTTGTTGGTGGTGAACACAGAGCAAAGGTCTCGCCAGAAGGAGAGCTTCTTACTGAGACTACGGGGAGAACAAAGACTGGGACTCTCCAATGGCTCAAAGCAACTCAACACGTTCACAAAACAAGCAGAACGCCATTTTCAGGGCCCCTCAAAGCTGACGCATGGACACCCATGCCCGAACAAGGAGGGGGCAGCCAGGTACACTGAGTCAATATGGCCTAGTGGTTAAGGAAATGGACCCTGATGCCAGAGTAATTGGGATCAAACCCCATCTGAACCACTTATTAGCTGTGTGACCCTGGACAAGCTACTCAACCGTATTCAGTCTATACTTCTTCCTCCGTTAGGTAACAATGCTTAGTTGTGGTGTAAATGAAGGTTGGTATTTGGTGATCCACCAGTGAAATGGAGAACTATATCCAAAAATAAGAACATACAGGTATAAAATAAAGCCTTGGGGATGTCATGTACAGCCTGGTGACCGTAGGTAATAATACTGTACTACCTATCTGAAAGTTGCTAAGAGAGCAGATCTTTTTTTTTTGTTAAGATTTTATTTATTTATTTGAGAGAGAGAGAGAGAATGAGAGAGAGCACATGAGAGTGGGGAGGGTCAGAGGGAGAAGCAGACTCCCCGCCGAGCAGGGAGCCCGATGCGGGACTCGATCCAGGGACTCCAGGATCATGACCGGAGCCGAAGGCAGTCACTTAACCGACTGAGCCACCCAGGCACCCACTAAGAGAGCAGATCTTAAAAGTTCTCATCATGGGGCACCTGGCTGACTCAGTCAGAAGAGCATGTAACTCTTGATCTTGGGGTCATGAGTTCGAGCCCCACGTGGGGTATAGAGTTTACTTTAAAAAAAGTTCTCATCACAAGAAAAAAAAAATTGTGTAACTATGCGTGGTGACGGCTGTTAACTAGACATATCGTGGTGATCATTTTGCAACATATACAAATACTGAATCATGATGTTGTGCACCTGAAACTCGTATAATGTTATGTGTCAATTATACCTCAATTTAAAAAACTAAGGGCGCCTGGGTGGCTCAGTTGGTTAAGCGACTGCCTTTGGCTCAGGTCATGATCCTGGAGTCCCGGGATCGAGTCCCGCATCGGGCTCCCTGCTCGGCGGGGGGTCTGCTTCTCCCTCTGACCCTCCCCCATCTCATGCTCTCTCTCTCTATCTCATTCTCTCTCTCAAATAAATAAATAAAATCTTTAAAAAAATTTTTTTAAACTAAAAACCAAAAGTGTGACCGTGAAAGGTGATATATATTTTTTTTTGGAGGAGTAAAAATAATTTATTAATAGACTATCAGAACTGAAGTGTGAGTTGGTAATCTGAACCAGCTGGTGAAAAGACACAGGTTAGACCAGCAAAGAGGAGAAGCCCAAGGAAACCACTCACAAGCTTCCAAGAGTCCCTTCCTGATAGATACGCTCAAATGCTATGGGGGCAGGGGGAAGCATAGTCATGGCAACAATAAAAGCTGCTTACCTTTCAACCTCATACTGGCCCCACCAAGTAGGTAAAGTGTCACGCTTCTTTATACAGAAAAACTTAAGAAGTTACTGTTCTTGGTGACACAGCTAGCAAATGCCAGAGCCAGAATTCAAAGCGAAGTCTCTCTGGTTACAAAAGCCATGGGTTTCGGGGGGCGGTTTTTTTAAGTATAAGGATCCATGAAGTATCCACTGGGACCTGAAACAAGCAACAAGTATGGCGTGTGTGGCATGGGGCGTGGGAGAGATTATAGATGGACTCACTTTGTGCTGGATCCAGAGTCATCTGAGAAGACATTTTCTATACACAGGTGAAGTTTCTGCAAGTTTTGGCAAAGTTTTAGGCAGAATGCAGATATCACCAAGTCTTCTGTGTTACCAATATAAATACTAACTTCCTCAAAGAAATCCATCACTTGTGCTACAAACTCTTTTTCATGGGTCTCAAACAAACTGCTGAACAATTCCTGGAAATTCACCACCTCCTGACCAGAGTTATGCTGACTTAAACTTTTAAGGCATCGGGTTATTTCCTGCTTTATCTCTTTGGCCAGGAGAAAACCAAAGGATGTCTCCAGCATGTTGGTTATTTTTTCAGTTGAAAATGCAAACAAGAATGTTATCATCTGGGACAAGTGGCCTTGGACCTGACTCGTGCTTGCTGTCACAAGCTGGGTCACACTTCCAATGGCCGGGTTAGGATTGTCCTTGGGTTCTTTGAGCAGATAGAACATGGAGGCACAAAACTGTCGGAGGCACACATGTATGAAGGGAAAGCATTCGCCATCCCTTGAAGAGTCTCATGCCCATCCACATCAAGGCATCGGACTCAGATACCCCATTCCTCCTGAGGTCCCATGGCAAAACACAAACATGCGAGTCCATATTCCCTCTGCAGCCAAGGAACACAGGCCTTGCAGTCGGGCTCTGCTCTGCTTCGGTGGACAGTTCTCATTTCTTGATTTGAATACACTAATAAAAAAGGATGCATACAAAGAAGCGGTGCTTTTTTTAAGCGGCCTCTCTCCAGCGGCCATTTCATACAAGTACAGACCCGCCAGCATACCAGGGGATTATGACAGAAGAGAAACAGCGGCATATTGCCCCTCACAAAACTGAAGGCTTTCAGGGCTTTGCTCCTCTCGCGGAAGAAATGGTAGAAATACAGCTTCTTTTCATGTTCAGAGAATCCTGAGAGGGTTATGTATTTTGGACACTGCAACAAGAAATTTTTTCTCATGCCCACTATTCCCAATGCAATAAGCAGAGAAGACTCTGGAAGCATTTTTTTCTGCAGCAAACTGCTCAGGATAATCTGCATTGGCTGTCGCTGTCTCTGGTCATCGCACAACTGAGTCATTTGCTCCAAGTCAAATTTCAGTTCCTCAAAGCTATCCATGATGAACAGGATCCTCTCCAGCTGAGAGATGTCCTCGTCTGGCTCTGAAGACTGAGGCCAGTCCCTGGAGATGAGCTCCACGAAGCTGGTCTTGGTCATAGCGTTCATTTCACAGCCATTGAGGAAGAAGATAAATGTGAATCTGTCCTTCCATAGGTTCCCCTCTGCCCATTCCAGCATCACTTTTCTCAAAAGTGTTGTTTTCCTGATTCCCTCTGACTTTGCAAGACCACAGTGGGTGAAGGCTCTCCTGCCTGGCTGGTGCATGCAGCTTTTCATACTCATACTTTGTGATTTCTTTGTAGAAATCATTGGGAACCAGAAGGCAGGTTTCCTTTTCCCATAGGAGGTGGAATTTTTCCTTCATGTGATTTCTGTATGGGTTGGGTTTATCTGAGTTCACAGGGAGAAAATACAAGACAATTGGGCGCCTGGGTGGCTCAGTTGGTTAAGCGACTGCCTTCGGCTCAGGTCATGATCCTGGAGTCCCGGGATCGAGTCCCGCATCGGGCTCCCTGCTCTGCAGGGAGGCTGCTTCTCCCTCTCCCGCTCCCCCCTCTTGTGCTCTTTCTCTCTCTCTCTCTCTCTCAAATAAATAAAAATTAAAAAAATAAAATCTTTAAATAAAAAAAAAGAAAATACAAGACAATTAAAAAGTGCACTCGTTGACACTCAGAATGACCCTTAGAGATTTACTTGTGCACATATGTAAAGACTACTGCATGTCCACGGATAACCAGGCTCATTAACTTTGTTTTTGTTAGGACCATAATTTATCTAAAATCATGTCCGTGGAAGCACTTGACCAAAACTGGAAGCCTGTCTCAGAGTTATAGGCTACATAGTGTGAATTCCATTCCAAACCAGAAGGGGGGTGGTCGCATCTCCCCAGTAAAGAATCCACAAGCACTATATCATTTACTTAGTGTCCGCCGGGAACCAGGGTTGAGAATGTCCCTACCGATACCATGTCTTCCATGTCAATAACTCATCAAGACTCATTCTACTCCCACTTTACCAAAAAAGTGTTGGGAGAATATATCACTTGATTAATTTGCACTAGTGAATAAATATCAGGGTCAGGTGTCTGTCCCACATCTGTCTGACTTGAAACAATAAGCGATTTCTGTTCCACCATGCTGATCACAGGTTAATTTCAGAAACCAACCCCTGAACCATCATGCATTCAACCCGCCCTTATAATGTACCTTCCATGTTCAAGGCACCACATTATGGGAGGTCAACAAAATCACAAAAGTGGACAAGGATCATACCCTACACCAGAGAAATATATGCCACACTAGGTGAGGAATTTCTGCATGCCTTCCAAGCAAAGGGCACTAATGGTTTTATTCAGGGATGTATGACTAGAAAACATTCTTGGATGTACCAATGGTCCTTCCTCTCTCTGGGGCAAAGGAAGATTTGTTTCTAAAAACAGGTCTTTCTTTCCCCTCTGGAGAAATTCAGAGATGTCTCTCACTCTCTGGAGACATGCTAGGGTAACAAAGCTAGTATCTGTCTCTGGAGGGCAGGGGACAGGGCTGTCAGCAGGCATCACCTAAGATCAGCATCTCTGACTCTCTAGGTTCCTATGACACAGATCTGCCTGAGCTCACCTCCATAGCCCCCTGCTGAGAGATTCAAGGGATGAGAGGAATGGACATGAGCATGAATCTCATGTTCCTGTTGTGGGTGAGCAATGAACCTTCTAAATCCATCTGGGCTCATTATGTCCTTTCAGACCAAACTTATGGACATGTGGCAAGCTGACCTAACAGTGGCTTGCTGCTTAGGAACTGCCTAAAAATGGGGAAACACCCCCTTAGATGCGCAGGACACTACCCATCCACAGTCCATCACTAGCCCATGTATGCCCAGAGTTGGCTTGCAATTCCTCCATGACCTCCAAGCCTCCCTCAACCCACAACACATTCTCAATTGATGGAGGATGGCCACCAACTCAATAACATCACCTTCATTCTTACAAGCTCCCAGCAGACCAACCTTCCTCTGTAGGTCACTGCCCCTTCACCCTGCACTTACTTCTGATCTCCTCCTGAGCCTTTGTCCAGAGGTCACGCCGATCGACCTATAGAAATAGGTTCAGGGTCACCTCCCATGCCCACTTTCCTCGGTAATGCTTGTCCAACAACTTCGCTAGGTCTTCTCTTGAAGCCTTCTTTAACTCAGTCCACGGGATTGGCTTGAGGTCAAGTTGCAGAGGCTCTTGTTTGAGGAGCACCTTAAATTTCCAGAACTCTTCCGTTCTGAGCTCCTCCAGGTACCACAGCAAGCCAAAGTCCGAAAAAAGGGACTCAGTCATCTTGTCCTGGGATTGTGAGCTTGGAAATCTCCAGAGGAAAAAAATCTTCAAAAACAAGGAATAAGGGACGCCTGGGTGGCTCAGTTGGTTGGGCGACTGCCTTCGGCTCAGGTCGTGATCCCGGAGTCCCAGGATCGAGTCCCGCATCGGGCTCCCTGCTCGGCAGGGAGTCTGCTTCTCCCTCTGACCCTCCCCCCTCTCATGCTCACTCTCTATCTCATTCTGTCAAATAAATAAATAAAATCTTGGGGCGCCTGGGTGGCTCAGTCGGTTGAGCGACTGCCTTCGGCTCAGGTCATGATCCTGGAGTCCCGGGATCGAGTCCCGCATCATGCTCCCTGCTCGGCAGGGAGTCTGCTTCTCCCTCTGACCCTCCCCCCTCTCATGCTCTCTCTCTCTCATTCTCTCTCTCAAATAAATAAATAAAATCTTTAAAAAAAAAAAAAAAAAAACAAGGAATAAGTAGTACCTGAGGGAGAATGATGTGATTACAGAGATAAATCTCAGCAGTTGGTAGTGGCTTAGAATTATTGATATCCTGCATTTCCTGCTTAAAACGTATCTTGGCCAGCTTCACTTCATCCTTCCTCTTTTTCCACGGCCGTACACATGAATTCAGTGCTAGCAACTAAAAATGTAGTTTACACTAAACCAGATGGCAGGGAGAAGTGTAATTACCTAAAACCATAATAAAGCATTGAAGTTTATCAGTGGGCCATGGAAGGAGGAGTTAGAATAGTTCTGTCCTAGTGCTCACCACTGTGTGTATCTCTGGGGATGCTTCTGAGAAAAGCTGTTGACTTGGTGTCATTGTGGGAGCTTCTATCTAAAATTCAAAAGGTCATGTTTACTGAACATTCCTTAAAGGAGAACAGTTTCTGACCTGGCTTTACTAAGTTATGAAGACTTTAAAATTTCAAAAACCTGGGGCGCCTGGGTGGCTCAGTGGGTTAAGCGTTTGCCTTCAGCTCAGGTCATGATCTCAGGGTCCTGCATTGGGCTCCCTGTTCAGTGGGGAGTCCGCTTCTCCCTCTGCCCCTCCCCCCGCTCATGCTCACTTGAGCTCTCTCAAATAAATAAATAAAATCTTTTAAAAATATATCAAAAACCTAAAGCTATGTCTTTGGGGGCATGAAGGTTTTGCTGAATCCCTGCAAGATAGGAAACAGGGGTGCACCTGGGTGGCTCAGTCATTAAGCGTCTGCCTTCGGCTCAGGTCATGATCCCAGGGTCCTGGGATCGAGCCCCGCATCGGGCTCCCGCTCGGCGGGAAGCCTGCTTTTCCCCTCCCGCTCCCCCTGCTTGTGTTCCCTCTCTCACTGTGTCTCCCTCTGTCAAATAAATAAATAAAATCTAAAAAAAAAAAAAAAAAAAGATAGGAAACAGGGAGCTGTGACTAAGGGGGAAAAAAATCCAAATTTCAAAATAAGAGCAGGAAAAATGAATCCCAAGGCACTCCAGCTTATATACTGTGCTCCTGGACAGAAAGAAGAAACTCTGGACAGCCATCTCAATGATGGGCAAGGAAGTACATTTCAAACAGCACTCAGCACAAAGAGAAAGGATGAAATGTTTAGATACTGTTAATAACTCCAGAAATCCCAACATCCATCTTATTGAAGTTCCAAAGAAAAGAAACAAAAACAAAAAGAACAGAGGGAACAGCAAGAAAGAAAGAATTCATGGAAGAAATATCTGCAGATCTATCTGAAAAACAGATTTGCATCTTTAGGATAAAAGATTTTGCCAAGTGTTAAGGGGAAAATGAATATTATATCATATGAACTTCAATTTCAAAGATAAAGAAGAAAAATCTAGAGTCTAGATGAGTACTGCCCAATTGCAATATAATGTGAACCTTGCTTGTAATTTTAAATTTTTGAGTAGATTCATTAAAATTCTCCCACAAACAGGGATAATTCGTTTTAATACTATTTAACCTAGTCTATCTAAAGTATCAATTCAACGTGTAAACAATATTTTTTAAGTTTTATTTATTAAGCAATGTCTACCCCCAATGTGGGGCTCGAACTCACAACCCCAAGATCAAAATCGGAAGCTCTTCCAACTGAGCCAGCCATGCACCCCTGTAAACAATATTTCCAAAAAAATCAGGGGCGCCTGGGTGGCTCAGTCAGTTAAGCATCTGCCTTCAGCTCAAGTCATGATCCCAGGGTCCTGGGACTGAGCCCCACATCAGGCTCCCTGCTCAGCAGGAAGCCTGCTTCTTCTACCTTTCCCTCTGCCGCTCCCCCTGCTTGTGCTCTCTCTCTGTGTCAAATAAATAAAATCTTTTTAAAAAATCAATGAAAAGATGCTTTAAATTGTTTCAAATACTTCATTAAAGTATTTTATTATAAGAAAAAATCAATGAAATATTTTACCTGTTTTTTTAATACTAAGTCTTTAAAATCCATTGAATATCTAAATTGTCATTGGAAATACTTGATCTCTATCTAGATTTCAAAAATATGCAAAAGAAAGGTAAATTTTCCTACCCAAGCTGTCTCATACACACATAAGCTTTCTAGAAACTGAATGGCGGGGGTGTGCCTGGCTGGCTTAGTTGGAGGACCAGGCAACTTTTGATCTCGGGGTCATGAGTTCAAGCCCCACATTGGGTGTAGATATTACATAAACAAACAAACAAGCAAGCAAACTTTTAAAAAGTTTAGAAAATGAAAACTGAACGTGACTAGTGAAAAAGAACAAGGAAAAAAAAGGAAAAAAGGAAAAAAAAGAAAATGAAAACTGAATAGAGTATCAGTTTTAAAGTTAAAATTTGCATTAATTAAAATTAAAAGTTCAGTTCCTCAGTCTTATGGGATACATTCTAGGTGCTTAGTCATCAGCTATCATTCCAGATGATGCAGATCTAAACTCCCAGAAATGTAAGTCATTTCCTACCAAGAAGGGGTGATATTCAAATTATTTAACAATTTAATTTTTAATAACCACGACACGCACATTCCCAAACAATGCTCTGAATATCATTTTTGTCTACAAGAGGTTAGGAATTAGTTTGTGAGGACCTTTAATGACAACACTGACTATAAGTGAAGAGTAAACAGAAGAACTCTGCCAAGGATTTAGACAGTTATTGATCAAGGCTTCTCTACCAAGTGACATCTTCCCTTCATGCATAAAAGTCAACCATTTCAGGCATGAAGAAATTCGTGGTTTTACCATCCAAAATTCTCCTCTGAACAAGCAGAGGATATACTCAAACAAAATAAAACGTTATTAAGGAGGGCACGTGTTGTGATGAGCACTGGGTGTTATACGCAACTGATGAATCGTTGAACACTACATCAAAAACTAATGATGTACTCTACGTTGACTAATTGAACATATAAAAAAATAAAAATAAAACATTAATCAAGAAGTTGGGAAGATACCAGGGGCACTTCTGCTACAACCAGGAACAAAGGTGAGGGTGGCCAGGATGCCCACTATGGCTACTACCCCTCGACACTGGGTACTACTGGTCTGTAGAAGCAAACAGCTAAGAGACACCGATTGGAAACACCAAGTTTTGAAAAGAAATAAAATCATCTCTCTTTGCAGATGACATAAGAGTAGACCTGGAAGGGCGCCTGGGTGGCTCAGATGGTTAAGCGACTGCCTTCGGCTCAGGTCATGATCCCAGAGTCCTGGGATCGAGTCCCGCATCGGGCTCTCTGCTCCTTGGGAGCCTGCTTCTCCCTCTGCCTCTCTCTCTCTCTGTCTCTCATGAATAAATAAATAAAATCTTAAAAAAAAAAAAAGAGTAGACCTGGAAAACCCCAGAGATTCAATGATAAAATTCATATTATAAAAAAATTTACTAAAGTGCTAAAAAAGTAGATCTTTAAAAGATCTCATCGTGGGGCGCCTAGCTGGCTCAGTTGGTAGAGCATGTGACTCTTGATCTCAGGGTCGTGGGTTCCAGCCTCTCACATCGGGTATAGAGCTTACTTTGAAAGAGAAAAAAAGTTCTCAAGGCAAGAAAAAAATGTTATAACTATGTGTGGTGATGGGCGCTAACTAGACTTAATGTGGTGATCATTTCACAATATATACAAATAGATACAAATATATCAAGTCGTTATGTTGTACACCTAAAACTAATACAATGTCAAACATCAATTACATCTCAAATAAAAAAATTTTAATTCACTAAGGTATCAGGATGTACAATTGACACACAGAAATTATTAGCTATCATATAGACAATGCCCAGTCGGAGAATTTAGGGTAGAGAAAATCCCATTTATAATAACAACGGAGAAAATAAAATACTTAGGAATAAGTTTAACAAGATATGTACAAATCCATATGAAGAAAATTTTAAAACACTCAAACCTCACCCTCTATTCAGGAATAAACTACACATGGATCAGTAATCTAAATGTAAAAAGTGAAAACCTACAAGTATTTAAAAAAATGTGAATTCTCTTGCAACCTGGATATAGGAAGAATTTTCCAATTATGACTTATAATCCCATGCAATAAAAGTTGGGGTTTCTTTTAAGTTCATATGGAATACGAATAGTGGAGAACAAAAAAGCAAAAATGATAAGAGTAACTTCTGTTTAAGTTTGTAGGCATGAAACATCATAAATAAAAAAGCACATAAAGCACACGCCTAGTTTTTGAATTTCCAGGAAATCCAGTGTAACCACAACCAGATCAAGAAATCACACCTTATGTGGCCCTTGCTTTATAATCTCTTCCAAGAGATCACCACTATTTTCATATTTATTTTTAGGAGTTGTGTTTTATAATTTTAAAACAAATATGTATTCCAAACAAGGTAGCTTGGTGTCATATGATTATTTTTGGTGAATGGAACAATAAATTCTTTTCTATCTGGTCTCCTTTGCTTGCCATTATATTTGTGAGATTCACCCACGTAGACATAAGTGGTTCATTTGGATTGTTTGTATAGTAGTCCCCCATCAGCATTCCACTGTTTATTAATGCTGCAGTTGGCTGGCATTTATATGTTTTTCTGGGGTTTTTTAGTAACATAAATGATGCTTCTACGAACAAACTTTCACGTGCACCTTGGTGCAAATAAGCACACATTTCTCTCGGTTTGTAATTTTGGGTCACAGCATATATGGACCATCATGTTTACAACATAATGCCCAACAATTTCCCTTTGTAAATATAATAATTTACATTACCACTAGCATCCTATGAGAGTTTCTTTGCTGTACAATCCTGCCCATACTTAGTAGAGTCTAATCCAATTTCAATAATGGAAAAAATGAACGGATATTAAACTCACAGATGATCTTATTCTAGAAGATGAAAGTAAAGAGTGGGGAGAGAACATTAAAGCATATTTGGGTTTTCCTCTTATTTGGAGGGGTATGCTTTCTTACTGTAGCACAAAGGACAAATAAGATGTTTTATTTGTATATTAAAAATTTTTAATTTTAAGTCATACGTCAATGGCTAGAGCAGTATTATTCTCAACAGCCCAGAGGTGGAAACAACCCAAATTTTCATCCATGAAAAAAACCCAAATGTTCTATAACAAATAAATGGATAAACAAAATGTGCTATATACATGCCATGGAATATTATTCAGCCATAAAAAGGAATTTTGACACATGCTAGAGCATGGATGAGCTTTGGAAACATCATGCTCAGTGAAATGAGACAGACACAAAAGGACAAATATCTTGTGGTTCAACTTACGTTAGACCCCTAGAGTCTCAAATTCATAGGGACAGCAGGTGGAATAGAGAGGTCCTGGGGTGGGAGCATATAAACTAAGTGGGTGTGGTCTCAGTTGCAGGGATGAGAAAGTTCTGGAGATGGATGGTGGTGATGGTTGCACAGCAATGTGAATGAACTTAATACCGTGAAACTGTGCCCTTAAGAAATGGTTAAAATAGTCAATTTTGTTTTGTGGATATTTTACCACAATTTTAAAAGGAAACCCTCATGTGTCCTAAATCTTTTCTCTAAACATTCCTTTCTCCTTCCTTTTCTAGCTGAAACCTTCCCCTTGAAGATACAGTGTTCCCTGAAGCCCTTTCAAATACTCCCACTCTGATATGATGTCCATACAAAGCAAATGTCACCAACAAAGTTACTTACATGTCATTTAATGTAAGGTCAGGGCATCCTAGAACTTCTGGGTAGTGAGCGATTAGTTCAAAGCCAATCAACCGAATTACCATAGCAACAGGTCTCAGACTTAAGTCTCCGATTTGCCTGCTGCTTGCCTTTCCTCTTTCATAATTTCCCCATTGCCAAAATTCTGTTTTTCATTTGTCTCCCCTGGTTATGTGCATCTCACAATCAGAACCGATAGACCAGCCGAGTCTGAGAAACAGCTCTTGGGCTTCTGGTGTGTTCACCCTTTCTCCTTTATTCTCTGATACATGAGGTCCTCTAATTCTCCATGTCTCCGATTACATTTGAGGAAAACAGGGAGCCTGTTTCAGGAGGAAGACTCTGTTCTCTCACCTAATTTAGAGTTGGGATACACAATCTGCAAGTTTAAATGCTTTTCATGTTAGTACATCCTTGTGGAATCAAAGGGGCAAGATTTGATCATTTCTGGTACCCCTCTACCTTGTTCTTTATGCATGCCAAACCTACAGTAAGTGTTGAAGGAGAAAAATGAAGAAGAAAGAAAGTCACTGAGAAGACTTCCTCACCCAGTCTGGCCCCTGGTCCTCCCGGCTAGTCCCCATCAAACAACAGCTGTGGAAACTAACACTAAAAGGCTGTGCTTGACCTTTGATTGGCCATAGACTCTCTCCCTTCCCATTGGCTGGCATGACTCTTGATTGACTAAACTCCGGAGGTGATGTGAAACCACTTAGGCATGTTCTCTGCACCTCAGGTGTGAATGATCTTCCTTCAGGGATTGCTGAGAGCTACCAACTGATGGGTATTCCCATGATGCTACCAGCTGCATCTTCCTGTATGATAGAACCACTTGGGCTTCTGTGGGCAGTCTTCTCCCTCTACCAATGAGGGATAATGTGGAAACTGGTAACGGGAACCACTCTGCTCATGATCTGGATATCTGACTTCTGCCATCGAAGATACCATAAACTTCCCAAGGGAAGCTGTCTTGGGCAATTTCTCAAACTTCCATAGAGCACCTAGAATGGAGCATTTATATAGGAGGAAATTGATGAGTATTTTCAAATAACACGCTCTGGATGCAAAAGGCAGAAGTTAGATTTTACAAATGTCTTTTTTTTTTTTTAAGATTTTATTTATTTGACAGAGAGAGACCCACAGCGAGAGAGGGAACACAAGCAAGGGGAGTGGGAGAGGGAGAAGCAGGCTTCCCGCCGAGCAGGGAGCCCGATGCGGGGCTCGATCCCAGGACCCCAGGATCATGACCTGAGCCGAAGGCAGACGCTTAACGACTGAGCCACCCAGGTGCCCCTTTACAAATGTCTTTTTTTATTGTGATAAGAACACATCTGTAGGCTTAACAAAGTCTTCGGTGTGCACTACGGTTATTGTTAACTGTAGACACAATATTGTATGGCACATATCTAGAACTCATTTGTCTTGCATAACCAAGTTTATACCCGTTGAAAGAGCACGCCATATTTCCCCCTGCCCCCAGCTCTTGGCCACCGCCATTCTCTTCTGCTTCTGCGAGCTTGACTTTTTGAGATACTCCATTCAAGGGGACTCATGCAGTATTTGTCCTTCTGTGGCGGGTTTATGCATAATGTCCTCCAGATGCAGCCATATCGTTGCACATGGCAGGATGGACTTTTTTAAGGCTAATATTCCAGCACAGGTGTCTACTGACGCCCCTTTGTCCTCATCACTAAATCTTGTGCAAATCCTGCCTCATCTTTATTCTAATCAGCATCAGTGCTATTAGCTGTCATAATTGTCCCCACTGTCTCTGACGTTAATTGGTTGCTATTCATGTAAGGGCCCTATAGCTAAGGGCATTTCGTGCAACATCTGACTTTCTTCAGCCCTCTGAAATAAGTAGTATTATTACTCCCCTTCTCAAAGATACCTGAGGACATCAGGGTGGAGGCTACAGGTGAGACCATTCCTACTTTGTCAGCCCAAATTTCAACCTTTCCACTGTGGTGCCTCTCAGGCAGCATTGATCCCAGTGGGGCTTAAAGAGGTCTGTGTTGGATCAGTGTGCAGGTACACCTTAGTTTTGTCGGCTGACACGGAGCTAAGAGACTCAGTGGATCTTTTCCCTCCACGATATTGATTATTGGTTAACCCAGACACCCTCCACCAAAATTCTGACCTCATGCTGACTTTCTAAACCATTCTTAGCTGGGCCACAGCTCACATTAGAGCACTGAGTTGTCTTGATTTGCTTTCCTTTCTCTTCTCTTCTTTCTTTCTTTTCTTTCTTTCTTTCTTTTCTTTCTTTCCTTTCTTTCTTTCCTTTCTTTCCTTTCTTTCTTTTCTTTTCTTTCTTTTCTTTCTTTCTTTTCTTTCTTTCTTTTCTTTCTTTC
>NW_023270718.1:9259464-9319199 GCF_011800145.1 Mirounga leonina | reverse complement strand
TTCTTTCTTTTCTTTCTTTCTTTTCTTTCTTTCTTTCTTTTCTTTCTCTCTTTTCTTTCTCTTTTTCTTTTCTTTTCTTTCTCTCTTTCTTTTCTTTCTCTTTCTTTTCTTTCTCTTTCTTTTCTTTCTTTCTTTTCTTTTCTTTCTTTTCTTTCTCTTTCTTTTCTTTCTTTCTTTTCTTTCTTTCTTTTCTTTTCTTTCTTTTCTTTCTCTTTCTTTTCTTTCTTTCTTTTCTTTCTTTCTTTCTTTCCTCTTTCTTCTTTCTTTCTTTGTGTGTGGCATTCCCTGGTAGCTGCCACAGAATCTGACATAGAAGGTTAAAAGTGGTTAAGCGCTCAACCTGCCACACTCAGTCACCTAGGCTCTATTCCAAGCTATCTTTGTGGCCATGGGCAAGTGTCTTAACTTCACTGTATTTCCCCCACCCCCATAAAAATGGAGATGGTGATGATGATGAAGGTAATAAAGGTGATGATGGTGATAAAGATGGTGATGATGGTGATGATGAAGATGATGGAGGGGATTATGCTAAGTGAAATAAGTCAAGCACAGAAAGACAATTATCATATGGTTTCACTCATATGTGGAACATAAGGAATAGCACGGAGGACCACAGGAGAAGGGAGGGAAAACTGAATGGGAAGAAATCAGAGAGGGAGACAAACCATGAGAGACTCTGGACTCTGGGAAACAAACTAAGGGTTACAGAAGGGAGGCGGGTGGGGGGATGGGGTGACCGGGTGTTGGGATGAGCACTTGGCGTTACACGCAACTAATGAATCATTGAACGCTACATCAAAAACTTATGATGTGGGCACCTGGGTGGCTCAGTTGGTTAAGCAACAGCCTTCGGCTCAGGTCATGATCCCGGAGTCCCTGGATCGAGTCCCACATCGGGCTCCCTGCTCAGCGGGGAGTCTGCTTCTCCCTCTGATCCTTCCCCTCTCATGCTGTCTGTCTCCCATTCTCTCAGATAAATAAATAAAATCTTTAAAAAAAAATTTGTTGTTGTTTATGGATCCTAACATAGCACATATATTTTCATGCTATTTTTGACTTTCCAAAATTCTAAAACCCATGTATTTGTAATAGACTGAAATGATATTCCACTGTGACCATTTTTTTTTCTGTTTGATATTTTATTTATACATTTCATATTTTCTTTTATTTGCTTATCTTGGGTTTGGAAACTTTTGCAAAGAAACAATTATTATTTATATGAGAAGAAAAATGAGGCATTAAAATAAAGAATAAAGCTCAATGGCAATAAGCACCTTACAGAACACTGAGATTCAACCCAGAGTAAAATAATAGGGTCTCGGTTCTCCTGGGGTTCAGCCTGTCATTCAGGAACCTGTTGCTTTATCCTGTATCCTCCAGGATACAGGATCCTCCTATACTATGTTCCATTTGTGTCAACCCTGAATCTATTTTTCAAAGCTCTCCTTCTTTTTCTTCACGTGAAATGTAACCTCTACACCCGAGACATGTATCACAAATAATTTGCATGTACTCTTTTTTTTTTAAGATTTTTTTATTTATCTATTTCACAGAAAGAGAGATAGTGAGAGCAGGATCACAAGCAGGGGGAGTGGGAGAGGGAGAAGCAGGCTTCCCGCTGAGCAGGGAGCCTGATGCGGGGCTCGATCCCAGGACCCTGGGATCATGACCTGAGCCGAAGGCAGACGCTTAACGACTGAGCCACCCAGGCGCCCCAATTTGCATGTACTCTTACTATTTCCTTTTCAAAATCAACACGCGGTACTTTACACTTACACAACCTTACATGTCCTTTATATCTCAATAAAGCTGGGAAGAAATACAAAGTCATTTCCTATAGTCCATTATGATGTAATTTTTTTCCAGAATGTTTTTTATTTAAATTCAATTAATTAACATATAGTGCATTAGTTTCAGAGGTAGAATTTAGTAGGTAGAATTTCATCAGTTGCATACAACACCCAGTGCTCATCACATCATGTGCCCTCCTTAATGCCCATCACCCGGTTACCCCATCCCCCACCCCCGCCCCGCCAGCAACCCTGTTTGTTTCCTATGATTAAACCTCTTATGTTTTGTCTCCCTCTCTGATTTCATCTTGCTTTATTTTTCCCTCCCTTCCGCTATGGTCCTCTGTCTTGTTTCTTAAATTCTACATAATTTAAGTGAAATCATATGATAATTATCTTTCTCTGATAGACTTATTTTCTTTAGCATAAGACTCTCTAGTTCTATCCACATCATTGCAAATGGCAAGATTTCGGGTTTTTTGATGGCTGAATAATATTCCATTGTATACATGAACCACATCTTTATCCATTCGTCTGTTGAAGGGCATCTTGGCTCCTTACACAGTTTGGCTATTGCAGACATTGCTGCTATGAACTTTGGGGTACATATGGCCCTTCTTTTCACTACATCTGTGTCTTTGGGGTAAATACCCAGGAGTGCAATTGCTGGGTCATAGGGTAGCTCTATTTTTAACGTCTTGAGGAACATCCATACCGTTTTCCAGAGCGACTGCACCAGCTTGCATTCCCACCAACAGTGTAGGAGGGTTCCCCTTTCTCCACATCCTCGCAACATCTGTCGTTTCCTGACTTGTTAATTTTAGCCATTCTGACCGGTGTGAGGTGGTATCTCATTGTGGGTTTGATTTGTATTTCCCTGATGCCCAGTGATGTTGAGCACTTTTTCATGAGTCTGTTGGCCATTTGTATGTCTTCTTTGGAGAGATATCTGTTCATTATGATGTAATTTTTGTTTTGGATGACCTCCACGGGATGAGAGATTTTTGTTTGGATGATAAAAATCCAGGGGTGGGGGGAAGAAACACGAAAAAGAGACCAGATTGACTTTAAAATTTAATCATTGAAAGATTAAGTGGGTAAATCAAGTATATATGATTAGATCACGGTGCCAGCCGTTAACTTCTTAGGTTGTCCTTCATTACACTGCGGTGATGTGCCGGATACTCTGTGATTTAATGTCAGCAACAAAGGCGAGGGTGTTGGCTTTCCAGAGCGGCCGTCTCAATAAGGAACATGAAGAACAACACAGCTCTGCAGAGCCCGATTCTAGGAAGGTTCACAACTGTGCAGGCAGCACAAGGTGGAGGAATGACTGTCATGGGACCAGAGGAAAGGTTCTGCTAGGAAGGAACAATCAGGCGGCCATGCCTTCATTGGAGTTTCGCCAGATCGAACATGCTTAAATATTTCCAGGCAGAAGGAAGGGTGGGTCATTATGTACCTGTGAATTTAAACTGCAGTGATTTTAAATAGTCTTGTGAAGAGCGGATAGTCAAGATGTCCCGAGGCACCAGGAGACATAAACGTCTGCTAAACGGAGCAGTCCTGGTATCAGAGGAGTCCTGGACCTCTGGAGGGTGTTTCAGAAAGTAGGATGGAGGCGGGAAGCCTCCGTCAGAACAGGAGAGCACAAGGGGGCCACCTGGGGGACGGGTGTGAGCTGACCCGAGTCAGGTTTTATAATTACTTCATTTATCAGAGGTGGTTAGAAGTGCAAGAGCTGTGACTCACAAAGCAAATCTTGCCCGGGCTTTTCATATATGGAGAATCAAGGACAAAATAAGTAGGAAAATATCTAACAAAAACCAAACCTCAACTTACACTGGGAAAATATATGTATTTTATATTTGTATTTCTGAGCTGTCGTTATGACTCTTTCATCTTCATGAATTCCAAAAATATTTTAAAGATTTTATTTATTTGTGAGAGACAGAAAGCACAAGCGGGGGGAGGGACAGAGGGAGAAGCAGGCTCCCCACTGAGCAGGGAGTCCGATGTGGGACTCAATCCCAGTACCTGGAGATCATGACCTGAACTGAAGGCAGACGATTAACTGACTGAACCACCCAGGCACCCCTCAAAAATATTTTAAATGATTTTTTACACGCTTGCATTCTTTACTTTAAATGTGCAGCAAAGTCAGATGACAATAAGGGATTTTTTTTCTAGTCATTCATTAGCTGTAATACCAGGCGGAGGACTCGATCTCATACAAGGGGATAATGTACAGCCGAATTCCATTTCACCCTACTTTGGACCATAGTAGAACGTGATTACTTAGCAAATATATTATTCCTCAATCAGCTTGGACCTGCATTACCTCAGGACCAGAAGTTTCGGTAAAGGGGAAGGTAAGAGAGCCATTGCTAACGTTGAAATAAGAGAATGATTTCTAAAGGAGAAGCCTCACCAGGGGCCGTGTGGGGCCCCTGTGGTGGACACTCCCATTCATAGCCCAGAATCCAAATCCTGAAGACATTCTGACTTCTCCATGGGGGAAATAAATTCTTTACAAATGCCACGATCCCACTCGTGGCTGGTTCCCATGTCCACCTCCCAGTGGCGTCCCGAGGTGAACCCAGGGTACAGAGTGCAAAACTGAGCTCTTCAGCATGCTTTTTCGGAATCTGGTTGATACGCCCACATGGCACACTCCTCGGGTCACCCGAAATGATGAGGGGAGTGTTGTCTGTGCCCCATGCAGGCTCCTCTCCACTGTGGGGAGAACAGAAGTACTTTCACAAATGGGCAGACCCCGTGGCCCACATGGCCCCTTTTCACTTAACCTGGTTTATTCTGTCTTTCTCCACTTGATAAAACTTTCCCACAGAAATCTTTCCCGACTCTGGAACTAGGACTGAGTTAATGGCTCACGTTAACACGGACCCTGCTTCACAATAGTTAACTACTTAGTAAATGTTTTAGAACAAAGGAAGGAAGCAACGCCAGATACACGAGACAGAATCACTTTTGAGCTGTTGGGACTTTGGGGTTCCCTTGGCGCTGCCCAATCCCCATTTCCCAAACCAACCACTCGACCACAAACTAGAATTACAGAGATTTCTTTTTTTCCCTACAAGTCTAAGAAAAAAAAAACACCATTATGTCAAGTATCTTGTGAGAAAATGACGAGCAGACACAGAGGCCTTGCCCCTGTCTACACGGGACGCCCTTCAGGCTCGGGCCCAGGAGGGACAACCGTGACGAGGCTCGGGTTTAGAACTCGGGGAGGTGGGAACTGTCGGCCGGCCCCGCGCCTCTGCTTGGGATGACATGGGGTAAGGATCTCCAGCAAGTGCCAACAAGGGATTGCCGTGGAAATGATGAAATGAACGATATTGAACATAATCACTTAGGCACCGTCTAAAGCCCTGCCACCTCCCGCCGTCCCCAATTTTTCATCCTGCCCCTTCATCCGAGATCCCCAATGAGTCCTCTGATGCCACGAGGAACAGGTTTTGCCCACGTTTGAAAAGAAATGTCTCCCAGTGTCTTATCTCCTCTCATCTATGTTGTGATGGAAGGAAAACACGAATACTGTGAAACATCTTTAATCTTTGATTCTGTAACTAACATAAATTGGGACCTCCAGTGGCTGACTTGTCATCAGGGATCAGTTTTGGGCTTTGCTTTCCGAACTTGTAAGGAAGTTTGCGGAGAAACACGTTCCCGGGGCTCACGTTTGCGGAGAAACACTTTTGAAGAAGAGACTGTGGTCTAGTAAGTGGGATTTTAGGAGACACTTCTCAGTAGGCTTAACCCATTTTCTGGCTCAAAATGGGGGGGTTTCACTGACATGATCAAAACTATTTAAAACTGGCCTCGTTTGTGTACAAAGATTAGTAACGATGACACATTTTTTAAAAAATTGTAACCCTGCTTCCAATTCTTATCACTAGCAGAGGGAATATTCCACATCTAATCTAGAATGATTTTATGGCGACATTGTGAAAAATAACACCTTCGAGATACAAGTACTTCTCTAACGTGCGAGAAAAGTCCCACTGATGGGCAGGGCAGCAGGAAATCCGATTCTGACTGGATTAGGGAGGCTGCGGGCGGGGAAGCATCCCTAATAAAATCCCCTCCTGGGGGATCTCGCTCAGAACTGCTGGGGAAGACCTGGGGCCAGAGCAGGGCTGAGGTGAGTCCCACCTCCCACGTCTCCTTTGTGTTTCTCAAATGTCTACAAAGACCTGCAAAGACGGAGAACAAACGGGTGGTTGCCAGAGGGGGGGTGAGGGATGGGCAAAACGGGTGCAGGGGGCGGGAGGTGCGGGCCTCCGGTGACGGAGGGAGTCCTGGGGAGGAAAGGCACAGCCCGGGGAACACAGTCGGGCGGATGGGTGGGGTCCTTGTGCCAACCAGCATTTTGAGTATCAGAAGCCGCGAGTCCTGTCTGCACGCAGTGCCTTCGGGACCCCGCGCCCAGGTGAAAGCGGCCCGAGGCCTGATCCCCGTCCGGCGCTCGCCAAGTCCCCTCTGCGCATCTTCCCCTCACAGTGGCCACGGCCGGACACTTTAAAGAAAGACGCAGATGTCCGGTGTGTCTGAATCACCTGGACATGCCCGTTACCTGCAGTGTGGCTTCGTCGGCTGCCTCTGCTGCACGGATTCCTGCGGAAGGAGCCCCTCCCGCTCCGTGGTCTCTCAGAAGAAGGACCTCAGGCCCGGTACCCATCTCGGGAGGCTGGCTTCGAGGATCAAGGCGCTGGAGCCCCAGCTGACAGCCGTTCTGCAGATGAACCCCGAAGATGCGCAAGTTCCACGGTACGGCCTGCCCCCGACCCCTAAAGAGCCCTGGAAAACGTAACTTGCCTACAACTCTCCACACACAAGGGCATGAGCTGAAATGTTTATCTTTGCAAGCCACAGCTGTTCTTACCTAGAAGTATAGATTAGAACCATCTGTAAGAAAATAAGCTTCCGGCCCGGACCTGCACCTGAGAGAAATCATGCCTGACTCTCTCACAACTCCGAGTTAGGGTGAGTTCTCCCAGTTCCCCAGCACTTCTCACCGGCTCAAGCCAGGATGCCAGGCGGGACCTCCCAGGCTGCCTGGAGCGGGGTCGAGTCCTTGCTCCTTCTGGCTCTGTCCCGGCTCTCCTAGGATGGGTCCTGAGGAGCGGTGTGGCCCTTGGTGTGAATGGGGTTGAGCAGTGTGCTGTGGTGGGCCCTGTGGTCCCCAGTGTCTTTGTGAAGGACAGGGGTGGCTTTGTGTTCTGAGTGTAGCTCCATGCACCTCGAATTTGGGATGGCGAGCCCTGTCCCAGAAACATGACAAGTCTGGTCAAGTCCGCTGTGATGGTGAGACAGTCTGAGCATCTTCCAAACAGCTGTATGTCAGGGCGCCAAGTGAAACAGCTGGTCTTTGGTCCAGAGGGTTTGTTTCCGGGCTGTGTTGGCTCCGTCCGCATGGTCCCCTTAGGAAGCCTCCTGATCAGGGGCCGCAGATGTAGGCAGCACGCACGGTCCCCATGGCATGGAATCTCCCCACCCCTCTGAGCCATGCCCTGCGACTAAGTTGCTGCCAGACCCCAGCACATCCCCACTCCTGTCCACGGAGCCCCTTCCTCTGCCTGGACTGTCACCCAGCTCCTCTCAGGACCCCCAGCCTTACTTCTTTGTGTGTTTGCAACCCCAGGAATCAAAGGTCTGGGATGCGTTTGCCTGTTAACGGCAGTAAAAGAAGAAGGTAATTGGCAAGAAGACGTGAAAAACGTCCGTATTTAATGTTCTAAGATTAAGTTGCCATCATTCACATATTCATTTGGTGACGGTACGTCAATGGAATATGTGGTTTGCATAATAATTTTGAGAACAAGCAACAGTCATGGTCTCTTCGTGTATGATCTGTGCCAAAGGAAGAAGCATCTTTAATCGAATAGTTAGAGAACTTAATGTGAAGAAAACACCTAGTAGGGGTCAGAGGGACTAGTTCTGATTATAATCATTCTCTCTCTACATTCGACCACATCAGGGGCCAGGGCAATTCTGATCAGGGAGGAAGCACAGGGTGAAGACGTGAAGGTGGGCGAGACACCGGGGCCTTTGCAGCAGATGTGCAGAGTGCCATCGAGCACGTGTGTTTGCTGATTGGCTTGTTTTCCCTCCACAGTGGAGGTGACCCTGGATGTTGACACCACCAACCACTACCTCGTCGTTTCTGAGGACCCGAGGAGTGTCCGCTGTGGGTATTCCAAACAGAACCGGAGAGTCCGAGCCGAAAGATTCAACTATGCCCCGTGTGCCCTAGGCTCCCCTTGGTTCCCCTCTGGCCGCCACTACTGGGAGGTGGACGTGGGGACGAGCAAGGAATGGGATGTGGGTGTGTGCAGAGACTCTGCTAATCGACGAGGGCTAATTCTACTGTCCGCAGAACTTGGCTTCTGGACGGTGGGCTTGAGAAAAGGAGAGCTCTTCCAAGCCAGCACCATGCCTGTGACTGTTCTCTAGGGGAGCCCCCGGTTGCACGGACTAGGGATTTTCCTGTACATGAATTTCGGCACCGTTTCCTTTTATCACATTAGCGATGGATCCCGTATTTTCACCTTCACTGAAATTCCTGCTGTGGAGACACTGTGTCCGTTTTTTGCTCTTTTGGATCCCATCACGGACGGTCAAGGCTTCCTGAGAATCTGTCCTGTGATGAGTCCAGCTCCAGTGGGCTCTGATACAGAACAAAGTTTCTGGAGAATCCCCGTGTGCTCAGAGCCGCAGCTGGGACCTTTCCTGCTTGTTACGTGGACGGCGCGGCAGGCAGCAGAAAAGCATGGAACACTAATTACACAAGGGAGCAGTGCCTTTCAAACATAAGTATCGCCACAGTCATTCTCTTTGGGACTTTTCATATTTCTGTTCCAGTGAATGGGTTCTGGATTTTCAGATCAATTTCCAAACGTATTTATTTTCCGCAGTATTAACTTCGTGTGTGATGGAGATTATAAGCTAAATAAAAACGTGGATGTGACCGAACAGATTGATTTTCTAGGTACTATGTAAGCAAAACCTACGGAAACAGTAAGTATGTGTGTATATGTATTCAGTTTCCCTCAACGGCTGAAATGCACACATTCCTTTCAGGTGCACAGCATTTGGAATATAGGAAGAAGGCAGGCAGGGCAATCAGGGGGTGGCCTCCACTGAAGGGGGATTGCAGCCTGGCACCCTCTAGCTGCCCCTGCCCCTCATCACTGTGCCATGGCCTGCAGGCCGTGGGGTAAAGGGAGTGAGCTGGTGGCTGTCAGCCCAGGGGGGGTTCTCTAGCGGCTGGTGGGCGTGTCATTGCAGGGGGGACTGTGTGTGCCACCCTGGCAGGGGGAATGTGCATGGGACCCAGCCCTTTCCAATAAGGACCATGCTTAACTTCTGTATGTGGTCAATCTGTCCGATCATGGAGACGGTCAGTGAGAATCTTCCTAGGTACCAGGAGCACTTCTGCCACGGTGGGTCATCCCCCCTGGAGAGCAAACGCTTGCAGGTCCCCGAGCAGCAGAAGGGACTGCCTCGGTGCAGTTCTCAGAGGGGGCTCCCAGGGTGCTGCGGATGAGGAGGACCAGCCAGGAACACTGACCGTCAAGTCCCGCGGGCATTCAAGGGACTGGGAGGCAGATTATGACACTGTCGTTGAGTTGTGTGCTTGAAAACGTCCATAAAATGTGCATTGTAAGGAGCAATTGTTAAATGGAGCCCTCTGAAATTACAAATATGCAAACTAAAATACATGAGTGATGAAAAGGAATCAGCCCTAAAAGCAGAATGACACCAGAGAAATAATAGGAAGCGAAGGATGGCAAAGACAGCGCCCCTGGGGAGTGTGTGGCTGTCTCGGGGCAGGGGCGTGACAGGCCTGCAGACACCAAGACAAGGAGTTGCAGGGAGCTAACTCTTCTTAGTCGGGTAGTAAATACATTCGGCTCCGGGCCACGTGGTGTCTGCCCTATCTACTTCCCGCTGCCTTTGTAGATGGAAGCTGCCACAGACAATATGAAAACAAGGGGCCGTGTTCCAGTGAACCTTTATTTACAAGCAGCAGCAGGCGGCCGGGCCCTGGCTGGCCCACCCGCGTCGGGGCGTCATGCGCTGACTGCCGGCGGGGTCACAGCCCAGCGCAGGGTGTGTGCAGCCCGAAAGCGCAGAAGGGGCATGGGGTCCAACGCGCAGGGCGGCGCGGCATGGGGCCCAAGCAGGAGGAGAGGATCTGCACGGAGAGGCAGACCGAGTTCTCGAGGGAAGGTGAGGCGGAGGCGGAGGCTGGCTGAGACAGGCGGCGACGGAACGCGCGCGAAGGACTGGAGCAGTGGGCCGCGCGAGCACACGCACCGAGGCGCTGGCGAGCAGGGGAGCGCGGGCGGGGTGCGCGCTGGGGTCCGGCGCTGGACGCACAGCGCAGGACCTCCGTCTCCAGAGCCACGCGCGTCACAGACCCCGGCGCCCCCCCAGACAAGCCCTGGGCCACCCTGTCCCCTCCGGCCCTCGGCCCCTGCAGACACACCCAGTGGAAGCCCACAGGCACCCACAGCGGCCGCCGGGGCAGCGCGGCGGAGAGCCACGAACCGGTGAGGCAGGCACAGATTAGACGGCTGCGCTCCTTCGGCGTTCAGGTCGGATGGGTCACAAGCGCAGGCGATCGGGACGAATGGGCGCTCTACTGGGAAGTGGTGGCTAGCATATTCTGCACAGACGAACGAGTGCGGGCCACAAGGCCTTCGGAGGCCAGGTGCACTCGCGCCGAAGGACGGGAAAGGAGCAGGCCCGGGAGCAAATGCCGAAAAGCCCTAAGCTGTGCAGCTGCGTGTGACGGCGCTGCTGCTGGGCTTGGCCGTGCTGCTCGCGTGTGACGAGGACGGACGCGCGGACCACCACAGCCTTCCAGGAGAGCACGATGGGGCGCCCGAGCCGGCAACGGCGCCGCGCTCCGGGGCCAGCCCAAGAGACACTCCCGGCCAGCTTCCAGCGCCCCCAGGCACGCCCTTCTCTGGATGGGGAGGCTGCCGCTCTCCCCTCCCTCCCTCCAGCCCTCCAGTCCCCGCCGGTCATCTGCAGGAGGGAGCCTGTCAGCCTGCCCCCCCCCGGACAGCAGGGACAGGAGTCCCACCGCCCTTCTCCTGAGCTCACTCCTGCTCTGCCATCTGTCTCAGCCCCCCGTCCCCATGGCTGTTCGGGGCTCACAAGCCAGCCTCTCAAGCGGGCCACCTCCTTGGGGAGAGACGCTCAGCCCTCATCACCGTGGGCGAGGGATCCAGCGGGGGCGGGTCAGCGGGGGAAGAACACAGGCCCAGCAAATGGGTGGCCCCGGGGGGGCCGGGCTCCAGCAGCAGCAGACTCCGGTTTCTCAGGACCACTGGCCGGACGGGGGATGTGCGCGCGGTGGGGGTCCCGTCCGCTGGGACACAGCACGGTAGTGCTGTCAAGGGCTCCCCAGCAGCTTACCGAGCCCTGGACGACCCCTGACCCCCATCCAACAACCCCATCAGCTCTCCAGCCCTAAGTGGGCTGCACCGCCCCCCCCCCCCCGCACCCACACAGCCCCACCTGCCCCCAGAACAGAAAGGCTTCCGAGAAGAGGCAACCAGGTTGGAGCCCTGGCCCCCAGGTGAGGGGTCCTATGAATCACGGATGGGAACTTGGGGGAGCCACACCCGTGAGAATTGCCATTTATTCCCGAAGTCGCCAAAATTATCACCAAGGATTCACCAAGGGATGTGCATGGGGACGAGGAGGCTCAAACACTGACTGAGGGACCAGCTGGGAGGGAGGGGGATGGATGGGGGGACCCCCAGCTGTCCCTCCCCTAATGCCACAGGAAAGGGGTCCTCCTCTGGCCAGCACCCCTCCCCATCCCCCATGTCCAGTTTCTCTCCAGGGAGGTGGGGTGGGGGGACATGGAAGAGGGTGTAGTGTGAGTGGGCCCCAGGAGGGAGAGGGTGCTGGGGTGGGGGCGGGGGGTCCCCCGCTTCACATGCACTCACAACACTGGTCTCCCAGGGAGCAGAAATGGGGGAAGCCAGGCCAGGCCAAATCCCCCTCCCTCCTGGATTATAGGAGGAAGGGGTTAGTGTTGGGGGCCGGGGGGCCTGGGGGCATCATGGGGGGCAGGCCAGGGCCCCCACCAAGGGGAGAGATGTATGTTGGTGGTGCTCCAGGGACCGGGGGCACAGGGCTAAGCCGGAGCTGGTTCAGCGTGAGCGTCGCAGGGGGTGCGGGCTGGAAGGGGTTGGTGATGGAGGGGCCGGTGGTCGGGGCTCCTACAGGAGAGAAAGGAGAAGAGACACGCAGAGCAGAGTCAGGGGTCTGCCTGGGGAGGAGGTCAGCAGGCAGGACCGGCCTGGGAGGCCCACACTCACCGCTTGGCAGGAAGGGGTTGGAGGCCTTGGCTCCTGGCGGCGTGGGGCCCGGCCGGCTCACCAGCGAGTCCAGATCGACGAGAGCTGCATTAGGCCCCAGGAATGACTCTGGTGTCTTCCGTGTGGGCGGTGGTGGTGTTGGGGCAACTGCGGGTGGGGGGCTCCCCACGGCCTCAGCCAGAGAGCCCCCGACCCCACTCATGTCAAACGCCCCAGGACTGCGGGCGGGCACCTCTCCGGCGAGCAGCTCCAGCTCCCCTAGAAGAAGCCAGAGAGGGGGTCAGGGCAAGATGGACAGTGGGGGCCTCAAACAGGGAGGCCGTGGTACTGAGAGGCAGAGCCCAGGGAGGAACACGGGTCCAAGGAAAAGCAGCGCATGGCCTCCGGGGCAGAGTGCTGGGGAGAGCCACCAAGGGACAAGAGTACTTGAGGGGTGCTCACATAGCCCCACAAAAACCCCACCGGTCCCACAGTCCCAAGCAGAAACTTCACGGTGGACAGACAATGGCAGGCACCCAGGAGCCCAGTAGCCTGGGTAACGTCTATCAGCTTGACCTGATTTCCTTAAAGAAAGAGATTCAGGAATCCTATTTTTTTTTTTTTTTTTTTAAAGATCTTATTTATTGGGGCGCCTGGGTGGCTCAGTCGTTAGGCATCTGCCTTCGGCTCAGGTCATGATCCCAGGGTCCTGGGATCGAGCCCCGCATCGGGCTCCCTGCTCCGCGGGAAGCCTGCTTCTCCCTCTCCCGCTCCCCCTGCCTGTGTTCCCTCTCTCGCTGTGTCTCTGTCAAATAAATAAATAAAATCTTTAAAAAAAAAAAAAAAGATTTATTTATTTGACAGAGAGAGAGAACACGCGCACATGGGGGGGGGGGGTCAGAGGGAGAAGCAGACTCCCTGCTGAGCAGGGAGCCCGATGTGGGACTTGATCCCGGGACTCCAGGATCATGAGCTGAGCCGAAGGCAGTCGCTCAACCGACTGAGCCACCCAGGCGCCCAGGAATCCTATCTGACGTTGGAGGATGCACAAATTGGTGCAGAGAGAGGAGAGGCCCAGAGGAACGCCAACTACAGATTGCACAGTAACCAAGGTGGGCCTGGGGGGACGGGAGGGGACCGCTGGTGCCCCACCAGTCCCACGTCCTCCTGCGGGCCCACGTCACTCAAAAATGAACAAGGAAAGGGAACGAAGGCACCACCACTGCTGTGGGAAGAGAGGCTCCCGTGCCCTCCGGACAGCTCGCAGGGACGGGTCTCCTATCGAGAACAGAGCCAGCCTGGACTCTGGCCAGGAGGAGGGAACACAGGAGCCAGGACACCCAAAGGCGAGGTGCCCCGTGGATGGGATGCCTGCTGGGAAAGATGCACTGGGCCCCGAGGCAACCGTGGGCAGGCCAGGAAGGGGACACTCGCCAGAGGCCCCTTGTGGTCACCACACTGCTGATAATGCAGGTACGGCCGGCCGGGCGCTCAGAAACACGCAGAGAAACGTTCCAGGGGGCAGAGAACTCAGAGATCACTATACGGGGAAGCCCCGGAAAAAGAACTGTTTGTACTATTCTTGCAACTTTTCTCTAAATACAAAATTACTCGAAACAAAGTTAAAGCTTTCTTTTCCAAGATAAACCAACAAGCTTTAATAAAACCACGGCCCATGGGGAGCTGCAATCCACCCTGCTTAACCCCTCACTCAGAAGCCCGCCTGCCAAGGAGCCTGCGGGCGGGGGGCTGGGGCACAGGCAGGGCGGGGGGGGCACGGCGGGGGGCACGGCGGGGGCGGGGCGGCTCACCCGTGCTGCTCCCGGAGGTTGGCAGGGCTGTGCGCAGTCGGTCAAAATCGGAAAACTCATCAGGCTCCGTGTCAAAACCCACTGCTGTAGGGGCCCAGGATGTCGGCTCAGCTGGTCGAGGGGACCAGCCTCCCACTCCCCCTGCCCCCCAGCACCCGAGAGCAGACACCTCACGCTCACCTGCACACACACACACTCTCTCTCTCAGGCCCCCGCAGCCTGACCCCAGAGCCCCCCAGTACCTGCAGTGCCATTGGTGCTGGGCTTGGCAGGTGACCCTCCCCAGGGGTCTGAGAAGGCCGGGGCTGGAGCCCAGGGATCAGAGGCAGGGGGTCCGCCAACTGGGGCCCCACCTGGGTGAGGAAGGAGGCATGTGAGAAGCTGGTGGTTGGAGGATTTGTCACCTACGAATGTAAGCCCACTCCCTCCCAGAAGCCCCCCCCCCCCGTCCCAGATGTCCTGGGATGCAGCTGGACATCCCAGAGGCTTCAGGTGGGTGCAGCCCCAGCCAGCCCTTCCCGCCTGGTGCCACGATGTACCCATGGTACACCGCTGCTGGGCCTTTGCCCACCTGTCCCTTCCTGGCAAAGCCCTCCTCAGCCTTGAGGCCTCTGGAAAGCCCCCAAGAAGCTCGCCAGCTGGGTAAGGGGCCTTGAGTGTGTGCCTCACCTAGGTGTGCCCAACCCCCACCCCGAAGCCCCCAGAGCTCCCTGAAGTCCCCACGGGGTATGTGGCCCCTTCCCAGACTGCCTGTACCCAGGCTCACCAGACACCCCACCCTGACTCCACCCTGGCAGCCTCTCCACAGCCCGACACCCCCTGGTGCCCTTCCCATTATCCTTCAAGGCTCCCTCACCCACCCTCCTCTGGGCTGTCTTATCTGACCCCCCCCAGCTGCCTGTCACCCGCTTGACTGTATGTGTCCCTGCCCCAGGGTGTGCCCCGCACTGCACACTGGATGTGGAGGCTGGAGTAGGCAGGCAGCCAGCACTCACCATCAGAGCTCCCCCATGGGTCAGGCGTGGGCCCCTCTCCAGCTGCAGGGGCCTGGGTCCCACCCCAAGGGTCAACCGGGGGCCCCGCAGGGGCAGCTGGCCTCCAAGGGTCCCCAGAGGCTGGTGTAGGGGCTGGACCACCCCAGGGATCAGCAGCTGGAGGGACAGGGGCACCCCCCCAAGGGTCCGAGGTGGGGGCGCTCATGGGCGCTGGGCCCCCCCAGGGGTCCGAGGCTGGCGGTGGAGCCGGGGCCGTGAAGACGTCAGCAAGATCCATGAGGGATGACTGCAGGAAACAAAGGAGAGGAAGCATATGAGGTCCGAGCAGGCCAGGCCAGGGGACTGGGAAGAGAACCTGGAGGAGAGATGGCCGCAGAACAAGAGAGAGGAGAGAGCCGAGGCGTTGGCCGCCACAGAGGGATAACCGGGGGCCGTGAGACAGGAGGAGGCAGCCTCCCCACCTCCCATTCCCACCCCGCCCCCGCTCTGTCCGCTCCCCCACCACCCCAGCCCAACCCAGCCCAGCACCAAATCCAAGAGTCCCACCTGGTCCTGCCCCCATCCCTCCATCCACTCCCCAGTTCCCACCCGGAACGAGAACAGAGGCCAAAGCCCAAAGCCGCTCCTCCCAGCCCTGCCTGTGCACTCCCCACGCACTCTGGGAGGTCTGCCCTGGGGCGCCCACCGAGTCTCGGGTCATCACAGGCCCCCCTGAACGGTCCTGGCTGAGGCCCAGCACCCGTCCCACATCACTGCACGCTCCAGGCCTCCAGTGCCTCACGTGACCAACGTACATGCGTGTGCATACAACCTCCCCTTGTCCTGGGGGTGAACCCAGCCAACCAGAGGCCCTGGTGTCTCTGGATGCAAAGGCACACATCTCCCGTCCCCACAGGACAAAAGCAGCAGGTGCTGGGACCGACACTCTGAGCTGTCAGGCATCCGGGAGACCCTTTGGCCGAAGCCGGCGTGAGCAGGCTTTTCCACCAAGAGCTGCCCCATGCCCATCAGGAGAGTGTCTACACCCTCTGATCGGAGCTAGCCCCATGACCCACCCCCCTGCGGAGGCCGACCACACTATGAAGACACTCAGGAACACTCACAGCGCCCGGCGTGAGGCCACACAAGAGGCCAGCGTGGATGCCCCAGCCACGTGAGTGACCGTGGCCCCGACAGGAGGAGGAAACCCGTCCACCCTCAGAGCCAAGAGAAGGGTTGAAGAACACCACCAGACGTCATCTGTCTCCACCGGGGGGACTGGAGGCCCAGAAGGTTGGGGACCAGACTGGTCTCGCTCACCCACCGACCCTCGGAGTCCGGGGTGTGGGCGGACCCTGAGGAGGCGCCCAGACAACGCGAGCGTGCAGGAGCTCTACGCCATCCCCTTCTCGCACGATCGGGCTGCTCAGTGACAAGGACTGACCAGGAGCAGCGGAGTCTCCCACGGCAGAGACAGGGAGGTCACACCTAGAGCGCTCTGTGCTCCCCGGGCACTGACCAAGTGCCTTCCGGTCTCCAGGTCTCCACGCACCTCCGTGAGAAGACAGCTACCTGCAGCAGCCGCCGCCTGGTGCCCTGCCCGAGGCCCCGGAGCGCATGGCGAGTGGGGCGGCCTGCCCGTGCTCACCTCCTCCTGGCCGCCGGTCTCCCTCCTGCTCTCCTCTATGGCCATCTGCAGCCTCAGGTCGTCCCCACGGCGGATCCGCTCTTCCTGTTCGGGTCACGGAAGCAGGTGGCAAGGGAGGGTCAGAATGTGAGTGGCAGGACTGCCCCCCGCCCAAGTGCACGGCCCCCAGTGACCCTCTCCCACCCAGACAAAAGTGACAAAATTAAAATGGGATGTGGACAATGTGTGGGGAGGGGGGAGGGGGACACAGGGGTGGTGTGCGGGAGATGGGCCTGGCCCGGCACGGCTCCAACAGGCTTGGGAAGCATGGGGCCCCGGGGAGGACGGGCCCTCCCGCCAGATGCCTGAGTCTGTGGCGTCTGCTGTGCTGGGTGGAGGTGACCAAGCCCCGGGCTGTGCCGGAGGGTGAGGGAAGGGCTCCCTCACCACCGGGAGCAGCTACGAGGCATCTGCTTCACCTGCTGAGACTGCACCCGTCTGAGAATCCGTCTGACACAGGTCTCCCAGCTGGAAATGCTTCGGCAGAACGTGTGCAGACTAGGGATGGGGCTGGGGTGGGGAAAGGAGGCGCAAGGAAGTGGGGACCTGAGGAGGGTCTGAGGGGAACCCTACGGAGGGTAGGGAGGCTGCTCTGACCTTGTCGTGCTCCTCTCGGCTCAAACTAAGGGCCAGCTGGAGCTGGACGTCGTCCTCGGGGCCGCAGGACGGGGGCTGGGGGAGAGAGAGCGTGAAGGGGCCGGGGCGGGACACGAGATGGGGGGAGAGAAGAAAGGAGGGAGAAGAGGAAGGACACACACACACAGAGCAACGGAGGGGAGCCAGGGACGGAGAGAGCCACGGACAGCTCACAGACAGGAGAGAGAGACAGGCATCCACGCAGAAAGAACAAGAATTCTCAGGACGAGGTCAGAGGGCGAGCAGAGGGGAGCAGCGGACAGACCAGAGAGGCAGGGCGGGGGGAAGACCGAGCAGCAGCCCTCAGGAGCTGCGGGACGAAGGATGGAGATGGGATGGCAGAACCAAAGGCAAACCCCCGCCGCGCCCCCCAGCCCGCCCGGCACCTGGTCGGCCTCCTCCTTGCTCATGGCCAGGGCCAGCTGCAGCTGCAGCTCCTCCTCCCCGCTGCTCTGTGGCCACGCCTGCTCCGCCTCGGGCGGGGGCCCAGAGCCCACCGCTGCTGAGGAGGCTGCCGTGGGGAGAATCAGCTGAGACCCCGGTGCAGAAGGGGAAG
Organism: Mirounga leonina; assembly: GCF_011800145.1. Taxonomy (NCBI): domain Eukaryota; kingdom Metazoa; phylum Chordata; class Mammalia; order Carnivora; family Phocidae; genus Mirounga; species Mirounga leonina. The sequence continues at coordinate 9,301,399 of NW_023270718.1, read as the reverse complement.
GGGGCCCCGCAGCCCGGACGGCGGGCCTCCGCCGCCCCCAGAAGCCCTGCTGGCCCGAGAGCAAGAGCCCGCCAGGAGAGAGGGAGGAAGTTTGGGAGCCTCGGAGCCCACGACCCAGATTCCCACACTGCACGCCTGGGGCCTGGCCCAGAGCCCGGGGCGGGTGCGGGACACACAGGTCCTTCATCCCGGCTCCCACAAAGCTCCCAGCACGTCCAGCGGCCTGCATTTCCAGGGCTGCTGGAGAACTGTACAGCAGGACCAGCTGGGCGTTCGGGGAACAACTGCGCCCGCATCCTCAGCCCCCAACCTCTTCCCGGCTGTGGCTGACGCGAGGGGTGAGGGGCAGCAGTGAAGGAAGGGAGGCAGAGAATGGGAAGGGGGATGACCATCTGGAAGGAGGGACGGACAGGGCGCGGGGGCCTAACGCAGGCAGAGGACCAGCTGAGCTGGGGGGAGCCGCCCGCCTGCTCATCCCAGCTGGCCTGCACGGGCCCCTCAGAGAGCCGACCCGAACCCCCCACCCTAGGCAGCCCCCTCCAGGTCCCGTGCGCTTGGTCTCAGGCACTGAGTGCCCTCAGGCGGGCCCGGGGGCAAACCCGGCTGGCAGCTCCAGGGCCCAGGCTGCGGGCAGGGGCACCCCCGGGCCCTGAGTGGCTCTTGGTCAACATTTCTGCGTGAACACAAAGGTTCTCGGCTCTCGGGCCCTACAGTGAGGGGGACGGGACAGGGGAGGACCGTCATGGGAGGGGAGGGCCTGAATCTGGAACTCCGGCCCGCCTGGCCGGGCAGCAGAGGGAGCGAGAGGGCTCGGCGGCTGGGCATGGGGCGCCCAGCAAGGAGGCCACCAGGGGCTTGGAGAAGAAGGGGCGGGTGGGCCGGGAGGGACCTCCTGGGGGCGGCGGCCTCACCGGTGGCGGTCTGCGCCAGCTTCTCCTTGGTCTTGAGCGCGTGGGCGCGCTCCTCCCGCAGCCGGTCCTCGTCACGCAGCAGGGCCACCAGCTGTTTGGCCTTCTCGCGCACGTTCACGCCCTGGTCCTTGCCGTCACGGTCCACGTACTGGAAGTCCTTCAGCGTCTGCACGGCGTACATGTTCTCCTTGCATTGCTGTGACACACGCTCCGAGCCGGTCTTGATGAGGTACTCCATCAGCGTCATGGCCTTCGGGGCGGGGCACACCGGTCGCTCACACGGCCGCCGGGACCCCAGTCCCAGCACCAACCCACACGGCGGACCCCACACAGCGCGAGGAAGAACAGAGCACAGCCACGAGCGGCCACCTGCCGGGACGACCCCGACGACGCGGTGCTGCGTGAAAGCAGCCAGACTCCAAAGAGCGCGCGGCGCATGGCTGTGCTCACACGGAACGTCCTCGCCAGGCCCACCCACAGAGGAAGGGGGTTCACGGCCGCCAGGGGCTGGGGGATCCTTAACGGATACGGGGTTTGTGCTCAGGGTGACAGGAACGCTCTGGACGTAGGCGGCAGGGAACACGCTCGATGCCCCGGCACTGCACGCTTCCCGAGGGGGACTCGTGCGGCACGGCATCCACACGTCTGGTAGAAAGACGGAAGGAACGGCAGCCCCTGCAGCCTCACCCGGACTTCCCACAGGGGTGCAGGCCCCGCTCCACTTCTCTAAGAGGAACACCCAAAGCAGCACAGCCACAAAGACACGCTTGTTTATCGCCCAGAGCAGCCCGGGCCAGGGGCCCGCACACCGCTTTCTCCACCGTCCGAGAGTCTGGAAAGCATCACCCCTCCTGCCGAAGACTTCACAACTCAGGATGACGAGGAGGCGACTCCCCCCACCCCCGAATCGGCGGGAGGGAGGGAGGCGCCAAGCGGCAGGGTGTGCTCAGGCCCCCTCTCTGCAGGGCAGTGGGACACCCCGCGCCAGCCGCGGCATTCCAGGGCGGAGGACAAATTCTCTTCCCGACAAGGCAAAGTTAAACGGGAGCAAAAAGCGCCAGTCCTCAGACAACAGTGCACCTCAGAGTGCCCCCGACAGCCGCCCAGAGCACAGCCGAACAACAGAGGGAGGCCCCGGCCATTGGGGCTGAGCTGGCTCAGCAGCTATGAGATGTGCCGGGGACCCCGCTGTGGGTCGTGGGTAACTCGCCACCGTCCTCGGGAGCCGGACCTGGACCTGGCCGGCTGCCCGAAGGTGTGTCAACAGGAATCAGAGGTGAGTCTTTAACCAGCCCTCGAGGTGTTTCGGCATCACGGCAGAAAGAAAGCAGCAGACCGCGCCGGGCATGGAGGGCAGGCAGGCTCGGCGCACCCTGGGCCAGCTCTGCTGGGAACACCATGGCTGCACATACAACGCACGCCTCCCGGCAGGTCAGTCACCCTACGTGACACAAACAGACGGCCTCGCCTCCGTCCGGGATGGGACTCGCACCCAACAAATTGGAAGAACCCGTTTCCAGGGCTCTGGAGAGCTTGGCAGTGAGTGCGGTTAGAGAGACAGGGAACCCGGAGTAACCCAAACGCCCGTCAAGGGTCAAATGCACACGGAGGATGCACAGCGTGCTCATGGGATGCAAGCAGCACACACAGCGAGGTAACTAAAGAAACCTCCCAGATGCAGCAGACACAGAGGACCACGTGCATGAGCCCATGGAGAGTTCCAGAACCAGCCTGGCAGACAGGAGACAGGGCAGGATGCTTCTGGGGGAAGGGTGCGTGAGCAGGCCTGGGGGGATGGGGACGCCCTCCATCTCCATCTGGGTGCTGGCCTCACAGGTGTGCGCACGTGTGAGAGCTGCGGGGTCGCGCGCTCACGATGGGAACCACAACGGCAAACGTGGACGTTTTCTCAAAAGCAAGCAACAGGACAACTCAACAGTCCCCGTTAATTTTCAAAAGCGCTTGCTCACGGATGGCGGACGGATCAGTGTACGAGCGTCTAACACAGGGACCAGCAAACTTCCTCTGAAGGGCCCAGGTGATCAATAACCCAGCTTTTCGGGCCACACGGCCCCTGTGCTGACCACTCAGCTCTGTGCCTCAGAGGGAGGCAGCTGCAGACGCACGGGCCCGGCCGCACCCACAGGCTTTACAAACATGGGCGACAGGCCAGATTTGACCCGTGGCCGTCGTGCGTTGACCTCTGGTTTAAAAGATAAAACTTGAGGGGCGCCTGGGTGGCTCAGTCAGTTAAGCGCTGGCCTTCAGCTCAGGTCAGGATCCCAGGGTCCTGGGATCGAGCCCCACGTCGGGCTCCCTGCTCAGTGGGGAGTCTGCTTCTCCCTCTCCCACTCCCCCTGCTTGTGTTCCCTCTCTCGCTGTGTCTCTGTCAAATAAATAATTAAAATCTTTAAAAAAAAGATAAATATTTCCACGCTTACTTGAAAAAAAGGTAAATTTCTTAAAAATAAAAACACGTTTTCTTAAAAATAAAAACGATACATACTTATTAAAATATTTCCACACTTATTTGAAAAAATAAAGCTGGGGCACTTGGGTGGCTCAGTCGTTAAGCGTCTGCCTTCGGCTCAGGTCATGATCCCAGGGTCCTGGGATCGAGCCCCGCATCGGGCTCCCTGCTCCACGGGAAGCCTGCTTCTCCCTCTCCCACTCCCCCTGCTTGTGTTCCCTCTCTCGCTGTGTCTCTCTCTGTCAAATAAATAAATGAAATGTTTAAAAAAAAAAAAAAAAGAAAGAAAACTTGAGACCCTGATTCCTCAGAGCAGAGAGGTGACAGCTGAGTCAGAACGGGCTCCGGGACTCCTTTGCCCCTGCCCTCTGGGCAGCCCCGAGCCTCCTCATGCCTCCACGTCCCCACCTAAAGAGTGGGGACAGGAAAGTACTTCTCGGGGATTCTGTGCCCACAGCTGCGTGTCTCCAGCTGCAGTCAGGGCCCCTCAGGACTCACCTCTCCTCGCATACGGTCCATGAGCCCCACCAAGCTTCTCCTCCCTTCGCCTCCACACGAAGGCTCACCCATACCCCTCACCCTTTCCCTGATTCTCAGCTAGACAAACGCCACCCAGTCCTTCACAACAAACAGCAACATAACTGACCCAGCACAGAGCCCACGGGAATGAGAACCCAACCCGGGTTTGTCGGGATGGGCGTGAAAACGAGCCAGAGCATTTCCAGGCCCAAGGGAAATGAGGGAGCTACCGTGCCGGTGAGGGACGGAGAGCCCAGCCGGCAGAGGCCCCAGCTGGAGTCCATGGGGCCAGCAGCTTCATCTGCCTCGTCCACGGCCACACATAGAGCAGACCCTCCGCCAACGTTCACTGAAGAAACGGCAGCAAGAGGACTCGCCAACACGGCTGAACCTCGCTCCAGCTCACACAGAAGGAGGTCCACAGGCTGGTCTGAGCCTCACTGCCAGGAGTGGGACCTGGCCATCTGCCCCAGCCTGTGCCCACTGCCACTTCTTGACCCAAGGGGAGGATACCAGGACCCAGGCCAGAAAATGGAAAAACTGCTCACTGAGTGTTGCCCAAAGACACGTTCCCCTTGACCACAGCCTGTAGTCTTGTCTGGTCACTAGATGAGGACACGTGCACACATCACTAGGGACCAGCAAAAGGATTCCCGTGGAGGGCATTCTGTCCACGTTTCTCCAAATGACACGTGCATGTGCCCCTTGACCCAGAAATTCCAGTTCCAGAGAATGACAAATAAACAAGGCTACTCGTGACAGTCTTGTTAACAAAAGCAAAACACCACAAACTACTTAAAAATTCAACACCAAGTTACCAGCAGTTGTTAAAAAAGGGAAGGAAGGAAGGGCAGAGAAAAGGACGGAAAGAACAAAGGAAAGAAGGAAAAAAGTTGACAAATCCATATTTTGACAAGAAACGATCTCTAAGATATAGGCCCATTTTCCTTTTTAAGACCGGGGGTAGTTTACGTATGATAAAATGCACCAGTTCTCACGTGCAGCTCTGAGTTCTGATAATCGCCTATGACAACATAACCAGAGCTGACACACAACAGCCCCACGGCTCCCAGAATTCCCTGGTGCCTGTGGACGTCCACACACACCTGAAGGAGAACACAAACGCTGGGGACACCAGCTGCCTCTGAGAGGAAACTGGGCTCTGGGCACACAGAGGGACGAACACTGGGCACCCACTTCGGCCTTCTATGTGGACGAAGCCCGTCAATGTACCATGTTTTCAAAAAGAATTCGAAGTCCTAAGACTCAACATTCTCAAGCTCTCGTGTCTGTTACCTTCATTAAATGAGAAGAGGGACGAAGGGAGAGAGACCGCACATAAAGACCTAGAACCCCAGCTCCTCCGCAACACGGGGAAGGTGGGCCCAGTGGCACCCCCACCTGAGCCCTGCGCCCACCCACGCAGTCGTGTGCACGTGAGGGCCCGCTACAGGCCCGGGCACTGACCTTGTAGACGTGCCTCCAGTTCTTGCCATGGTCATTGAGCCGCTTCCAGATCATGCTCATGATCTCGGAGAAGGCGACGACATTGTAGGTTAGGTCAGCGATCTCAGACATTAGGGAACTGGATGGGCCCCAGGGGTCGTTGCTCGTGGCTTCTCGGACCTTGATCTCGGCCTCTGAGTAGTTGTGGACTATGTTCTTCATCTGGCGCCGCAGCGACGAGGTCGACATGGTAGCGGGTGGTGGCGAGGGTGCTGGGCCCCCCGGGTGTGGCGAGATGGAGTGACTCGAGGAAGACGACAGTGGCAGGAGCTGGTGGGTCACTGCATCTGAGAAGGAAAGGCCCTTTGGAAATACAAGCGGGACCTGGGGCTGCCCAGCCTGAACCCACACCCTCATGGGGTTCCCCACTGCCCCTGGGGCCTAGAAGGCTCTGGTCCTCATTAACCCCCATCTTAGTCACCCAGTCCATCTTTCAGTTCCTCAAATATGCCCAGCTCCTTCCTGCTTGGGGGCCCTGCTCAGTGAGGCAGGAAGGCAGAGTGTGCAGTGAGGGATCGTAGGTCGGCAGCAGCTCAGTGCAGCACGTCCTACCCTGTTGCCCTGGGTGGGCCAGGAAATCCTGCACCTCAGTTTTCCCCCTAAAAACTGGGGTTTCGTTCTGTAACCCAGGGAGCTGAGAGAACCCGGTGCGTGGGAAATGCACTATGAACATGGGCGGTTATGAGACGGTCACCCTGCTCTTCCTCTCCCTCACCACCCAGATCACGCCCACTCACCCTGAGAAGTCTGTTTAAGCTTCCCAGATTTTACACACCCAAACACCGTGGTCATTGTTCCCCAGGGGCCCCACGGGTAGACTGAGGCATCCTCGTGATTATATACTCGTCTGTCTTGACTCTGTGGCTAAGGCCGACCCACGAGCCCCATGGGGACAGAAACCATGTCTGTATGGACACGAATTTTCCCATCAGAGCAGCTGCCCCAGAAGAGCCATTCAATAAACCGCTGGAAGGAAGAGAAGGAGGGAAGGCAGGAAAGACCTCTGGAGCAGGAGTGGGCCAGGCACAACCTGAGGCAGAAACAAGGACACACAAGGAGACCATAAAGGGAACAAAGAGGCAGGCAGGAGGCGGGCAATGCCAGGGGGACAAGGCGTCCCAAGGGTGGGGGAGCTGGAGGCCCAGGGAAGGAGAGATAAGGGCGAGCACAGCCGCTGCCGGGGTCCCAGCCGCATGCCAGGTGCTCGCTGACCAAGAGATGCCCATTATCTCATCCAACACCATCAGCAGCATTCTGAATGGGAAGGCAGGGGCTCGTGGAAGCTGGACAATTCAGCCAAGGTCACGCACCAAGCACAGCAGCGCAGACTCCACCTGTGGCTGCCTGGACGCCAAAACTCCGCTTTTAAACTAACGTGTGCTGAGAGAAAGGCGAGGGGAAGAAACAAAAGGACGGAAACCAGGCAGACCCTGTGCCGGGCATTCTTCCCCAAGCTTTACACACAGCGACTCAATTAATCCTCCCAACTCCATGATTCATAGCACCTCACAGCGGAGGAAACTGAGGCACAGGAAGAGCCACTCCCCGGGCCTGGCTCCAGAGCCAACTCTGACCACCACAGTCCACATCCACGCCAACGAGCCCTCCCACAACCTACCTAAGTCCTGGGACAGGCAGCTGACCCCAGGCTCTGAACTCAGGCTGGAGAGCCAGGCTCTTGAAGGCACATGTGAACAGCCAGAAAGACACGGTCAGGGGGCCGAGCAGGCCAGCCAGACACACTGAGATGAAGAGCTGGTGGGACCGACACAGAGAACACAGAGGGAACGGGAACGAGACACTTGACGGGAGAGAGAGAAGCTACCCAGAGACACGGTGAGCAGAAGTCACAGGAGACAGAGACAGAAACTCGGTAGACAGTGAGGCAGACGACCAAGGGCAAAGACTGAGACCCTGAACGAACAGACAACAACCTGATGCTACAAATTTGCAGGAAAAAACTAAGAATACAGAACACATGAAACCTGGGCCCCAATCCTGGCCAGGAGCTACCAACAGCGCAACCTCCTTGCGATTCAGTTTGTGAGACTCTGACCTGAAGGAAAGAATTCCTACCTGGCAGGCTGGGTGATTAAATAAGATGAGTACATAGAGCGCTTGGCACCCTGCCCCACAGATAGTAGCTCAATAAAGCTGCCCGGCCCTTATCATCAGAGGCAAAGAGCATTTTTCCAGAAGGGTGGTATCAGAAGATGCCCTGCTTTAAGGCTATGGAACTGTACGAAGGCGCGTTAAAAAAAAAAAAAAAAAAAAGTCAACAGGGCACCCAAGCTAAAATTCCCGCGACTGCTCAGAACGGGACCAAGTTTTTCAAAATAAACGCATTCCAGCAGAAGTACTGGGTTAAAGAGAGAGCAACGCGGGGCAAAAGTCGCCAGGGAGCGTCCAAAGGACTGACAGGGCACGCTCGGTGTGGAACGCGAAATCTGGGAGCAGTAATGGAATCCGGAGCTCCCAGCAGCGGGGCGCTTCACCAGGGCCACCTCCGCGCACACGCACGGCGCCGACCGGAGAAGCCAGCCGAGGGGCACTAGTGCACGGCAAGCAGTGGGCCTGACTGCAGAGCCGGACTCCAGGCCACCGCGCCAGGGACCCAAAGCCCCGCGCGAGGGGGCACGTCCCAGGCCAACCCAGCCCCGCACGCGCGCGGGGGCCCGGGCTCGCGGGGACGGCAATGAATGAGAAACGGGGGGAGAGCGGTGTCCAGGGTCCCCGGGACCTGCAGACGCGGGGCCCGGGGGAGGGCGAGGAAGGGGACAGCGCCGTCGCGCCGACCCCGGACGCCGGCAGGCGCACGGACCCCGGCGGACCCCGACCCGGCAGCGGCAGCGGCGGGGCCCGAGCGCAGGCCGGCCGCGCACACACACAAAGGCCGCGGGGCTGAGCCGAGGGGCCACACGCGACGGACGCCCGAGCGCCCGGCCCGCCGCGCCCCCGGCCCGCGCTCACCTCGGCCCCTCACGCCGGGCTCCGGGGGCTCATGGCGGGCAGACCCCTGCCCCCGCTCGGCCTCGGTGTCGCGGGGCGCGCGCCTGGCGCGGGCGGCGGACGCGGGGGCGCACTCGGGCGCACGCGCGGACGCACGGACGGGCCGCACGCCGACGGCCCCGCCGCCCCGGCGCCCGGGAGGGGCGCAGAGAGCCCGGCGGGGGAGGGGAGCCGCCGAGCAGACGGGAAGCAACCGAAGGCGGCGACGGGCCGGAAGCGGAAGTGGCGGCGCGCCCCGCCCTCCGCGCCGCACCCGGCGCCCCCCCGCCGGGAGCCTGCGCGGTCGCCGCTTCCGCAGCCCCGCCCGCCCGCCCGCCCGCCCGCCCGCCCTGCAGCGTCATTTCCGGCGCGCGGGCAAGACGGCCGGGCGCCGCGCGGGGTCCCGACGGGCGGGCGGGCCGGCAAGCGCGGCCGAGGGAGGCGGGGAAGAGCCCGCGTGGTCGCCAGCCCGAGCGGCGCCCGGGGCTCCCCGCCCGTCCCCTCTCCCCCCCCCCCCCCCCCCGGGGGCCCCCCCGGCCGGGGGCCCCCCCCCCCCCCCCCCCCCCCCCCCCCCCGTGCGGGCCCGTCCGGCGCGGCGGCCTCCGCGCAGCCACGCCCGCGCCCGAGCCGAGCCGACGGCCACGCTGGCGGGGTGTGCCCGGAGGGCGGGCCCAGGGCGCCCGGGCCAGAGGTCGGCGGGGGCGGGGCTCACACACACCGGACACAGAGCAGCTCCGCAAAGTAAAATACAACAAAATGTTTAATGAGCAAATTCGTCTTAGCAAATATGAAACTGCCACAGAGAGGAGAGGGACGGGGCCGCGGAGCTGGGGCGCAGGTCAGGGAGACTAGAGAGGAGCGTCAACTACGTAAGAAACCGGGGAGGGCACCGGGGGGAGGACCAGAGGCCAGGAGGACGGGAGCTGTGGTCCTGGAAAGGGAGGCGGCGGGCACCGGGGCGGACAACGAAATTCAAAAGAGTTTGGCCATAAAATATAAACACACTAGGTTTCTACGGGGGGGAGGGAGGGGGAGGGTAGACGGGAGGAGAGGCGAGGCGGTCCTGGGGCGGGGCCGGGGGGTCCGACCCGCCCTGCTGTGCGCCCCCTCCCCACCCCGACCCCTTCCCTCCGCGTCTGTGGGTGCATGTGTCTGTGTGGGCCTGTGCGCGCACTTCCCCATTGCCCTCCCCACCCCAACCCCCACCCCACCCCAACTGCTGCCATTCCAGTTGCTGCCGGCTGTCATTCGGCTGTCACTCCTCTGCCCATCTTCTTCAGAGGGGGAAAAGGGGGGGGCGGGAGGGGGAGAAGCCCCCAGCCAGCCCTGCCCCCACCCTCCCCCTCCACCTCTACCAGAAGTCCCGGCGGTGGTAAGAGTCGGGGTCACAGTATTTTGTGACAACCACTCTGTTGGCGAACTTGCGACCCGTCAGGCCCTGCATGGCTTTCTGGCAGTCAAACACAGAGGTGAACTCCACGAAGATCTGCAGGATAAGAGACAGGTTGTGAAGGCAAGGTGGCCTCAGCCTCAGAGGATAAACTGGCTCCGCCACAGCCACCAGCCGGCATCTGCCCAAGACCCAGAAATCTGCAGGAGGAGGAGGGAGGGAGAGGGCCTTGCTGCAGGTCGGGAGCGTTTACCCAAAGGTCCTCCAGCACCCCAGGATCAAAGAACAAGAGTGCACAGAGCAGAGCCACGTGGAGGCACGGGAGAGAGAGTGGAGCCAAGAGCCACAAGGGACAGCAGCAAGCTCCCCAAGGAAAGAGAAGCATCTGTGTTCAGTGCTCTCCCCTGTACCACACACCCTGCAGGGCATTCCCCAAGGGCCATGTTCTCCCCAGAAGACAGATAAAAGAAATTAGGATTCAAACCCGGAATGACTCAAAAGAAACCAGAACAAAATAAAACAAACCCTGATCTAGACAAGTTTCTCTTGTTTGAACCACCAGGGGGGGGGGGGGGGGGGGGGGGGGAGGTATAATACCAACCGAATTCACAACATGGGAATTCTTTAAGACAGATACCCTGTTGCTTCAACAAAACGGCTTGCAAAAAAAAAAAGAGAGAGAGCAGTACGTGCAACTGTTAAGTTCTAAGAAAGTTCTAAATAAAATTGCAAGAATCCTTTTTTGGATACTTAAAACCAAGTATAAAAAGACATGTGGGACAGGGAAATCTGAACACAAATTTAAGTTAATCCTAAGGGTAATTTTGTTAATGTAATAATGGTACTGTAGTTTCATTACGATTGTTTAGAAGTTATCTGTTAAAAGTTTAGAGCAGTAGTTCTCAACCAGCACCAATGTGTCCCCAAGCAACATTTTGCCATGTCTGGAGATGTTTTTGGCTGTCCAGAGGAGGGGATGTAGTGTTACCGTGCAGGAGGAGCCCCCATCTACTGGGTGGAGGCCGGGAATGGGGTTACACATCCAGAAGTGCACAGCACAGACCTCAAGGCAAGACTTACCTACCAGGCACCAAATATTTGTAGCTCAGTTATTAGAGAAATATACTTATTGCAGATAAAGTACAGGAAATATGCTTTAAATTATTTCAGGAAAAAATTGGGAAGCTCAATACAGAAATTAAGAATGACAAACTATGGATAATTTGAAGCTGGGTGACAGGCACTAGAATACATATATTCCACAACAGAACGGAAGTGACCTACTGTAGGATGTCACAATACTTGTACTTTGATGTATGTTTGAAAAGAATGACCAAGTTTAAAAACTAAGATGATCCCAGACACCAGGCAGGTCTTCCCATTCTTCCCACAAATACTGACTCGGCCCCTCAGGAGCCAGGCTCCGTCCCAACACCCAACACCCAACACCCATGACGGCACTGAGTGCGACGGACATGCCAGGAGCGGGTGCTTCCACCACCCCACACCAGTGAGGACTGGGCAGGAGAAGAGGGGGTAGGGAGGAAGGAAATGCTGCCCATCCCCCCCACCACCACCCCCAGCCCTGTCCCTTGGCCCCTGACACTCATTCCACTGCTCCCTGGGCAAGCTCATCCAGCTGACACCAAAACGGGGATCAGTATGTTCATGACGCCTAAGTTTCTATCAGACCTCATGCCTGGAACACAGCTCTGCTGAGGTGTCTCAGGACCTCAAACTGCCTGCCAACACTGTTCCCCAACACCAACCCCCACCCCGAAACCTGCTCCTCTCCCTTGCTTCTCACCTGTCATCTCTACCCAGTCACCAAAGCCAGGAGTCTGAGCAGCTTACCTGACTCCTCTTCCCCCTCCAGCACACCCCAACCAACCACCAGGATCTGGGTGTTTACAGGTCATGTGTCTCTCAAATCCACGGACTTCGCTCCATCCTCCTGCCGCTACTTTCAATCAGGTCACCATCTTCCAACCAGCTGACCACAAGCTGTTAGTTCTCAAAGCTCCAGAGAGAGTACCACCATCACTTCTGCCAGCTCCATATTCCCAGCCTGCAGAACCCAGCTCTGCAGGGCTGGAGTAATAACTACCTGCTCCACAACCCCCGACCAAGCTTACCTGATTAGGAGGAACTCTATGTGCCAGGTAACAGACCACATTCCAGACCTTTCAAAGGCTTCCTTCTCACTCCAGGGAACACCCAACATTCTTCTAAGACCCAGAGGCCAGCAAGGTCTGCCGTACTGGGCCCCAGCTCCCAACCTCAGACCTCATCTCCCACTGCTCTCTGCTTAGGCTACACGAGCTTTGTCACTGTCCCCAAACACACCAGGCTCCTAACACCAGAGGGATCTACGCTCACTGGGCTCCCTGCTCAGGACCCTACCTGCCTGCTGGGATAACCTGGTGTCACTTGGGCCTACTTAATGCCACCTCTTGACCCTCCTAAGAAAAGCATCCAGAGCTATTCTACTCCCTTCCCAGCTGCTACCTCAGGTAGGACACATGTTGTCTTTGACAAGGCTGGCCCCAGGACTTGCCCTGCTTGAAGGCCTGAATCACTAGGTGAGTGGTTAGATGAACCTAAGTCACCCCCCTTCCCTGTGCCCCAAGGAGGGTTCGGAGTGCTGACACCTGGCACAGTGCCAGAAGTGACATGACTCAGTGGGCTGGGAAATCAGGAGCACAAGAACTGGACATCTGACCATGTGGCCCGAATCCTCTGAGGAAGGGCCCAGAGAGCTACCGTAGAGTTTGGGGTCGCACAGGTAAGCTTAGTGAGTACCTGGCAGGCAAGAGATACAAGTGGGTTTGCTGCTGTTGTGATTGTTTTTAGCACTTTTCTCCCCACTGCACAGACAAAACCAAACCACTTGCGTAAGGTCACATGACAGAGTCATGCTGTGAAGCACAGCTGCAGGGCCATGCTCCGGGGGGCCTCCCAACCCATCTGGATCACAGCAGTGGTGCACACGCATGTATTGGGGGGAGGGGCGCATGCACACACGCACACCTTTCCGCAGCCGGGCACCTCAACGCCGTCCACAGGCCGGGGGATCTCGATGGACTTGACAAGCCCATACTTGCTGCACTCATCCCGCACATCCTCCACAATCTCCTCGTACTCCTCATCGTCCAGTAGCTCCTCGGGCAGCACCATGTTCATGAGGCACAGGACCTCAGTCGGGTGGCCACCCATCTGCACCTGGGAGCTCATGAGGCCCGGCACTTGCAGGGTCACGGGGGTCTGGTTGATGGTGCTCTGTGGGGAAAAAAGGGGGGGCCGTCACAGCTAGGGCCACACAGCACCCCCAGAGGCCTACCCAGTAAAAAAACACACCCTGCCCCTGAAGGCCCAGGTGTCCACTCTTCAGCGCAGCCCAGGAAAGCCAGGGCCAGAGCTTCAGAGACCTACTCCCATTCCCACCCAGCCCCACCCACCCCGTGTCCCTCTAGCCAATGGAAGATGACGTGCCGGGGGGCTCACCAGCGTGGCATTCTTGGCTCCCACACTTGCCCTCTGGACGAGCAGTTTTTTATCCCCCAGCTGCATCCCATTCAGCCCCGCGATGGCCTGTGTATGGAGGATTGGGGGGGGGGGGGCGCAGCGAAGAGGTGCGGGTCAGGAGCCAGGAGACTGATACCTCCCCCCAAGCCCCAATACCCCAGAGCCGGGCATTGGTGGGGAGAGCTTGGAAAGAGCTGGAACCGAGGGAAAGGGGCCAAGTCCCCCACACAGGGCCCTCCTACAGGCTGGCCTCCTCCCCCCCTCCCGAGGCGGGGGAAGACTTCAGTGTGGACTCAGCAGGGTGAGAGGCAAGGGAGGATGCAGCAGCACCAGGGACCCGGGGCTCACCTGATCTGTGACGTTGATGTCCACGTACTCACAGAAGGCGTAGCCCTTGGAGAGCCCTGTGGCACTGTCCTTGACCAGGTTGAAGGCCTTGAGAGGCCCGAACGATGTCAGCAGCTCTTTTACCTGCGGCGGGGCCGCAACTCCGTCAGGGCTGGTTTGGGCAAAGACTGGGAGGGGAGAAGCCAGGAGGAGGCAAGGGGTCTACCTGGTCATCATTCAGGTAATTGGGTAAGCCCCCGATGAACAGCTTGTGGGCAGAGTCCGGGACTACGGTGGACACAACTCCTGGGGAAAAAGGGGAGTACACAGGCTTTGGTTTCCAGCACAAGGTCTTTACCCAGAGCCCTGGGGTGAGGGCACAGGGACAGGCCCGTTATGTCTGCCAGGACAACAACAGGGTGGCGATCCGCCATCCACCCACCCACTCTAGCCACGGAGGCCCAGCAACCACGGTCTCCCGAACCCGCCTGAGACTCCAGCAGCTTTCCTCGGAACAGGCCGTTGACAGCAGCGTTGCACGGCGGCAAAGGTCCCCCGCTCGGGGGCCACAAAGACACAAGCTCACACCCAAACCTGCCCATCACGGCAGGTCATGTTGGCTCTCGCCCTACGAGTAGTGAGGTATCAGGATGACACACCTCCCCTTCCCCCCGTCAGACCACAACTCCAAGCCCTTGCCTACCACCTGATATTTACATCAGGTATCCTGTTGAGACTCCTGGCCCTTTTCTCTGTGGTCCTGTATTTTTTCCAACCACAAAAGCTCAGCAACGCCCTCTCTGTTCTGTTGTGTGTGAAATCGGGAGAGGCCTGCTGCTCCCGGTCCGTGAGGGCAGCGACGGGCCCAGTTCGCTCAGCACCCTGACCACAGAGGCCAGCAGGGATGTCACAGGGGACTCCTGTCCGCTGAGCGGGTTTAATGACCACTACGTGTCCACCCCACCCCCATGGTGCTGTCTCCACTCAACTCTGGATTCAGAGATAAGTGCCTGCCAGGGGGCTCAGCCCGTTGGTCCCACTCACTTCAAAAGTGCGCCATTCAATTCCTGGAGGCTTCCTGTGAGCTGTGAGCCACCCAGAGCCCCAGCTCGCTGTTGGGGCTCAATGTTAAGAGAAACACCACCCACCCAGCCTGACCAGTTCCAGACTTTCCAAGGTCGGAGCCCACTACCAGTGGCAGCATGGCCTGGCCCGCCTCTGCAGTCCACACCAAGTGGCCCCTCCCCACCTCCTCCTGACCTAGGAAGGGCAGGTGAGATACAAAATGGGGAAAAGCATCAGACACGGAGTCACTGGACCCAAAAAAGGGTGCACCCTCTACTACCACCACTCCAGCTACTTCAACAACCAGGGCTGAGCCCCATCAGGGTGGGGCCATGGGAGTGTGCACAGAGATCCAACATGTCCAAAGTAGGATAAGCAGAGGCACAGGCCAGGCACTGCAGGTAAACTTAAATCTACTGCCTCAGTGCTCTCCAAAGCCCTATCCATAGTAAGATAAGATAAACTAACGCAGAAAAAGAAGTTCTACCCTGGATTCATACAGGCAGAAAGAGAGATCTCTAGGGTCCCTATCACCTGTGACCACAGGTGGTTCTCGGCAAGCTAAGGCACCATCGCTCTGACCGATGGCAGACGAGGACAAGGGCAGAGGTTTGTCACCCCAGTAGGGGAGTAGCAGACCCAGATGAACCTCAGCCAGCGGGCCAAGGCTGAGACCTGCTGTGCCGTGCACCCCAGGGAAGTACATAGTGCTGAGGGCACCAGGGTCGGGATCCCTGGGTTCAAATCTGGGGTGCAGCACCAAGTAAGGCTCCCCTGGGCCTCAGTGTTCTCATCTATGAAACAAGAACAGTCACACAACAGAGAATGAAAACAACCCACAAGGAGTATGCACCTAAAATGGGGCCTGAAGCCAGGCCAGGACCAGGGAGAAGTCAGAGCCACAGTGACTGCAGACCCTGGGTGCACGATGGTTCTGAAGCAGGGGACAACCCACACGAGGTCACACAAACAGAAAGGGGTGATACAAATCAGTCCCAGTGCCCAAACATCAAGCCCCTGGGCAACCTCCTCTCCCAACACAACGGGCAGGCTCCTCCCTGACCATGCATCCACAGTCTCAGAAGGGACACCTGGCACATACCCCTCATCCTCAATTCCAAGGCCTCACCTCATCTCTGAAGGCCATGCTGGACCCCCAACAGCTGAGCAATCTTTTCTTGTACCTGGAATACCCCTTCCTCCTACCGTGCACTCACCACTGGGCCTGGCCGAGAACTCTGCTGAGGGAGTGGGTGCATGGGGGTGAGGCCCCACTGGCAGGCGCCTGCTGAGGAAGATTACTGGGACTCGGCCCTGCACTGAGCAGGGAGCCTAGCATGGCAGTGGGCGGGTGCTCAGGGCTAGCTGAATTCACACACTGAATGGCTATTCTGCTTTCCTGCCTCCAAAACAGCTCTAGCTCTCCTTATTCTTCCCCTGCTCCCCTTTCCCTCTTGTCTTAAAAGGAGGGCCAGGATCCCACCATCAGTCCTAAATAGCTAGGCCTGACTTCAGTGGGAATGAATTTAAGTTTTCACAACTCCAGGTGATGCCTGTTTAGTTTTAGGTCAACACGCTTCCATCAAGGTCAGGAAGTCGTCTTCCAGGTTCCTGAATTGTTCCTTGTCCAACCAAAAATGTCTGAATTTTATCCCATGCTTTTCCCCCTTTTAACCTCCTTATGTAACTTTTTTTTTTTTTAATGGAAAATGAAGATCAAAACCTAAGTTTTACTCTGGAATTGGAGAAAAGCCAACCGGAGGATGCTTAACCTGCAGGCAGAATCCCACTTCCTGCCGCTTCCCGCCACACTCCCAGAACGGAGCATGCCCACCCAGGCACTGGTATTGCAGACCCTCAGCCCTCTCTGGGTGGGCAAATCCCAAAGTGAGAGGAGCGTAAGTGATTTTTCAGCGGCTTCATCACACCAACAGCCACCTCTAGAAAGGGGCCCATGACTCCAGGAAGACTCCAAAGCAGCTGTCCCTGGATCTATGAGATCTCCGTTCCCAGGGAGACCACTAATCGTGCCCTTGCCTTGCTTTCCTCCTGAGTGAAATGGGATCCCAGTATCCACAATGGTGGTTGTCAAACTGCTCACTAAAGGGCTGAGTGGCAAATGTTTTCTTTGTGGCCCACAGGGTCTCCGTCACTCAAATTGGCCACTGCTCCACAAAACAGACTATAGACAATCAGTGGGCTGGACTCTGTACTAATTAATCTTTATTTAAAAAATGGGCAGGGGGCGCCTGGCTAGCTCAGTCGGTAGAGCATGCGCCTCTTAAGTACATGAGTTCGAGCCCCATGTTGGACGCGGAGCCTACTTAGGGAAAAAAAAAAAAGGCAGTAAGCCACGTTTGGCCCCGTAGCTGTCCCTCGCTGACCTTGCACTCCAGGCTGTCATAAAAATTAACATGATACACAGAATCCACTTGGGACACTGCCTGACAAAGTAAGCTTCAGCAAGTAGGTAGGCTCCTTACATTATTAAAAATGACTTAAAACACACTAAATTTACTTAACAAAGGGGTGCCTGGGTGGCCTAGTCAGTTAGGTGCCCGACTCTTGGTTTTGGCTCAGGTCATGATCTTGCGGTCGTGGGACTGAGCCAGCATCAGACTGCTCCAGGCTTTCTACCCCCTCAACCCCCCTTCTCACGCACTCTAAAATAAATAAAATCCTGGGGCGCCTGGGTGGCTCAGGTGTTAAGCGTCTGCCTTCGGCTCAGGTCATGATCCCAAGGTCCTGGGATCGAGCCCCACATTGGGATCCCTGCTCAGCGGGGAGCCTGCTTCTCCCTCTCCCACTCCCCCCGTTTCTGTTCCCTCTCTCACCGTGTCTGTCATGTAAATAAATACTTTAAAAAAATAAATAAGTAAAATCTTTAAAAGGTTTGCTTTGCACAGAACAAAGTTCCATGGCTTCACCTGGGACTTGGTCCCACAGATGCGTGCCCACATAGAAAGTCATCAGGCCTTGTGCTTAGAGCAGGTCAGTACATAGAACACCTCAGGCATTGAAAGAATTCAAGAGATCCACCGAACCTACCCAATTATTACGGTGGAAAACACTGGACAAGCCAGGGAACCAGCCCCCAGTCCTGAGGTACCACTCTCTCTGGGACTCCAAGTCCCCTGCTTTGCCAAGAGTGGACTTGGTTTCTAAAAGTATCCTCAGGACAAAACCTCACTCAGCCTTCTACTTCTCAGTACAAGTAGAAGGAATCCCACCTTCTACCACTTTCTCCCTCCATGCCCAGAGCACCAGGGCTCATCCACCTTTCCTAGAAGAATTCCAGGACCTGAGACCCAGGACCCCCAGCTCCACCACAGCATTAGCTCCTCCAAGCCCACTTTGCTCCCTGCACCGCAACGGGGCCTCACAGAGACGCAAATCCTCACTTACACTCACCACAGGACACGGCAACCAGCCTGCAGGTCGACTGAGGCCTGCTGTCTGTTTCCGTAAAGCCCGCAAGGGTTTTCAGAGGTTATTGCACAACATGGGGGTAGTACACGAAACAGGAAAGCCAACATCCGTAAACGGCAAGGCCGTGCCCATTCACTTAGGTATCACAAGGCTGTATGCAGGCTGCCATGTCACAACAGAACTGTGACCCAGACGGTACGGCCCACAAACCCAAAGATATTTACTACCTGGTCCTCCACAAGAAAGGCTCACCGACCCCAGATCGGCTATGCTCTCCGCTGACCCAGAATACTACTGAACGTAGCTGTGGGGAATGGTCCAAAGCACACTAATCAAGAGAAACACCAAGACCAAAAAAATGAGGCAATATCCAGCTGCCATCCCCACATGGGGAGCCTACCTGCTTGTGCTCACACTGACCACCAAGGTCCCAGAACGAGAATGACAGCCAGGCCGCAAGCCCTTCACCTCCCTCAACACATCCCACAGTTGAGGGAGTGCAAACTCAAGCGGGGAGAATGCCCAGCTCCAAAGGTTTGGGGAAATGAACGAGAAGCACTCACACCATTTCCCAAGTGTCTCCAGCTAGGCCGGAGACGGAAGGGAGGAACTAGGCCCCCACTCACCAGGCACGTAGACAGAGGGATTCTCTGACATGCCAGGCAGAGGCTGGTAGTCGTGAGGCCTGCGGATCTTCAGCGACTGGCCCTGGAAGATGATGCCATCGAAGGCCATGGCCTGGGTGGTCTCATCCACTGAGCGGAACTGAAAGAGAAGGGGGTGGCGAGGGTCAGGGAGCCAGCAGACAACGGCCTGCAGAAGGGCCCTAGGCAAACAAGGGCTGCTGCAGAGGTGCTGCCGCCAGGAGGAATGCACAATTTCCTGACCCCACCATGCACCCGGCTCACCTCCAAGAAGGCAAAGTTCTTGTCTTGGTTAATCTGCACAGCCAAGACAGGGTTGCCAGGGGCCTGGGTCAGCCCCCCAAGGCGCATCTGGGCGTTGAAGAAGTCCATCATGGCCTCCTGCAGAGGGAATAGGAGACAGGGAGGGGCGGGGGAAGGGAGGTGGAGAGAGGAGGGGAGGGTGAGAGAGGGAGACACAGAGGGGTTTGGGGGTAAGGGGAAGGGAGGGGGTAGGGAAGGGTGGAAGAAGGGAGGGAACAGTGGAATAGGGACGGGGGCACAGAGATCAATAGTAGGAACAAAGGCAAGAAAAGAGGAGAGCAAACAGGGAGGGAAGAAGGCAGTAGCGAGAGACAGCCAGAGACCAAGAGTGTGGGGAGGGCCACGGGGACCCCAACCAGAGAAGAGACATCATCCAAGAAAAATGCATGGAAACAGTGACAACGGGAAAACAAGAAAGAGCATCAAACAGAAAACAAGGAGATGGAACGTGAAAAAAAAGCATCCAATGGCAACAAGAGGAAAGTGATAGAAAAGCAGCAAAGAAAAAGCAGGCAGGAATAGAGAGCACCAAGTGAGAGAGAAAAAGGAGCAAAGGTACAGGGAGGGTGGAGGGAAGGAGGGTGGGGTGAGGGAGGGTGGGCGGGAGGGGAGGAGAAAAGAGTGATGTGGCGGGATCTGGCCCTGGAGTCCGGGGGCTGCTTTATCAAACGTAGCAAAGTGCAGGTTGAGAAAGTCAGAATGGACCTTACTTGCCTTCGACGACGGTAGCAAACTTTTTGTTGCTACGAGGGATCTCAGCCCCACAATATTTCACTTTAAAGAGAAATGGAAACAACTCTTTGATCTCGGGATTCTCGGGGTGCCACGGGAAGGGGTTGGGGAGAGGGGAGGGGAGAGGAGCGGTGGGGAAGGTTGGGGAGGTCAGGGCCATCAAAAACAAAAGAGCAGCGACCACGGGAGGGACGTGGGGAGAGGATGGGGAACAGGCGGCAGAGAACCAGAGGTGTGTCAGAGAAATCTGAGGGGAGCGTGCGTCTGTGTGTTTGTGTGTCTGTGTGTGTGTGTGTGTGTGTGTCAACGTGCGTGTGCGCGCGTGCGAGTCTCCCTCTCTGTCTCTCTCGATACGGATTCATGGATTTTCGTAGGTTCGTTATGTGTGTGCTTGATCCCTGGGTTGTTGGAGGAGGTTGGGAGAGGGGAGACGGGAGAGGGGAAGAGGAGGGAGGGAGAGGGCCACCCCCAGCCCGGCCCCTGGCTGGCTCAACTCCATCGGTCCGTCTGGGAGGGGGCCGGGGGGCCTTGCAGGAGCAGAGTCTGACCCGTGCAGGTTGGGGGAGGGAAGGGAGGGAGGGGAGGAATGGGTGGGGGGAACTGGGGAGAGGGCAGGGGCAGGGAAAAGGCAGGGGGCGGGCAGTACCTCAGTGATGCCAAAGGGGATGTTGCCCACGTAGAGGCGCCGGGCCTGTCTGGTCATCTGGCTCCCGACCACGGGCACCGGCGTCGGGGTCACAGCCAGGCCGTCAGGGGTCATGGTGGGGAGAAGGGCGGTGGCTGGAATCTGACCCGCAGCTTCAAGAAGAGCACAACAGGATTAGACCACAACAGGGCAATCCTCCACACCCCCCACCTGGTTCAGGGATCACCCACTGCACACCCAGAGTGCCACGGGAGGGCAGCTTCCCATGGACCAGCCCAATGGAGGTTCAACCCCACTCCGCCAAGGAGTCTTGCAGCATCTCCTCCGTGGTGGTTGAAAAGGCAGAAACCAGGAAGCCCAGGACACAAACCTTACCCTGCCCCCCCACACCACCACCACCCGCCCCTCCGCCAGATCAGTCTGCTCCCTCAACCACCCAGCACGCTCAGTTCATTAGCTAATGAAGCAGCAGCTAAAGCCTACCTTGCATGGCCTTGTACTGCATGGGGGTGATGTGCTCAAAGCCAGGTGGTGGTACATCCCAGTATTTACGGACCTTCTTCTTCTTCTCATGGCGGGGGGAACGACTGGGAAGGGGGGAGGGGAGAGCAGGGCAGGACAACCTCAGTCTGACCAAAGGTGGGCCTGCGAGCACCCCAGGCTCCCCTCAGCTCCCCACCAGGAGTGCAGCGCTCTCCAGGAGGGAGAGGATCTGGGTCAGGGTCGCACCCAGGCCTGGGGGAGGGTGCTGGTCTCAAGGCAAGTGGACTCTCTTCCCCAGTGCTTGGGCTAGGGCTGGACGAGGACAGGGCAGGGCGCACGGGGGTGGGGTGGGGGGGCACAGGGAGTGGACATCAGGGTGGAAGGGGCAGGAAGAGAAGCTCACATCAATCCACCGTGCTCCTCTTTAGCGCCTCTGGTCAAAGGTTTGCTGGGGGGTGGGAGGGAAAGGTATGGGGAAGGGTGACTGGGGACCCTTGTCTTCCCCACACGCCACACCTCCCCAAGGGCACAGAGCCCCAGGGCTGGGGGCAGGCCCCCTCGGCCCTGCCATTCCCCCCAAACCCCCCACCCAGGAAAGAGGAACTGAGGAAGGCAGAAAAGGCCACACAGACCACTTTCTACTTGGAGAAACTGAGATAGAAGGAGGCAGAAGAACTTCAACCTACCCCACCCTTCCTCACCTAAGGGGACAGAAAACAGAGAGAGCAGTCTACAGAAAGAAGAAGCATTAGAAAAGCAGAAAGCAGTCACGAATAGGAGATGCTGCCCCACTTCAAAAACCCCCTCTTCCCAGGAAACAAAGCACAGGCCCCAAAAGACAATCCCATAGAGAACCACAGACAATGGGGAAAAAAAGAAACCAGCCCTAAGAAACAGGGACTAGGATGGGCCTCACGAAAGAAGAAAGAGAGTCGAGTGCCCTGACTCCAGACTCAACTCCAAGATAAACAACCTACTGCCCCCACCAACCCACCAGAAACTGAAGAAAACTCCAGGAACAGGGTAAACAAACAAACAAACAAACAAACAAACAAAACTTAACTCAAGACAGACAAAGAGCAGACCCCCCGCCCCCCAGATACACAGAGAGAAGCACACAAGATCTGGGCGCACCGATACCCGGTTCCCACCTGTGCCCAGCCAGGAGTCCCCAAGCCCTGGTACCTTCGTCGTCGCCTGTCCCGGGAGGCGCTCCGCTGGTCCCGGTTGCGCCGGTCCCGACTCCGGCTCCGGCGCTTGCGGTCCCGGCTTCGAGAGCGGCTGTGGCTGCGCTTCCGGTGCCGGTTCTCCTTGTCTCGCTCTGAGCCAGGGCGAGGGGAAGGAGAATGAGCTGAGGGAGGACACGGCCCAGCCCACCCACTCTGGTAGCTATGCCCCGAGCCCCAGGGAGGCCACCCCCAAGGGGAAGGGACTCAATGGAGGAGGGGAGATAACAGGCTTCCTGGGTCCACAGGCGAGTCCAGGGACCCTGGGGGACCAAGGGGACGGGAGCCGGTTACCTGAGGGGACAGGACCTGGAAATGCCCCCGGGGTGTAAGATACCTGAGGATGCTCAGGAGGAGCTGGGGAGCCAGAGAAGACAGAGGAGGCTGGCTCCTGGTCCCCCTCGAGGGCTGAGGGGCCTGACCCCAGGGTCGTCCCTGAGAGGGGCAGGGCTAGAGGCTGGGGAATCAAGAGACCCAATGATGTTTTCCTGAATGAAGGAAACTGGCGACCCCTCAGGAAAGACCTCCTCAACCAGCTGGTACCCACAGCCCCACCATCAGGCCCCAGGGTCAGGTGCCAGGCAGGATCTGATATCCTCAGGAAGCCAGGACACCCGACAGTCCCTGCCCAACCAGGTGAAGAATGCAAGATGTCCTCCTCTAGGGAGGTGCCCCTTTCTGAATGTGGGCTAAGACAGGGAGACACCTGGCCCTGCCTCAGGAGGTAGGGGAGGAGCGTGCCCTGCCCACTACCCCTCGCAGGCTGGCAGCCCAGACCACCCCATCCTGCCCACACTCCCTCAAAGCTAGTGACTGGGGTCCAGCCCCCAGTTGGCTCCCTCAACCCCCTCTATGGCCTTGGGGGTGGCGACGAGGAACGGAGCACAGCCTTGCCCGTAAAACCACAGAAACCTCTGCTCAACAGACCTCTCGCCCTGGGAAGGAAGTGCAGACCAAACCACCAGCACCATGTCACAGTGCATTTCCTCAGTCTTTAGTTCAAAACACCCCCGACTCCTCCGCTACCCCATGTCTATGGACAGAAGCAGGAAGAGGCAATAAAGACAGGGCGTTAAAGTGGACTTTAGCCTCATGGGTTCTGCTTTATCTCACGTTTTCTGAGACTTTAACCATGAACTTCCCATAAATAAATCTCAATTCCAGAACCCCTAAAACAGAAAAACACGCACCTCAGAAAGGGAAAAAACAGAGAAGACACGAGAATGCTCCTCAAACCCATCTGTACTCAGTAGCCCCACTTGCCCTCAGTCCTCACTGCGCAGAAAGAAACATTTCTACCCACTCCAACAACAGAGAGGGAAACTAAGGCACAGGAGGTCACGTAACTTGCCCACGGCAAAAACAAAAATCCAGTGAAGCCTGAAGATGAACCCTGTAATGTCAGCAAGGACAGGTAGGCACCTGAGCACACTCCGTAACTTAGGACAGGCAGAACACTCAAGGGTCTGCCTAGGACCACCAGTTAACAACATCACTGTCTCTACCAACCCAGAAAACAGAATTTAAGTCAGGGACTCGAGACAACGTGACAAGCAGACAAGCATGGCACTGGACACAGAGCAGCTGTGGCCTGGGGCTCTGGGCCTCTGGGCCCCTGGCTGGGAGCCCCAGGAACCGTCCCTGAGGCTCAGGCTCTGAAACAGACAAGCGGGCAGAGGGACCAACAGAGAGGAAGCAGTGCTGCCTGCTGGGCACCTGCCACCAGACAAGAAAGTTAGTTCTCTGGGGACACACGTGCCCCAGCCACGGGCTGAAGCTCAGAGGCCGGCCCCCAGAGAGAACACAGGCAGCCAACACGTGGCAGAGCTCCCCGCCTCCCGACACACACAGACCCCAGGCAAAAGCAGAAAGCGAACTTGGGTCGCTCAAAACGCTGCGGCCACACTGTGGGACAGCTCCAGCAACCCAGCAGCTCAGGCCAGGGCTGAGCGCCGGGCCTCCCAGCGCCAGGGAGAAGCCAGACGACTCATCTGCAAGCGCCCGGAGGGGGAGCCCAGTCGGCCCCAGCTGGCAGCCTGGCCCCGCGGACTCAGGCTGGGTTTCGCTAACGGTGTGCAACCACGCCGACACAGCCAAAGCTCCCCTGAAGCAGAGGCCCCACGCACCCCAGGCGCGTGAGAACGTGCAAGAATGCCAGCTGAACCAAGACGCGCCCCTCCACGTGGCAGCGGGCAGCACGCTAACGGCAATTCCAGCGTAAAACACGTATCGCTTAGGAGGCGCCCAGCGTACGCCAAGGCCCAGGCCACGCACGTTCTCTACGTGTCGCCCCACGGGATCTCAGCTCTGCCTCTTACCAGCTGAGACCCAGACAAGGGCCGAAACTCTGAGCCGGCTCCTCCGCTGCAGAGGAAGAAAGGCATTCAGCCTCCCGTGGCCCTTGCGAGGATGCCCTCAGAAAACTGCAAAGGGCGCAGCAAAGCGCCCGGCACTTGGCAAGCGCTCAGCTTCCTCGATCATTACGATCCTCCTCCCCAGTTCCACAAACGCGGTGACACAACAAGAGCCACTCCGCGAGCGGGACACACGGACACCGAAAGCCTACAAACGCAACAGCGCCGCTGCTGGACGCCAGGCCCGCCCGGCCGCACGGGCGCTCAGGAGGAGGGCCTCGCCCCCGCCGGCCGCTCTCCGTCCGTCTCACACGGATCGCCGCAGCCCCCCGCCCCTCGGGCCCAGCCTGGGGGCACGGGCCTCCGCCCGCCCCGAGCCTCGGCCGCCTCCTGCCCGCGCAGCGCCGAGGCCGCGTCTACGCGCCCCGACGCCGGGACCCGACGAGCAGCCAGCACTCCACGCTGCGGGCGTCGGCTGCCCCAGCTCCCGCGTCACAAGGACGCACGCGCGTCCTCTCCCACGAGGCGCACCGCGGCTCGCTCGCCGCCCCGGGCCGGGGGCCCC
Source organism: Mirounga leonina (assembly GCF_011800145.1). NCBI lineage: Eukaryota > Metazoa > Chordata > Mammalia > Carnivora > Phocidae > Mirounga > Mirounga leonina. Next base: position 9,276,316 of record NW_023270718.1, on the reverse strand, counting down.
CCCAGACCGGCGCCCACGTGAAGGGGGCTCGCAACCGCCATTTTGGAACAAAGGGGGCGTGGAGACCCGGGCCGCGGGCCCGGCCGGAAGCGGAAGTGCCGGGACAGTGGGAAAGAAAGGAAGCATTAGGGGATCGGGTACACAAAACCCTCCTTCCAAATTAGTTAGAAAGGGAAAAGAGGGCAAGCGGCGCGGAGTCCGCGAGGGAACGCCCGCCCAGCCCGCGAGTCCGCGCCGCCTCCGCCGCGCACCACGTGGGGCGCAGAACGGAGCGCGCCGCGCATGCGTCCGGGACCCGCGCCCGCCGCCCCCTCCCCTCCCCTCCCGCGCGCGGCGGCACGCCGGGTGGTCACGTGAGCGAGGCGCGCGCCGCGGGGCGGTGGGGGGGCGCCGCGCGGCCCTGAAAGGAGGGGGAAGAGAGGGGGAAAATGGCGGGGGACACGGAGAGAGGCCAGGAGCCGCCCTGCCCGCCGGCCCGCGCCCCCGGCGCCCTCACCTTGCTTATTCTCGTTGAGCTGCCGCTCGAACTCGTCGAAGTCCGACATGCTGAGGCGGCCGCGTAAGGGCCCTGTGCAGCTCTGGCCTCGCCTTGCCGCCCGCCCGCTCCGGCCGCTTCGGCTACTTCCGCCGCTCGCTTCGGCTACTTCCGGGCGCCGCCGGCGCTCCGCCGCCTCCTACCTAATCAAGCCCCGGCCGCCCGCCCCGCCCCGCCCCGGCTCCGCCCCTCTCCCCGCCCTCCCGCCCGCGAGGCGCCCCTCCCCCCAGAGCCTGGCTCCAAACAGCGTCCGCTATTTCCCGACCGTAGAAGGAATCGGGAGCGGCGGCTTCGGCTGCTTCCGAAAACACCCGAAGCGAGGATTTCACCGGCTTCCGAAGCAGTCGTAACTTTTCGGAAACTAGCTCTTCAACGTTCGGGCGTTTCCGTAGGTCCGCGCGTTCCTCTGCGCCCAGCCCCCCCCCAAGGGTTCGGCTTCTTCCGACAATTCAAACCGCCCCAGTCTCTGGCCGCTCCCGCAGATTCTGCCCGCTCTTCGCCGCCGGCCCTATCCAGGCAATCGGCTACTTCCGACAATCCTAACCGTCCCGGACTTCTGCGCTTTCTGAAGGTTTCCAGCGCTGGCTCTCGGAACCACCCAGAGGACTAAACCCGATGCCAAGCTTCGGCTCTTTCCGGACAGTGCACTCGCTCCTCCCCTGCCCGAGAACTTCGGCTCCTTCCGCCACCGCTTCGGGAAGGCCTCACTCACGGGGACAGCTTCGGTTTTTTCCGTCGGCGCTTCGGCTCCTTCCGGCTTCGGGAACCGAAAAGGGAGGGAGGACAGAGACGAGGTTGGTCAGGAGAAGGGATACAGAGAAAGGGCGGGGTCCCGGCTCTCTGCACCTGGCTCTCCGGGTGGGGAGAGCGGAGGGAAAGACGGGCCGATCTCGCGCAGGGCCCAAAAAGGTTGCGCGAGACAAAAGCAGGCAGCGGGGTGAAGGGTGCGCGCGGCCGCTGCGGAGGTTGCCAGCGCGGCTTTGTGCGCCTGCGTAGAGTGGAAGAGAAAGGGGGGGCTAGATCGGCTTCTGCGCCTGCGTAGAGGTCGGTCTGAGGCGAGGTTTCTCACCGTGCGGGAGGCGAGCGCGTTCCAGAGGCCCCAGCACGCGTGCGCGAGACTTTCCCTTACTCCGGGAAAGGTACTGAATTGCAGACCCTTAAGCACATCCGCCGTGTCCTGGTTGCTGTAGCAACCGCGTAAGCGCGCTCGCGCCCCTCCCGCAGCGCAGGCGCAGCAGGCGACGTAGAGGGCACTTCCGGAAGACCCGTAACCCGGCAGTACCGCCTCCTAGCGGGCGGGCGTGGAAGCCTCCGCCAGACGTGTCTCGCCCCCCTCGCGGCGGTCGCTTCTGCTCGCGGTCCTCGAGTCCCGTCTCCTGCCGCCCCGCCTCTAGTCGAGCTAGCCCCGCGGGCAGCGTTAACACCTCCCTCCCGGAGCTCTGCCCCTCCGAGCTCCCTGGGGCACAGCTGCTTCTCCCGCCGCCCCTGCCGCCGGGAGTGCTCATTACACCCTGTCTCCCCAAGCCCCGGCTCCCGGCCTGACCGCCCGCTCCGTGGAGCTCGCCGGTGCCCCTTCGCTGTCTCCGCGGCAACGGACGCCCCCTCCAAGAAGAGGCCGGGCCTAGTTTATCCCAAATTTTATCGTCTCTCTTTAATTTAAATTCTCTGAATAATTCTTTCTCGTCCGGAAGGCGGGTGGGGAGCTCCTGGCAGAGTAGGCCAGCCTGTCTTGGGGCTGGGGTAGAGACGGGGTATGTACAGTGCCTGGCCCCGCAGAGTCTCGCAGTGTCCCCAGGAGGGAGGGCCGGTGAGGGCAGGACGGTGCAGCTCGCGTGGGAGGGGTGCCAGTATTTGGGAAAGGGCAGAAACCGACCCCTGGGCGGTAGCTCTTGGGAGCCTGGCTATGTGGACGCCCCTCCCCAGGGAATGCAGAGGAGGGGAGGGTGCTAGGACCGTGAGCGGCAAGGAGGGGACCAGATCTACATACAAGGGACCCGGGGTGGGAGTGGGGATCTGCAGGAGCAGGAGAGGCACACGCAGAAACACCCCAGGCCCTCTGGAGGAGCACACCACTCATGCACACGCTCGCCCGGTGCCAGGAGGGGCACAGGAGGAAGGAAGTGGGGGCCGACGGGCGCGTCCTGGGCCAGGTGGGGCAGGATCACCGCTTGAAGCGGTAGGTGATGGGAAGCAGCAGCTTGCTCTTCTTGAGGGCCTGCACCTTCTTGAGGGTCTCGTCGTCCAGGGCCAGGAAGCAGCGGCGCGAGTACTCGAGCAGGCGCTCCTTAGAGGGGTCGAACTCGCCGACCTCCGCCAGCTTCTCCGGGGCCACGATGAGCAGCTCCGCGATGGGCGTGGTCAGCGCCACCGTGTTGCGATCTACTCGGTGGTGCTCAAAGGCCCGAGACATGCTCTTCAGCTTCTGGAAGGTGCCCAGGATCTTCTTGTAGCGGCAGAGGACGCCGTCTGCATCCTTCACTGCAGGGCCAGGGCGGGGCAGAAACAGAGACATGAGGAACAGAGATGGACACGGGAGGCAGAGACGGGACGAGGACAGACAGGGAGCCCCATACAGGAGAAGCCAGGAGAACGACATGGAAATCCAGAGGACAGGAAGGTGAGGAGTCAAGAGGTGGTGGGAGACAGGGACACAGAGTGAAACAAGTGGAAAAATCAGAGAAGGCAGGCCCAGAGAGGAGGGGGAGTTCCCAGCCCAGCTGAGCCTCACCCACTCCCCTTGTTACTGAGGAGGAGCCTGAGGCTCAGAGACCCCAGACGGCAAGGCTGCTGAGGGTGGAGGCTGGGACAGACACCCAGGCTAGGGGAGAAGGGAGGGCCTCCTCGAAGGTCACAGCAAGTCCCCAGCCCAGACCCCTTGAGCTCCCACCCGCTGCGTGCGCCTTGCTCACCCCGCTGCCTCTCCCGGGCCTTGGGCTTCCCAAAGCGCCTCCGGCCAGCACCTCCCTTCTGCTTCTGCCTCTTCCTCTCCATGGTACTGCCTTCTTCAGACGCTCCGCTGATCGAGGAGGCCGCTGACTCGGGGTCTGAGGCCTCGCCCCCAGCCCCACCCCGGCCATCCCCCTCAACCCGCCTGGGCCCAGGCTTCACCCGGCAGTGGTCCTCTGGAGAGACAGAGAGAGAGAGAGACCCGCACACATGAGCTTCCAGAACAGGAGGGAGAAGGAGGCAAGAGGCTGGCTGTAAGATGGGGACAGATGCACATCACACAGGTCCCCAGGAGGGGGGCCTCAACCAGGGCTGGAGCCCCCAAGGAGACCAACAGAAAATGCAGTACAGACATTGTAGTCCTCACCAAGATGGCTGAATACAGTGTACTTGGTTGGATTTGGGGGCAGAGATCACAGGTGGGGCATGGGTTCATGCTCTTCTGACTTCTAAGCTTTATGGCAAGAGATCTGGGGGGAAGGGCTGAGAGAAGCAAGACAGGACCAGACACCTCAGAGAGTCTGTTACTACAGGCTCCCCCAGTGGAGAAGGGGGTTTCTGGGAACTCAGTGGGACCTCCAGAAGAGTAGACTCTAAAAATCCAGGAAGCAAGCAAGGCCTTGGTTGGGGTGGGGGACTCACCCTGAGAGAAATCCCAGGCTCTGGGTCTAGTGGGCTGGGAAAGTCAGGCGCCTGCCTTCACCTGGACAGAAGGTGCGCTGGGGGGAGGTCCAATGTTGGGATTCTCACTGAGAAAGTCCAGAAGACCCTGGGCCCAACCATCCTAGGTAGGTTCCCATCAGCATGGGGAGACAATGGGAGGTCCTAGCAACCCAAGCCACAGGTAGTTCCAGAGCACAGGGGTCCCCAATAACACAGATGTTGAAAAAACACACCCCCTGCCCACGCTGTCAGTTGAATCACAGGGGATTACAGGGTCCTGGGGAGGAGCCAGCCAGGGGCTGAACATCATGTGGAGGAAAGCAGAAGTTGGACTCTCCAAAACAGGGTGTAAAGATTTGGAAAAGGAAAGCCCTGACTATCTCTGGCAGGGGATGGCCACAGGATTCTGCCCATCAGCAGTGGCAGGAGTCAAGCAGGAAGGAAGCCGAGCTTGGGGTCCCAGAGACGGCCTTGGGTGTAGGGAGAGATCCCCACTGGGCCACCAAAGGATGAGAGTAGATGAGAAGGGTCCCGTATCCCGGAGAAAGGTCCCGTATCCCGGAGAAGGGCCAGAGCTGTGTCAGGGCCCAGGAGTGAGACGAGGGACTAGCCCCTCAGGCACCTCACCTGCATCTATGCGGGCAGAGGAGATAAACTTGTCTAGCTGACACCGCAAGAAGTCCCTCTCCTCCTCCAGGTCCTCGATGCGCTTCTGCAACCATGAGTTTCTCTCCAGGGCCATGTGCAGCTGGGCCCTGACACCATTCATCAGGGCCACGGTCGGGGATGCGGCCTCCGGAGGCTCTAGGGACACCGGGGAGCCTTGGTCACACCCCAGGCCTCAAGGGCCCTGCACCCCAGCTGACTGGGGTCCCTCCGAGCCTTCCCCCCAGCTCACCCTCGAAGTTTCCCCGAGAGGGGCTCAGACTGTAAAAGATCTGTGGGTCTAGGTGGGGCGTCTCATCGAAGGGGATGGAGATCTCGAAGGCCTCATCGTCTTTCTTCACTGGAGAGGAGAGGCCAGGGGTCACCCCAGGGAAGGCCCCAGGCACCTCAGACCAGCCCCCAACCACGGCAGCCCTGGGGAGGAAAGGGCAGGGATGGGCAGGGCGGTGGTGGGACCAAGGGTGGGGCAGGGTCCCAGCTTCCTCACGTGTCCTCCTCCGGCTGTTTCGGTCATTCATGGCGCGGCCTCCAGTGGACCCAGGCAGCTTAGCGCCTCAGGGGCACTGGACAGAAAGGGCAGCCACAGATGGAGGGACCCCCCAGGGGAGGTGGGACCCAACTCTTTAGCACTGGGGGTGGGGGGATGATGCTGAGGGCCGGGACTCCTGGGTCTGAGGGAGGACCCCTGGGGTTTCAAACTCCTGGGCTCCTAGAAAACGACGGGGCTGGGGGCCAGACCCTGAGCTACTGAGAGGAGGAGGAGCGGGTTCCCCGCGGGGCACAGAGCCGAGACATCCTGGCCTGGATAGGGCGGACCCTCATCACGGGTCACCTCGGGGCCAAAAGAAGCGAGAGGTGCAGGGGGGGAGGGGACCGTGCCCCAACTTCCAGGCGTAGGGTGGGGGTCCAGCCCACGCGCAGGCCCTCCCCCGCACTCGTGTGGGCGAGCAGGGCCCCTCCCCCGTGGTGGAGGGGGCGGGGCGCGTGCGCAGTGCGGGGGGAAGGTCACGCGTGGGGATGCGCCCCCGCCCCCGCCCTTTGTCCCCCGGGTGGGAGGGGGAGCGATGTGGGCCAGGGGTCCCAGCGGGAGACGCACTAGGCCGCGGGTGCAGATGCGGCCACCACCCCCCGCCCACAGGTTCCCGGGGTCGGAGGGGCCAGAGCCCCGCGCTCACCCACCCGCGCGCGGAATCCGGCCAGGGGACCGACAGCGGCGGCGCCCATGCCCGGCGCCGGGGAGCGTCTGCAAAGTATCGCGGGGAGTGGAGGGAAGCGCCCACCCGCCGCGGGCGGGCTGGGCGGCAGAGGCGGCGAGTCTCGGCCGGGGTGGCGGGCCGGTGGGAGCGGGCAGGGACGTCGGTGCTTCCCGGTCCGCCGGTCGGTGCGCTCCTCCGGGACCCTCCGGCCCCAGTCGAGGCCCGCCGTCTGCGGCAGAGGCGCGGGCTGCACTTGCGCGACGGCCCCTTGCCGCACTACCCCTCCCTCCGCGAAGCCCGGGCAGGGAACGTCGAGAAACTCCCAATTCCTGGAGAGCAGGCGACTCCGGGGTCCCCGGGGTGGGTGGCGACACACCGAGTCGGGCCCGGGAGAGAGAAGGAGACAGCCAGGGAAGTTGAAGCACAGGGAGAATCTTTTTCAACGGTACCCTAGGAACTGGCCCCCCGGACCCCCGCAACCCGCTCCCATCTCCCACAGTATGCACATCACCAGCACAACCAGACAGCGCGCACGGTTCCTAGGACCATGGGAGGGTGGAGGGGTTAGAGTTACCCTCCTTGAAAATAGGGGCCTGGAACACCACCAGCACCACTCCTGTGGTAGCGGTTATGAGCTAGCTTGGGAGCCTTCAGACCCAATCTTGGCCGCTCCTTCTCCCCCAACCCCGCCTCAGTTTACTCACCTGTAAAGTGGGGGGAGTTATGGTCCCTTTTAGGTTCCTTGTGAGGATGTACTGATATGGTGCAGGCAAAACGCTCAGCCCAGCGTCTGGCCAGAGTCTAGGCTCAAGATCAGGGCGCTGGCAGTGGTATTTGAGGTCAGACAGTGGGAGGCTCTTTCCCTCTCTGGGGAGTGGAGATGGCTAATTTGTTCTTCCACCCAAAAAGAGGTCGGAAGAAGAAATGGGGCCCAGCACAGTGCCTGGCACAAAACAAACGCGCAAGGAAAATTCATTAAGAAGGCAGATGTTTATTCAGCTTTCGGCTCAGCTCCCTGCCTCTCCTCTCAGTCACCAGTTGCTAGTGGGATTTTTGCCAGCCCTACAAGAGTAGGGCTTTAACCTTGCAGAAGGAGAATTTAAATGTCTGCACCACTTAGAAAGCTGTGGCCACCCTCCTCTCCTACCTGCTTCACATTACAGACAAACTGCAGGCTGGGTCAAAAACGTCCAGGGGGAGGTACCTGCCCTAGATCGGTGTTTTGCAAACTACAGGTTCATGGGCAGGGAATTCAATATAATAGAACAGAATTGGCAGGAGGAAGAAAAAGGGGACTGCACGTGGCAGAGATTCAGTATTGTTAAAGTTTTGTTTCACATATATTTTGTGTAACGTATACTGGGTTGCCTAATAAAATGTATCGTACAATAGATCCTATCTTTAAAAAGGGGGGGCGGGGGTGGGTTTAAAAACACTCTGCCTAGATGATGCACCTTGTGAGGAGCCACACTAAGATTGACCCCAGTGCGGAAGGCCAACCTTCCCATCCCATGCCAGGCAAGCCAAGCATTTTGCACTGGTATGACCCATGCAAGGCGCTCAGCACAACACCTGGCCATAGTCTAAGCTCAAGATCAGGGCGCTGTTCCTGTTATTTGAGGTCAGACAGTGGGAAGCTCTTTCCCTCTCTGGGGAGAAGAAATGGCTGATTTGTTCTTCTGCCCAAAAAGAGGTGGGCCAGGCACTTGCTGAATCTCCCTGTTGGGCAGCAGGCTGGCCAAGCCGCTGTCCCCAAAAACAAATCTCAAGTGCTCAAAATGGGAAAGGTGTTTATTGGGCGTCCAGTCTCAGGCCCTGGCTGGGGGCTGGGAGGCAGGTCAGGGGCCCCGTCCCCCAGCATCAACATGGAGGCCTCGGGAAGCTGGTGCAGATTCTTGATGGCTCCCAACCCCATTTTTCAGGCTGGAGAATTTCCACCCATAGCACTCTCCCCCACACCTCCAGTCAGGGCTCAGCCGAAAGCTGGAGGGCTCCACTCTGTGAATGTTAACGTCTTGTCTCCATCTTATCTCCAAGACACGAAGGCTACTCATGAGCTCCTCCTTCAGGCAGGGCTTGGCCTTTGCAGGAGGTGTGTCTGTGTCCAGGGCTGCAACCCAGCCTTCGGCACTGGCCTGGTGTCTGAGGGCGACAGGAGTCCAGGCTCCCCCCAGAACCCCATGGTACCTGGGGTACCCCGCAGCCTGGCTCATGGATGCTTCCACCGAGTATGCTTTTGCAGCGTGTTCTGCTCCATAAATCGGCGTGGGCAGTGGGGGCACTGAAATGGGCGCTCTCCCGAGTGGACCCGGCTGTGCTGGGCCAGCTCACCGGCCTCACGGAAGCGGCGAGGGCAGAGCGGACAGCCATGGGGTCGCCCACCGCCAGCCCGGTGGATGGAGTGGTGCCGAGCCAGGTGGCTGGCCCGCTTGAATGCCTTCCCACAGGTGTCACACTCGAAGGGCTTCACCTCCGAGTGGGTGATGCTGTGTCGCTGAAGGTAGGACATGTACTCGAAGACCCGGGAGCACACAGGGCAGCTGTAGCACTTTTTCTGAGCTGATGCCCCATCTGCCCCAGGCTCTCTCTGAGACTCCTGGTCCACCAGCACGGTGTATGGGATGCCCTGGGTGTCAATAAGCAGGTAGTGGTTGGGCCTCGGAGACGAGGAAGTCTGGGGAGGTCCTGTGGAGGAGGAAGGTCCGGGTTCTGGAGACCTGCCTGTCCGAGAGGGCGGGGCCTCCATGGCCTCTGCGGAGGGCAGCACCAGCATCCGGAGGGCTGGCTGAGGCCTGGTGGACGGGAGAGAGGGTGAGGTTAGTAAAGGAGGGAAGCTGGCTGCATGAGCTCTGTTCCTTACCCTCCGTGTACGCTGCCCACGACCTGTGCATCCCCCAGCCTCCGTCCCCGGACTCTATGGCCTTGTGTAAAGCTTCTAGGGTCCTTCTCCCTGCCCCCCGTTCCATCACCTACTGTAAGCACAGGCGCACCCGGGACCCCGCTCTATCCTCCTCCTTTGCACCCTCCTCAGGTGCCTGGGCGCCCCTCTACTCTGGCCACCCGCAGGGCCTCTCCAGGCCCCACCCCCTAGACCTGCAGGTTTCCCTCTCGGCTCTCCACGCCCCTGACCCGGGTCTGGGTGTCGCCCCATCCTACTACTCCACCCAGAAGCCCGGTCTACCCCTTTCATGTTTGCCCGAGCCTTCTCCAACAGGCTGCCACGTTAAGACCCGCAGGTCCCGACCCGCCATCCAACAACCGCCCTGAGCAGCCCTGCGCCCCGCTCCTAGCCCGGCTACCTCTAGGTTCTCGCTCGTCCACGCCCATCCAGCTCACCCTCCCCAAGTTCTTTCTGGGTCCTAGCGCTCTCGAGGGCGTCGGCCCCGCGAGTTCCGGGCGGTGCCCTCCCGAGCCCCCACAGCGGCCCCTCCCCGCCCAGCGCACAGGTACCCGCTCCCGGCCCCGCCCCTCTCGCGGCCAGCTCCCCGCTCCCTCCCGCCTCCCGGCCCCCGTACCCGGTGCAGCAGCCTCTCGGGTCCGGGCGACTCCGGAACGGCCCCGAGCTACCCCCGTGCTCGCAGGTGGTGGCGGGACGAGGCCTCTGGGTGTCCCCCGGGAGCTGGTGGCACCGGTAACAGAAGAGCGGGCCGGGGCGCGCAGAAGAGGGTCCGGGAGGAAGGTGGGGGCGGGGCGCCTGGGCCTTCGGGAAACGGATCCGGCCAGAAACGCTCGCCGAGAGGAAGGTTCCCAGGTGCTCGCGGTCCTGGCTGCCCCCTCCCAGCCCGCTGCGCACCCCAACACACACACACGCAAATCAGAGCCCTAAAGTGGAGTGCGGAATGTTTATTGAGTAAGGGGTGAGGGCTGTGGGTGGAAAGGGGGAGATACAGAAATGAGCCAGACCGCGCCGTGCTCTTTTGTTAAATCTTCCGCGCACACAACCGTTCACCACTTCGGAGCAGAAGACCAAGGCTCGGAGACGCTGTCACCGGCACAGGCTCGCGCAGCACAGCCGGGCCGAACCCAGCTCCGAGACTGGCTCCCAGGCCCAGGGAGGGGCAGCGGCTTGGTCTACAGCACACAGCTAGAAGGAAGGTGAGGAAGGGCTGGTGTTTCTCCCGTTGGGCGGGTGGAGAAACGGAGGCCGCGCGTAAGGCTGGGAGCGCGTGTGGGAGTGACGCTGCGTGGCTCGCGAGGCCCCGAGGGTCTGGAGCTCAGTGCAGGCGCACGTGCTGCGCCAGCTCCGCGGCGTCCTGGAAGCGGCGTGGGCACAGCGGGCAGGTGTGCGGCGGGCCTGCGCGCGCGCGGTGCGTGGCGCGGTGCCGCGACAGGTGGCTGGAGCGCTTGAAGGCCTTGCCGCAGGCGCCGCACGTGAAGGGCTTGAGGTCCGAGTGCGACACGCGGTGGCTCTGCAGCCGCAGAGGGCTGGCAAAGACGCGAGCGCACTCCGGGCAGCTGTAGCCCTTGCGCGGCCCGGGTTCTCCCGGCGCTGCCTCGCGCTGGGGCGGGCCCCGGGGCTCCTCCTCCAGCTGCACCGTGTATGTGTAGGGCACCCCGTTGGCGTCGATGAGCAGGTGGCGGCCCAGCCGCGGGGGCCGGGGCCCTGCCGCCGAGGATGGAGTGGAGGGAGGGCCTTCCGTCTTGGGGAAAGGGGGAGCCTTGGGGGGCGGTGGGTCCATGGCCTCTGGAGAGGAGGACCGAGGGTGGGGTGGCCGAGGCGGCAGCAGCAGCATCTGGGGCGTCAGCTGCGAGCAGTGGAGGGGGGAGAAATTAAAATCGCGACTTCCTGGGGGAGAGCGTCCCTATTACCACTGCTCGTTGGGCTCTCTGTACCACTGACCCACCTCTCCTGCAAAAGAGAAGCCGCCTCTAGGCCAGGCGGCGCCGCTCCCAGGACACCCCCTGCCTGCCTTTCCTCCCGCGGCTCCCTCTCGGCCCCCAGGCCAGGCCGGAGGTCCCTATCCTGCGCCTTCCCTATCCCCCAAATCCCCCACAGCCTGCCAATCGGCAAGTCTGTTTCCTCCCTGTACAGCTTGTGCCTAACGGGTCGCTCGCTTCCTCGGCTTCCCAGGCCCAGCTCGGGTGGCACCCTCTCCCCCCGGGGCCAGCACAGCAGCCTCGTTCCCTGGGAGGCCTCCCCATCTCTGCACACATCGTGGCCTCGCTCGGATTCCCTTCTGGGTACGCCCTAAGAACGCCAGCTTTCACTCTGGGCTCCCCTATTCCGGCCCTGCACTTAACATCTCCAAGTCTCACCCTCCCCCTCGCCTAGCGGACCCATTGTCTGGATTTCACGCACACATCCCTAGGACGCCTCAGCTGCTGCTTCCGCGCACCCCACACCGGGGCCCTGCTACCACCTAGATGCCCCCCAGGGGTCGCCCCCGTCTCCCCCGCCCCTAGACTCAAGTCCCCGACATCCTTCTTTCTTCTGTCTGTGCCCCTCGGGGGCCTCGTCCCGCTCCCCGTTAGCCGCCCCGGGACCCCGGAGCCCCCTCCCCTCCCCTCTGTGCATCTGGCACCTCCGTTTCTCCATCCCTCCAGCCAGCTCCTGTGTGCCGCCTCCTTCTGTAACCCCAGCGCCCGGGGTCCCCCCGCCCCCCTTCTCGCTGCACCCTCAGGGCCCCTCTCTCCCTCCCGCCCGTCCCCCGCCCGGCTCCCACCGCGCCGGGCCCCACCCCCACCCCACCCCACCCCACCCCCGCGGCGCCCGCCCCTCCCCCAGCCCGGCCCGGCCTCGCGCCGTCCCGGAGCCAGGCTCCTCCCTCCGTCCCGGCCCCCGTACCCGATGCGGCGGCCTCTCGGGACCGGAGGAGCGGGCCGAGGTCCCGGGCGGCCCGGGCTTGCCCTCGCGAGTGCCGGCGGCGGCGGGACCGAGACTTCCGGGAGCTCCGGGCCGGCGGCGCCGGGGACGCGGGCGCGGGGGGCGCGGGCGCGGGGGCGCGAGGGGCGGCGGCGTCGCTGGAAAAGGGCACCGTCCGGAAACGCTCGCGCCGCAACGAAGGTTCCGCTGTCCCGGAGCGGGCCGCTCCCGCGGTCCGCTTCCCTTAAGCCCCGGCGGTGCGGGCGGAGGGCGCCCTGCCCCCGCTCCCGCTCCCCTCCGCTCCCGACAGGAACTGTTCGGGCGCCGCGACACACATCATTAATAAACGGGCTAGGCGGTCCGTGTTTGCCGGATGCTGCTCAGGGAAGGGGCGCACCCAGGTTTGTCCAGCTGAGGCTGGACCGTCCCGCCTGCTCCGCGCGCTCCCCCTGCTCGGCAGCGGGATGGTTCTGTCGGTCGGGCACACGGGGAGACCGAGGCCCACGGAAGGCCAGACACTGCTGGCTGTGGAGGTGGGAAGGGTGGCTCTTCGCGTCGGGCTGATGGGAAGCGGAGGCCAGAGGAGGCGCGGCGGCCGCGTCTCGGTGCGCGGTGCGCAGGGGGAAACCAAGGCAGTGCTCGGTGCAAGTGGGTCCCGCCACAGGCCGCGCCTGGAGCTTCGTGCGGGGCCGCGCCAGGTGGCTGGGCGCTTGAAGGCCGGGCTGCAGGTGCGACTCGCAGCGGCGCGGCAGCTACACGGGGAGCCGCTCTTGGGGCGCCCGCTGCGCATCTCGCAGCCACGCCCGGAACAGTCAAAGAGCAGGGAACGGCGTGGCGGGGAGCGCGCCGCCCAGGACCGGGCGGAGAGGGGGCGGCGGGAGCGCAGAGCGGAGGGAGAGAAAGGGCGCTATTGTGGCGCGCAGCCCCAGGCCCGGGGAGGCGGGGGGCGGCCAGAGCTGCATCCCACTGAGCTACCAGAAAGAACTGTCTGCGGTGACCAGCCCAGTGCGGCTACTGCGGCCTGAGGACCTGAATTTTAAATGCTATTCCTCTTAGGGTAAATCTAAATGGCCACACGTGGCTAGTGGCTGCCTGTGGTTTGGGACAGCTCCCACCACCCTCAACCTGGAGGCCCGCAGACCAGAAAGGACTCAGAGTTGTATCTGGTTGGGACCATATGCTACATGTCAGTGTTTTACTGGGCAATATTTAAGAAGCCAGACAATACACAAATTCAAAATCCCAGACACGGCTGGAAAACAATTTCTAGATGTGGCAATAAGCTGGAGCTGAGAAAGCATTCTTCCGAAAACCTTCCAGAAACCTCCATAACATCTGTGGAATTGGGCTAAAATTAAAGATCCTCTAGAATTGTGCTGCCCAGAACAGCCACGTGTGGCCCCTCGGTTCTCGACATGTGTCTGGTCTGAACTGAGATAGGCTGTAAATGCAAGACACCCCACAGATTCTGAAGACTTAGTTTTACAAGAAAAGAGTAACGACTTTTTCATGAATGACTTTTATATTGATTACATTTTGAAATGGTAATGCTTTGGATATACTGGGTTAAGTAAGGCATCTTACTAAAATTGATGTCACCTGGTTCACCTTTTTTTTTTTTTTTTTTTTTAGCGTGGCTCACATTCTGTTGCTACGAGACAGCACTGTCCTCACCGGGCAGTAGGGAGAAGGGGGACTGGTGAACAGAGGGCATGCCTCCTTTACAGGGCAACTACACCATCTGTCTACACCAGGGTTTCTCAGCTCCGGCACTGCTGATATTTTGGAGCTGGATCATTCTTTGGTGTGAGGGATGGCTGTCCTCTACATTGTAGGGTATTGTCCAGATGCCTGTAGATGCCCTCTCATCCCCACCGCCCCCTTGTGACAGCAGACATTCCAAGTGTCCCCCAGGGCAACACAGATTCTGTTCCACACAACTACCCAATGAGTCTTCCTAGATCCCTTTCTTGAGTTTCAGAACCATATAACTACCTGCATCCATGAGAGCTGCATTGCTAAGTGTACTGCATCCTCAGAGCAGACCTTCGAGGTAGGGGTCATGAAGATCCCTTTTATGGATGAGGTAACTGAAGCTGGGAGAGATCATGTGATTGGCCTGGGTCACACCTCCTCAGGACAGCACCAGCTTCAGCCAGAGCTGGTGACCACCTCACACTTCCCCCCAACCTGCCCTGGGCAACCGCTGTGCAAACCACGATCTGCCCCCTGCTTACAGGGACAGCCTCCCACCCCCACCCTCTGCCTCCTCCAGTACTTTCTCTTTATGGCAATATTGCAGCGATGTATTTTTTTTTTTTTTAAACCCACGGAATCATGTCATGTCCCGACTTAAAACCCTCTGCACTGCACTTAGAATAAAGCCCAGAAACCCATCGAGCACAGTGCTGCCCCCCAACCTCCCCCATCCTCCAGGGCCTCTGTTTGCTCTTCCCTCTCTCTGGAGTATTGCCTTTAGCCCCTCAGCAGGATGGACCCTTTCTGACCACTCAGATCTCCGCTCGGACAGTATTTCATCACTGAAGCTTTGCTGTGTTTGAGGTCAAGCAGGTGACACCCTGCTCTGCCTCCTCATTCTGTTCTCTCTCTTTCAACATCCCATAGGGCAGTCCATGGTGGTCTGGCTTATTTATCAATTTACTCTTCTCCTGTCTGCCTCTCCCACTCCACAAAGGCAGAGAGTTCTGTCTTGGTTGACATTGTATCTCAGAACCTAGCCAAGGTCTTGGCGGGGGGTAGGGGCTCCATTCAATTTTGGTTGAATAAATGAGTGAATGAATGAATGAATGAGTGAATGTTTTCAATTACCCAATCCAAAAGTGAAGCATTCTCTACCCCCCCCCCATAAAAACCCCTGCTTCTCTCCTGGGACATGATCATGATGAAGCCCCCACATTCACTCAAGTCCAGAACCTTGGATGTCCTCATTCTCCCCTGCCCCCCTTCCTCAGCTCCCCAGAGCCAGACCGCACCCCTCACCTCACACAGCACCTCGCAGCCCCTGACGAGACCTTGAACTTACACGGCTCTAGGTGCAAAGACTCCTGTGTTTTCAGGCTGGCTCTGTGTCTCCTGTATGCCCTGCTCACCAGCTCCTGGAGGATCCTCCCCCGGCTCAGCCTGGCATGCCAGCCTCTCACCGTCTGCCCCAGCCACCCTGACCAGTTGGCCACATGTCAGATTTTGGATCACTGTGCCTCTGCTCATGCTGGCCGTCTGGTATTCCCAGCCCGTGGCCCTCAGCAATCTCTCCAGCTTCCTCTGTGACCGATTACTCATGTCCCCAGCCTTCAGTTCACACAGCCTCTCAGTAATCCAGTGAGGCAGGCACTCCACTGAGCCTCCGGAAGGGCAAGAGGCTCGCATCCGCTCCCCAGCCCAAGGGGCAGGGACGGTATCAAAGCCAGGGTCCCCGCTCCAGCATCCTCACTTCCCTCCACAGCCTGCAGCCGGAGCCCTGCCTCCGTCAGGAACTGTCCTGGACCACTCTCCTCTCAACGCCCACGGTTCACTCCACACGACCTTGCATTCCCATGCAACAAGCCCTTCTCCCCTTTGGGGAACGAAGTGATTGCCAAGCCTGTGCGTCTGGGTCAATCTGGGTCTTAGTAATCCGCTCACCAGGCTTCCTGCCCTCCTCTCTGCACCCCATCCCAGGCCTCCCCAAACCTCCCTCGCAGGGGTTCTCAGTCTCCAAGCCCCCCCTGCCCTTGGAGTCCCTCGTGTGGCCCAAGCCCTCACTGCTCCATTGGACAGGATCCTAACAATGCCACACCTCCTGCTCCCACTCACTCCTCCAAGCCTTGGCTCAGCCATCCTACCCTCTTCGGTAAGTGGATGCATCAATGAGTTCCTGAGGGCTCCCAGAGGGAGGTGTGCCTCAGAAAGCTCTCGCCAAGAACTCACACCCACAGAGGAAACGTTCCCACAAAGTTTGGGTTTCATCTCCACCCCAACAACTTAAGAATCAAAACTCACATTGGTTAGAGCCTGTCGTAGAAGCCCCGTGAGTTAGGGAAAGTAAGGAAGGAACCAGCGAAGCCCCCCGGGGGGAGGGTGCTGGGCTCCTCTTGTGGGCCCGGATCACTGGGAGCTCCCGGATCACTGGGGGCCAGCGAAGCCCCAGGGATGGGGGGGCCGGGCTCCTCTTGCAGGCCCGGATCACTGGGAGCTCCTGGATCACTTGGGGCCAGCAAAGCCCCGGGGAGGGGGGGGCCACACACTTGTAGCTCAGCTGCGGTACTCAGGTACCCTTCCATCCCACTTAAGGTGGGAACGGGGTTACAGAATGGCACAGCCGTCCATCCCGGGCCATGAAAAGCAGCTGGGGCAGCCAGGGATCCAACAAGAGCTCCCACCTCTCACCCCGGACCAGGGTTGGCTGGGAACCCCAAGCCATTCCTTCTTCCGGACCAGGGAGACGGAGGCTCCGGTCACACAGCAAGTAAGACCAGGGCCTCTGCCATCTGTACCAAAAACAGATTCTGTGGAGTCTCCGTGGCCTCTCCGCTGTCCAGCAAGTTCCCTTCAGCCTGCACGTGCTGGGTCAGGCGCTGGGCATCCTTCGGACTCCAGGACAGAGCCGGCGGCGGGGGGGGGGGGGGGGCCCAGCTGGGCCAGCGCACCAATGAATAGCGGCCTCACTGCAGCGCTTGCAGGCTCCACGCGCTCCGAGTGGGCGATGCCGTGGCTCCCGGGAGCGCGCGGCTCTCGCGGACCAGGATCACTGGGGGCCAGCGGGGGGTTGAGATGGGGGGGTGCTGGGCTCCTCTTGTGGGCCTGGATCACTGGGAGCTCCCGATGACTGGGGGCCAGTGAAGCCCCCCCCGGGGGGGTGCTGGGCTCCTCTTGTGGGCCCAGATCACTGGGGGACAGTAAAGCCCCCCGGGGAGGGGGGTGCTGGGCTCCTCTTGCGGGCCTGGATCACTGGGAGCTCCTGGATCACTGGGGGCCAGCAAAGCCCCGGGGGGGGGGGGGGGCTGGGCTCCTCTTGCGGGCCCAGATCACTGAGAGCTCCCGGAT
>NW_023270718.1:9255497-9259454 GCF_011800145.1 Mirounga leonina | reverse complement strand
GGCCAGCGAAGCCCCAGGGATGGGGGGGCCGGGCTCCTCTTGCAGGCGCAGATCACTGGGGGCCAGGGAAGCCCCCCCCCCCCGGGAGGGGTGCTGGGCTCCTCTTGTGGGCCCGGATCACTGGGAGCTCCCGGATCACTGCGGGCCAGCGAAGCCCCGGGAGCGGGGGAAAGCTGGGCTCCTCTTGCGGACAGGCCGGGGTGGGGGGGGCGGCTGGGGTCCGGCCCGCGGGCCTCCTCCCTGCGCATGTGCACCCCGGCCACCGGGAAGGGTCCGCGGCCGCCAGGGGTGCGCAGGGGCAGGCGGGGCAGCCGAGGGGCCGGGACCTGGACGGGGACCTAGGCAGGAAGGCCCGGGGCAGGCCTACCTCGGGGCGCCGCAGGGCACCCAGCGCCGTGCGGTCACCTCCACGGGCCGCCCCGCACAGCCCCGTGCCCGGCCCCGACGCCACTGTGGCCGGACGCCGCCCCGGAAACCCGCCCCGACGGGAAAGGAACACCCCCAAACAACGGTTCCGGCGTCGCAGGGGACAGACCGCAACCAAAATCAGAAGGGGCTGGCCATTTCTCTGTGGCCACACAGCAAAGCCAGAGGGACGGACGATTCCCGCCCTGCGACAGCAGAGGAAACCCCGGCCTTGACACGGAATACATCACACGGCAGGAAGACAGAGTGCCGGTGGTGAATCCGAGGCCAGACAGGCGGTCAGTGGCCCAGAGCCAGGTGCCGTGCCGCCAGTCCCTCCGTGGGCTGCAGTCCTGGAGGGAACTGATCCCCAGATCCAGAGCACAGCTGAACCCCTGGCCTCCAACTCCACAGCCGGCCAGGAGGCCCCTCCCTGAGGAATCCAGCGGGATCTGTTGGGCCAGCTCCCGGAGAGGCCGGCAGCAGCAGCCACCCGGGGGGGTCAGCCAGCGCTGGCTGGGGCTGCTGGAACGCACGGAGGGCTTTCTGCAGGGACCGCACACTCGGGGCCAGAATCCCAAATGTGAGACCCACGCCGGCTGAGGGCGCACGCACAGGCCCGGTGGGAGTCGGCCCCTCTCCCTCTGCATCAACCTGAGCTGCTTCCTACAGCCACAGGAGGACATGTGCAGAGCACCCCACCACAGCCAGTAAGTAAGTGACCACTGGAGCACAGAGGCCCAAGGGAGGACAGAACAGGTGACCGACTTGACCTGGTTTGGGATGCGTCCCACGACTTTCCCAGTTTTAACATGCAGAGGAAGAAACAAGAACAAGGCAGGAAGCTAGATGCCTTAGCAGGTTTGGCAAATCATTGCCATCTGGTGCTGACAGGGAGGAGAGAATTCGTTCCTGGGTTACAGGGGGAGGACTGAAGCCAGAGCATGAACTCCCCAGCCATAAATCCCACCCCATGCAGAGTTTAAACCCAAGGTCCCTGCCTCTTGGGGGAGGCTCAAGGGGAAAAGATCATTAATCCCCTTAGGAGGTGAGGGCATCTTTTTCATTACTTCCTCCCGATTTCCCCGCCACCCATAGGCCTGCACTGCGCCTCGAGGTTGGAGATCGTTCAGTCTGGGATACGACAGCCCAGAAACGATGCCGCCTGTCCACATGCCAGAGCCAAGCTCCACATTGGAGAGCTGGGGAAACGTTCCCAACACACTGTTCGCTAAACGCATCAGCTTTGTGTCCATATCAGTAAGAGACTCAGTTTGCCCTAATGCGCCAGGATGTGCTGAGCAACACCTACAGGAAGCCCGCGGGGTTGGCTGGTGCTGGCCAAGACTGCTGGATTGCCTGAAGGCCTTGGCACAAGCCTCAAAGATGCCGTGCTGGACATCCAAGTGGGACAGGCCATGTGCCTTGAGACAGAAAGCATTCTGGAAGACCTGCAGGCACTTAGGACAGCTGTAAACCAGGGGGGACAAAGCTCCCTTGTCTTGCAGGCTGTCATCAGGCTTCTCCACTCCCATCGTGGGTCTGTAGGTGTATGGTATGTCCCTCTGGGCATTGAGCAGGTACCGGCCTTGACCCAGGGCAGGAAATGAGCCTGAAGGCCCAAAGAGAGGAGGAGGGGCAAACTCGGGGGAAGGGTATTTGCTGGGGTTAGGAGAAGCCTCCACTGATGAAAACAAAGCCATGGGCATCCTTGAATCCAGACGAGCAGCTGAAGGAGAAAAACCTGCCTTAAGTGAAAGCAGGGAAAGCTGTGGTGACCAAAGGCCCTCCCTGCACCCCCCCCAATCTCAGTATACCCATGTCATCCTCCACTCTCTACTCCTTAACCACCACCCCCCCAGTCTGGACAAGGAGCAGGGACGGTTTCCATGGCCCGTGCCACACGCTGGACTTGCTGACTTTACCACTGCTCCACGCTCCCAGGGTTCACACGGGCCTCTAGCATCTATCAACCCACTCCTCCTGGTGTGCAGTGCGGTCCTCTCACACTCCCCGGAATCCGCATGACCGCCGCGCTTTCCTTTGCTTTCCTTTGCGATGCTGGCCTCCCTCTTGTCTTCCAAACGCCCCGCAGGGAGGATGCACTCCTCCCTCCCTCCTGGGCCTCCCCGTGCTCCAAACGAGCGTCTGCACCCCTCAGAGGTGCCTCCCCTCTGACGACCGGCGTCCCACCCCCGCCCTCCGTCCCCACGGCCGCGCCTGTGTCTGCCCTGTCCGTGTCCCCGACGGTCGTCTGACCCTCGCTCCCTCCCATCCCCCCGGATGCCCACCGGAGCCTCGCCCCAGACTCTCTGCAGAGCCCTCCCTCTCGGCGCAGGGTCCTGACGCTTCCGGATCCCCACTCCGGACACGGCCTACTGTCCGTGCGGGTCTGGATCTCCTGGGAGCCCTAACGGGGCCAGCCACTCCGACCGGAAAGGAAGGGGGGGCCGTTCGCGTGAAAGGCTTCTGGGCGTAAACACACGCCATCAAAGGAATGGTTCCAAGAGCCTTTTGTTCCACTGAGCTGAATCTCATTCCTTCAGTCCTTCAACAAATACTTAAGCGTCTCCTTCGTGGCATCTTCTGGGGATGAAAGAGTGAGCAAACCAGACCGAAGTAGTCTGTGCCTTCCTTCCCTTCAGAGGTGACAAATATTTTTATCGGACACCTGCTGCAGCAAAGAGCTCTCCTGGGCCTCGTGGGGGCGACAAAGACCAAAATATTGAACAGTCACCCCACCTAAGCACCTGGGAGAGGCGGGGGTTGGGGGAGGGTGGGTGGAGATGACCATCAGGAGACCCAAAGCATCACTAAAGAATCTTATGTAGGGGAGACAGGGATTTCAAAGGAGAAGGTCCTTTAGTGTCTCAAACTCAGCCCTACCGTTTTTCGGAGACAAGTGAAGCCCAGAGAGGTTCAGTGAAATGTTGGCCACACAGGTGGACGCCAGAGCCAGGATGGCAACCAGAGCTGGGACTCGACAATTTCTCATCCCATTATGTTCATTTTAGGGAAACTGTCCTGTGGCCCCTGAAAGTTAAGGGGTGAAACTAGAAAGGCTGAAGACAGAGCTGCCTCAGGGAAGGAGTCCCCTGAGTGCAAGGCAGACGGGTGGGTCCTCCAACAGAGTGGTCGGTCTGGCTGGCCAACTACACTCTGGCTGAGCGCACTGCCAAGGAAAAACGGGAGGGCTGAAGCCAGACTCCATGGTAACTGTCTGGAAGGATTAAGCATTCCATCAAGATTTTGTAGCAAACTTCAGATTTTAATGAAGCAGCTTAGAAATGACAGAATTCCAATATAGTCTCCGAACACTCAGACCCCCTCTCCAGGTGAATCTGAGAAGCGTTGTGTGACACCATTCTCCCTTGGTGACTCAGTTTCCCCATTTGTCGTATAGAGGCCACCATTCTTCGGGGTTTTTTTTATATAAGATGTAAATTACACAAAGTAACAGACCAGTGGGTTTTTACATATATACACAGCAATGTAACAGCACCCCAGAGAGCTCCCCCGAATGCTTCCAGTCGGTCACCCAGAGAGCTCCCC